>NW_027422049.1:0-342667 GCF_037893015.1 Macrotis lagotis | reverse complement strand
AACAAAAGGCAAGGCACGGCAAGGGGAAACAAGGCTAAGGAACGGCAACGCACGGCTACGCAATGCACGGCCAGGCAAGGAAAGGGTAACGCAAGGCAAGGCACGGTAAGGCAAGACAAGGCTAATGCACGACAACGCACGGCTAGGCAATGCACGGCCAGGCAAGGAAAGGGTAACGCAAGGCAAGGCACGGTGAGGCAAGGCAAGGCAAATGCACGACAACGCACGGCTAGGCAATGCACGGGAAGGCAAGGAAAGGGTAACGCAAGGCAAGGCACGGTCAGGCGAGGCAAGGCTAAGGCACGACAACGCAAGGCTAGGCAATGAACGGAAGGCAAGCAAAGAGTAACGGAAGGCAAGGAAGGCAAGGGAAAGCAAGGGAAGGCAAGGGCAACGAAAGGAACGGCACGGTAAGGGGAAACAAAGCTAAGGCACGACAATGCAGGGCTAGGCACTGCACGGCAAGGCAAGGAAAGGGTAACGCAAGGCAAAGCACGGTGAGGCAAGACAAGGCAAATGCACGACAACGCACGGCTAGGCAATGCACGGTAAGGCAAGGAAAGGGTAACTCAAGGAAAGGCACGGTCAGGCGAGGCAAGGCTAAGGCACGACAACGCAAGGCTAGGCAATGCACGGAAGGCAAGCAAAGAGTAACGGAAGGCAAGGAAGTCAAGGGAAAGCAGGGGAAGGCAAGGGTAACGGAAGGAACGGCACGGTAAGGGGAAACAAGGCTAAGGCACGACAACGCAGGGCTAGCCAATGCACGGCAAGGAAAGGAAAGGGTAACGCAAGGCAAGGCACCGTTACGCGAGGCAAGGCTAAGGCACGACAACGCAAGGCTAGGAAATGCACGGAAGGCAAGCAAAGAGTAACGGAAGGCAAGGAAGGCAAGGGAAAGCAAGGCAAGGCAAGGGTAACGGAAGGAACGGCACGGCAAGGGGAAACAAGGCTAAGGCACGGCAACGCACGGCTAGGCAATGCACGGCAAGGCAAGGAAAGGGTAACGCAAGGCAAGGCACTGTCAGGCGAGGCAAGGCTAAGGCACGACAACGCAAGGCTAGGCAATGCACGGAAGGAAAGCAAAGAGTAACGGAAGGCAATGAAAGTAAGGGAAAGCAAAGCAAGGTAAGGGTAACGCAATGCAAGGCGCGGTGAGGCAAGGCAAGGCTGATGCACGACAACGCACGGCTAGGCAATTCACGGCAAGGCAAGGAAAGGGTAACGCAAGGCAAGGCACGGTCAGGCGAGGCCAGGCTAGGGCACGACAACGCAATGCTAGGCAATGCAAGGAAGGCAAGCAAAGAGGAAGGGAAGGCAAGGAAGGCTAGGGAAAGCAGGGAAAGGCAAGGGTAACGGAAGGAACGGCACGGTAAGAGCAAACAAGACTAAGGCACGACAACACAGGGCTAGGCAATGCAGGGCAAGGAAATGGTAACGCAAGGCAAGGCACGGCTAGGCAATGCACGGCAAGGCAAGGAAAGGGTAACGCAAGGCAAGGCACGGTCAGGCGAGGCAAGGCTAAGGCACGACAACGCAAGGCTAGGCAATGCACGGCAAGGCAAGGAAAGGGTAACGCAAGGCAAGGCACGGTAAGGCGTGGCAAGGCTAAGGCACGACAACGCAAGGCTAGGCAATAAACGGAAGGCAAGCAAAGAGTAACGGAAGGTAAGGAAGGCAAGGGAAAGCAGGGGAAGGCAAGGGTAACGGAAGGAACGGCACGGTAAGGGGAAACAAGGCTAAGGCACGACAACGCAGGGCTACCAATGCACGGCAAGGAAAGGAAAGGGTAACGCAAGGCAAGGCACCGTTACGCGAGGCAAGGCTAAGGCACGACAACGCAAGGCTAGGCAATCCACGGAAGGCAAGCAAAGAGTAACGGAAGGCAAGGAAGGCAAGGGAAAGCAAGGCAAGGCAAGGGTAACGGAAGGAACGGCACGGCAAGGGGAAACAAGGCTAAGGCACGGCAACGCACGGCTAGGCAATGCACGGCAAGGCAAGGAAAGGGTAACGCCAGGCAAGGCACTGTCAGGCGAGGCAAGGCTAAGGCACGACAACGCAAGGCTAGGCAATGCGCGGAAGGAAAGCAAAGAGTAACGGAAGGGAATGAAAGTAAGGGAAAGCAAAGCAAGGTAAGGGTAACGCAATGCAAGACACGGTGAGGCAAGGCAAGGCTGATGCACGACAACGCACGGCTAGGCAATTCACGGCAAGGCAAGGAAAGGGTAACGCAAGGCAAGGCACGGTCAGGCGAGGCAAGGCTAGGGCACGACAACGCAAGGCTAGGCAATGCACGGAAGGAAGCAAAGAGGAACGGAAGGCAAGGAAGGCTAGGGAAAGCAGGGAAAGGCAAGGGTAACGGAAGGAACGGCACGGTAAGGGCAAACAAGACTAAGTCACGACAACACAGGGCTAGGCAATGCAGGGCAAGGCAAGGAAATGGTAACGCAAGGCAAGGCACGGTTTGGGGAGGCAAAGCTAATGCACGACAACGCAAGGCTAGGCAGTGCACGGAAGGCAAGCAAAGAGTAACGGAAGGCAAGGAAGGCAAGGGAAAGCAAGGCAAGGCAAGGGTAACAGAAGGAACGCCACGGCAAGGGGAAACAAGGCTAAGGCACGGCAACGCACGGCTAGGCAATGCACGGCAAGGCAAGGAAAGAGTAACGCAAGGCAAGGCCCGGTCAGGCGAGGCAAGGCTAAGGCACGACAACGCAAGGCTAGGCAATGCACGGAAGGCAAGCAAAGAGGAACGGAAGGCAAGGAAGGCTAGGGAAAGCAGGGAAAGGCAAGGGTAACGGAAGGAACGGCACGGTAAGGGCAAACAAGACTAAGGCACGACAACACAGGGCTAGGCAATGCAGGGCAAAGCAAGGAAATGGTAACGCAAGGCAAGGCACGGTTTGGGGAGGCAAAGCTAATGCACGACAACGCAAGGCTAGGCAGTGCACGGCTAGGCAAGGAAAGAGTAACGGAAGGAAAGGAAGGCCAGGCAAAGCAAGGCAAGGCAAGTGTAACAAAAGGCAAGGCACGGCAAGGGGAAACAAGGCTAAGGAACGGCAACGCACGGCTACGCAATGCACGGCCAGGCAAGGAAAGGGTAACGCAAGGCAAGGCACGGTAAGGCAAGACAAGGCTAATGCACGACAACGCACGGCTAGGCAATGCACGGCCAGGCAAGGAAAGGGTAACGCAAGGCAAGGCACGGTGAGGCAAGGCAAGGCAAATGCACGACAACGCACGGCTAGGCAATGCACGGCAAGGCAAGGAAAGGGTAACGCAAGGCAAGGCACGGTCAGGCGAGGCAAGGCTAAGGCACGACAACGCAAGGCTAGGCAATGAACGGAAGGCAAGCAAAGAGTAACGGAAGGCAAGGAAGGCAAGGGAAAGCAAGGGAAGGCAAGGGCAACGAAAGGAACGGCACGGTAAGGGGAAACAAAGCTAAGGCACGAAAATGCAGGGCTAGGCACTGCACGGCAAGGCAAGGAAAGGGTAACGCAAGGCAAAGCACGGTGAGGCAAGACAAGGCAAATGCACGAAAACGCACGGCTAGGCAATGCACGGCAAGGCAAGGAAAGGGTAACTCAAGGAAAGGCACGGCCAGGCGAGGCAAGGCTAAGGCAAAACAACGCAAGGCTAGGCAATGCACGGAAGGCAAGCAAAGAGTAACGGAAGGCAAGGAAGGCAAGGGAAAGCAGGGGAAGGCAAGGGTAACGAAAGGAACGGCACGGTAAGGGGAAACAAGGCTAAGGCACGACAACACAGGGCTAGGCAATGCAGGGCAAGGCAAGGAAAGGGTAACGCAAGGCAAGGCACGGTTTGGGGAGGAAGGCGAATGCACGACAACGCAAGGCTAGGCAATGCACGGCAAGGCAAGGAAAGGGTAACGCAAGGCAAGGCTCGGTGGGGCAAGGCAAGGCTGATGCAAGACAACGCACGGCTAGGCAATGCACGGCAAGGCAAGGAAAGGGTAACGCAAGGCAAGGCACGGTGAGGCAAGGAAAGGCTGATGCACGACAACGCACGGCTAGGCAATGTACGGCAAGGCAAGGAAAGGGTAACGCAAGGCAAGGCACGGTCAGGCGAGGCAAGGCTAAGGCACGACAACGAAAGGCTAGGCAATGCACGGCAAGGCAAGGAAAGGGTAACGCAAGGCAAGGCACGGTAAGGCGCGGCAAGGCTAAGGCACGACAACGCAAGGCTAGGCAATAAACGGAAGGCAAGCAAAGAGTAACGGAAGGCAAGGAAGGCAAGGGAAAGCAGGGGAAGGCAAGGGTAACGGAAGGAACGGCACGGTAAGGGGAAACAAGGCTAAGGCACGACAACGCAGGGCTAGCCAATGCACGGCAAGGAAAGGAAAGGGTAACGCAAGGCAAGGCACCGTTACGCGAGGCAAGGCTAAGGCACGACAACGCAAGGCTAGGCAATGCACGGAAGGCAAGCAAAGAGTAACGGAAGGCAAGGAAGGCAAGGGAAAGCAAGGCAAGGCAAGGGTAACGGAAGGAACGGCACGGCAAGGGGAAACAAGGCTAAGGCACGGCAACGCACGGCTAGGCAATGCACGGCAAAGCAAGGAAAGGGTAACGCAAGGCAAGGCACTGTCAGGCGAGGCAAGGCTAAGGCACGACAACGCAAGGCTAGGCAATGCACGGAAGGAAAGCAAAGAGTAACGGAAGGCAATGAAAGTAAGGGAAAGAAAAGCAAGGTAAGGGTAACGCAATGCAAGGCACGGTGAGGCAAGGCAAGGCTGATGCACGACAACGCACGGCTAGGCAATTCACGGCAAGGCAAGGAAAGGGTAACGCAAGGCAAGGCACGGTCAGGCGAGGCAAGGCTAGGGCACGACAACGCAAGGCTAGGCAATGCACGGAAGGCAAGCAAAGAGGAACGGAAGGCAAGGAAGGCTAGGGAAAGCAGGGAAAGGCAAGGGTAACGGAAGGAACGGCACGGTAAGAGCAAACAAGACTAAGGCACGACAACACAGGGCTAGGCAATGCAGGGCAAGGCAAGGAAATGGTAACGCAAGGCAAGGCACGGTTTGGGGAGGCAAAGCTAATGCACGACAACGCAAGGCTAGGCAGTGCACGGAAGGCAAGCAAAGAGTAACGGAAGGCAAGGAAGGCAAGGGAAAGCAAGGCAAGGCAAGGGTAACAGAAGGAACGGCACGGCAAGGGGAAACAAGGCTAAGGCACGGCAACGCACGGCTAGGCAATGCACGGCAAGGCAAGGAAAGGGTAACGCAAGGCAAGGCACGGTGAGGCAAGGCAAGGCTGATGCACGACAACGCACGGCTAGGCAATGCACGGCAAGGCAAGGAAAGGATAACGCAAGGCAAGGCACGGTAAGGCGCGGCACGGCTAAGGCACGACAACGCAAGGCTAGGCAATAAACGGAAGGCAAGCAAAGAGTAACGGAAGGCAAGGAAGGCAAGGAAAAGCAGGGGAAGGCAAGGGTATCGGAAGGAACGGCACGGTAAGAGGAAACAAGGCTAAGGCACGACAACGCAGGGCTAGCCAATGCACGGCAAGGAAAGGAAAGGGTAAAGCAAGGCAAGGCACCGTTACGCGAGGGAAGGCTAAGGCACGACAACGCAAGGCTAGGCAATGCACGGAAGGCAAGCAAAGAGTAACGGAAGGCAAGGAAGGCAAGGGAAAGCAAGGCAAGGCAAGGGTAACGGAAGGAACGGCACGGCAAGGGGAAACAAGGGTAAGGCACGACAACGCAAGGCTAGGCAATGCACGGCAAGGCAAGGAAAGGGTAACGCAAGGCAAGGCACGGTAAGGCGCGGCAAGGCTAAGGCACGACAACGCAAGGCTAGGCAATAAACGGAAGGCAAGCAAAGAGTAACGGAAGGCATGGAAGGCAAGGGAAAGCAGGGGAAGGCAAGGGCAACGGAAGGAACGGCACGGTAAGGGGAAACAAGGCTAAGGCACGACAACGCAGGGCTAGCCAATGCACGGCAAGGAAAGGAAAGGGTAACGCAAGGCAAGGCACCGTTACGCGAGGCAAGGCTAAGGCACGACAACGCAAGGCTAGGCAATGCACGGAAGGCAAGCAAAGAGTAACGGAAGGCAAGGAAGGCAAGGGAAACCAAGGCAAGGCAAAGGTAACGGAAAGAACGGCACGGCAAGGGGAAACAAGGCTAAGGCACGGCAACGCACGGCTAGGCAATGCACGGCAAGGCAAGGAAAGGGTAACGCAAGGCAAGGCACTGTCAGGCGAGGCAAGGCTAAGGCACGACAACGCAAGGCTAGGCAATGCACGGAAGGAAAGCAAAGAGTAACGGAAGGCAATGAAAGTAAGGGAAAGCAAAGCAAGGTAAGGGTAACGCAATGCAAGGCACGGTGAGGCAAGGCAAGGCTGATGCACGACAACGCACGGCTAGGCAATTCACGGCAAGGCAAGGAAAGGGTAACGCAAGGCAAGGCACGGTCAGGCGAGGCAAGGCTAGGGCACGACAACGCAAGGCTAGGCAATGCACGGAAGGCAAGCAAAGAGGAACGGAAGGCAAGGAAGGCTAGGGAAAGCAGGGAAAGGCAAGGGTAACGGAAGGAACGGCACGGTAAGGGCAAACAAGACTAAGGCACGACAACACAGGGCTAGGCAATGCAGGGCAAGGCAAGGAAATGGTAACGCAAGGCAAGGCACGGTTTGGGGAGGCAAAGCTAATGCACGACAACGCAAGGCTAGGCAGTGCACGGAAGGCAAGCAAAGAGTAACGGAAGGCAAGGAAGGCAAGGGAAAGCAAGGCAAGGCAAGGGTAACAGAAGGAACGGCACGGCAAGGGGAAACAAGGCTAAGGCACGGCAGCGCACGGCTAGGCAATGCACGGCAAGGCAAGGAAAGGGTAACGCAAGGCAAGGCACGGTGAGGCAAAGCAAGGCTGATGCACGACAACGCACGGCTACGCAATGCACGGCAAGGCAAGGAAAGGGTAACGCAAGGCAAGGTACGGTCAGGCGAGGCAAGGCTAAGGCACGACAACGCAGGGCTAGCCAATGCACGGCAAGGAAAGGAAAGGGTAACGCAAGGCAAGGCACCGTTACGCGAGGCAAGGCTAAGGCACGACAACGCAAGGCTAGGCAATGCACGGAAGGCAAGCAAAGAGTAACGGAAGGCAAGGAAGGCAAGGGAAAGCAAGGCAAGTCAAGGGTAACGGAAGGAACGGCACGGCAAGGGGTAACAAGGCTAAGGCACGGCAACGCACGGCTAGGCAATGCACGGCAAGGCAAGGAAAGGGTAACGCAAGGCAAGGCACTGTCAGGCGAGGCAAGGCTAAGGCACGACAACGCAAGGCTAGGCAATGCACGGAAGGAAATCAAAGAGTAACGGAAGGCAATGAAAGGAAGGGAAAGCAAGGCAAGGCAAGGCTGATGCACGACAACGCACGGCTAGGCAATTCACGGCAAGGCAAGGAAAGGGTAACTCAAGGCAAGGCACGGTCAGGCGAGGCAAGGCTAAGGCACGACAACGCAAGGTTAGGCAATGCACGGAAGGCAAGCAAAGAGGAACGGAAGGCAAGGAAGGCTAGGGAAAGCAGGGAAAGGCAAGGGTAACGGAAGGAACGGCACGGTAAGGGCAAACAAGACGAAGGCACGACAACACAGGGCTAGGCAATGCAGGGCAAGGCAAGGAAAGGGTAACGCAAGGCAAGGCACGGTTTGGGGAGAAAGGCGAATGCACGACAACGCAAGGCTAGGCAATGCACGGAAGGCAAGCAAAGAGTAACGGAAGGCAAGGAAGGCAAGGGAAAGCAGGGGAAGGCAAGGGTAACGAAAGGAACGGCACGGTAAGGGGAAACAAGGCTAAGGCACGACAACACAGGGCTAGGCAATGCAGGGCAAGGCAAGGAAAGGGTAACGCAAGGCAAGGCACGGTGAGGCAAGGCAAGGCTGATGCACGACAACGCACGGCTAGGCAATGCACGGCAAGGCAAGAAAGGGTAACTCAAGGCAAGGCACGGTCAGGCGAGGCAAGGCTAAGGCACGACAACGAAAGGCTAGGCAATAAACGGAAGGCAAGCAAAGAGTAACGGAAGGCAAGGAAGGCAAGGGAAAGCAGGGGAAGGCAAGGGTAACGGAAGGAACGGCACGGTAAGGGGAAACAAGGCTAAGGCACGACAACACAGGGCTAGGCAATGCAGGGCAAGGCAAGGAAAGGGTAACGCAAGGCAAGGCACGGTTTGGGGAGGAAGGCGAATGCACGACAACGCAAGGCTAGGCAATGCACGGAAGGCAAGCAAAGAGGAACGGAAGGCAAGGAAGGCAAGGGAAAGCAAGGCAAGGCAAGGGTAACAGAAGGAACGGCACGGCAAGGGGAAACAAGGCTAAGGCACGGCAACGCACGGCTAGGCAATGCACGGCAAGGCAAGGAAAGGGTAACGCAAGGCAAGGCACGGTGAGGCAAGGCAAGGCTGATGCACGACAACGCACGGCTAGGCAATGCACGGCAAGGCAAGGAAAGGGTAACGCAAGGCAAGGCACGGTCAGGCGAGGCAAGGCTAAGGCACGACAACGCAAGGCTAGGCAATGCACGGCAAGGCAAGGAAAGGGTAACGCAAGGCAAGGCACGGTAAGGCGCGGCAAGGCTAAGGCACGACAACGCAATGCTAGGCAATAAACGGAAGGAAAGCAAAGAGTAACGGAAGGCAAGGAAGGCAAGGGAAAGCAGGGGAAGGCAAGGGTAACGGAAGGAACGGCACGGTAAGGGGAAACAAGGCTAAGGCACGACAACGCAGGGCTAGCCAATGCACGGCAAGGAAAGGAAAGGGTAACGCAAGGCAAGGCACCGTTACGCGAGGCAAGGCTAAGGCACGACAACGCAAGGCTAGGCAATGCACGGAAGGCAAGCAAAGAGTAACGCAAGGCAAGGAAGGCAAGAGAAAGCAAGGCAAGGCAAGGGTAACGGAAGGAACGGCACGGCAAGGGGAAACAAGGCTAAGGCACGGCAACGCACGGCTAGGCAATGCACGGCAAGGCAAGGAAAGGGTAACGCAAGGCAAGGCACTGTCAGGCGAGGCAAGGCTAAGGCACGACAACGCAAGGCTAGGCAATGCACGGAAGGAAAGCAAAGAGTAACGGAAGGCAATGAAAGTAAGGGAAAGCAAAGCAAGGTAAGGGTAACGCAATGCAAGGCACGGTGAGGCAAGGCAAGGCTGATGCACGACAACGCACGGCTAGGCAATTCACAGCAAGGCAAGGAAAGGGTAACGCAAGGCAAGGCACGGTCAGGCGAGGCAAGGCTAAGGCACGACAACGCAAGGCTAGGCAATGCACGGAAGGCAAGCAAAGAGGAACGGAAGGCAAGGAAGGCAAGGGAAAGCAAGGCAAGGCAAGGGTAACAGAAGGAACGGCACGGCAAGGGGAAACAAGGCTAAGGCACGGCAACGCACGGCTAGGCAATGCACGGCAAGGCAAGGAAAGGGTAACGCAAGGTAAGGCACGGTGAGGCAAGACAAGGCTGATGCACGACAACGCACGGCTAGGCAATGCACGGCAAGGCAAGGAAAGGGTAACGCAAGGCAAGGCACGGTCAGGCGAGGCAAGGCTAAGGCACGACAACGCAAGGCTAGGCAATGCACGGAAGGCAAGCAAAGAGGAACGGAAGGCAAGGAAGGCTAGGGAAAGCAGGGGAAGGCAAGGGTAACGGAAGGAACGGCACGGTAAGGGGAAACAAGGCTAAGGCACGACAACGCAGGGCTAGCCAATGCAAGGCAAGGAAAGGAAAGGGTAACGCAAGGCAAGGCACCGTTACGCGAGGCAAGGCTAAGGCACGACAACGCAAGGCTAGGCAATGCACGGAAGGCAAGCAAAGAGTAACGGAAGGCAAGGAAGGCAAGGGAAAGCAGGGGAAGGCAAGGGTAACGAAAGGAACGGCACGGTAAGGGGAAACAAGGCTAAGGCACGACAACACAGGGCTAGGCAATGCAGGGCAAGGCAAGGAAAGGGTAACGCAAGGCAAGGCACGGTTTGGGGAGGAAGGCGAATGCACGACAACGCAAGGCTAGGCAATGCACGGAAGGCAAGCAAAGAGTAACGGAAGGCAAGGAAGGCACGGGAAAGCAAGGCAAGGCAAGGGTAACAGAAGGAACGGCACGGCAAGGGGAAACAAGGCTAAGGCACGGCAACGCACGGCTAGGCAATGCACGGCAAGGCAAGGAAAGGGTAACGCAAGGCAAGGCACGGTGGGGCAAGGCAAGGCTGATGCAAGACAACGCACGGCTAGGCAATGCACGGCCAGGCAAGGAAAGGGTAACGCAAGGCAAGCACGGTGAGGCGAGGCAAGGCTAAGGCACGACAACGCAAGGCTAGGCAATGCACGGCAAGGCAAGGAAAGGGTAACGCAAGGCAAGGCACGGTAAGGCGCGGCAAGGCTAAGGCACGACAACGCAAGGCTAGGCAATAAACGGAAGGCAAGCAAAGAGTAACGGAAGGCACGGAAGGCAAGGGAAAGCAGGGGAAGGCAAGGGCAACGGAAGGAACGGCACGGTAAGGGGAAACAAGGCTAAGGCACGACAACGCAGGGCTAGCCAATGCACGGCAAGGAAAGGAAAGGGTAACGCAAGGCAAGGCACCGTTACGCGAGGCAAGGCTAAGGCACGACAACGCAAGGCTAGGCAATGCACGGAAGGCAAGCAAAGAGTAACGGAAGGCAAGGAAGGCAAGGGAAAGCAAGGCAAGGCAAGGGTAACGGAAGGAACGGCACGGCAAGGGGAAACAAGGCTAAGGCACGGCAACGCACGGCTAGGCAATGCACGGCAAGGCAAGGAAAGGGTAACGCAAGGCAAGGCACTGTCAGGCGAGGCAAGGCTAAGGCACGACAACGCAAGGCTAGGCAATGCACGGAAGGAAAGCAAAGAGTAACGGAAGGCAATGAAAGTAAGGGAAAGAAAAGCAAGGTAAGGGTAACGCAATGCAAGGCACGGTGAGGCAAGGCAAGGCTGATGCACGACAACGCACGGCTAGGCAATTCACGGCAAGGCAAGGAAAGGGTAACGCAAGGCAAGGCACGGTCAGGCGAGGCAAGGCTAGGGCACGACAACGCAAGGCTAGGCAATGCACGGAAGGCAAGCAAAGAGGAACGGAAGGCAAGGAAGGCTAGGGAAAGCAGGGAAAGGCAAGGGTAACGGAAGGAACGGCACGGTAAGGGCAAACAAGACTAAGGCACGACAACACAGGGCTAGGCAATGCAGGGCAAGGCAAGGAAATGGTAACGCAAGGCAAGGCACGGTTTGGGGAGGCAAAGCTAATGCACGACAACGCAAGGCTAGGCAGTGCACGGAAGGCAAGCAAAGAGTAACGGAAGGCAAGGAAGGCAAGGGAAAGCAAGGCAAGGCAAGGGTAACAGAAGGAACGGCACGGCAAGGGGAAACAAGGCTAAGGCACGGCAACGCACGGCTAGGCAATGCACGGCAAGGCAAGGAAAGGGTAACGCAAGGCAAGGCACGGTGAGGCAAGGCAAGGCTGATGCACGACAACGCACGGCTAGGCAATGCACGGCAAGGCAAGGAAAGGGTAACGCAAGGCAAGGTACGGTCAGGCGAGGCAAGGCGAAGGCACGACAACGCAAGGCTAGGCAATGCACGGCAAGGCAAGGAAAGGGTAACGCAAGGCAAGGCACGGTAAGGCGCGGCAAGGCTAAGGCACGACAACGCAAGGCTAGGCAATAAACGGAAGGCAAGCAAAGAGTAACGGAAGGCAAGGAAGGCAAGGGAAAGCAGGGGAAGGCAAGGGTAACGGAAGGAACGGCACGGTAAGGGGAAACAAGGCTAAGGCACGACAACGCAGGGCTAGCCAATGCACGGCAAGGAAAGGAAAGGGTAACGCAAGGCAAGGCACCGTTACGCGAGGCAAGGCTAAGGCACGACAACGCAAGGCTAGGCAATGAACGGAAGGCAAGCAAAGAGTAACGGAAGGCAAGGAAGGCAAGGGAAAGCAAGGGAAGGCAAGGGCAACGAAAGGAACGGCACGGTAAGGGGAAACAAAGCTAAGGCACGACAATGCAGGGCTAGGCAATGCACGGCAAGGCAAGGAAAGGGTAACGCAAGGCAAGGCACGGTTTGGGGAGGAAGGCGAATGCACGACAACGAAAGGCTAGGCAATGCACGGAAGGCAAGCAAAGAGTAACGGAAGGCAAGGAAGGCAAGGGAAAGCAAGGCAAGGAAAGGGTAACAGAAGGAACGGCACGGCAAGGGGAAACAAGGCTAAGGCACGGCAACGCACGGCTAAGCAATGCACGGCAAGGCAAGGAAAGGGTAACGCAAGGCAAGGCACGGTGAGGCAAGGAAAGGCTGATGCACGACAACGCACGGCTAGGCAATGCACGGCAAGGCAAGGAAAGGGTAACGCAAGGCAAGGCACGGTCAGGCGAGGCAAGGCTAAGGCACGACAACGCAAGGTTAGGCAATGCACGGCAAGTCAAGGAAAGGGTAACGCAAGGCAAGGCACGGTAAGGCGCGGCAAGGCTAAGGCACGACAACGCAAGGCTAGGCAATAAACGGAAGGCAAGCAAAGAGCAACGGAAGGCAAGGAAGGCAAGGGAAAGCAGGGGAAGGCAAGGGTGACGGAAGGAACGGCACGGTAAGGGGAAACAAGGCTAAGGCACGACAACGCAGGGCTAGCCAATGCACGGCAAGGAAAGGAAAGGGTAACGCAAGTCAAGGCACCGTTACGCGAGGCAAGGCTAAGGCACGACAACGCAAGGCTAGGCAATGCACGGAAGGCAAGCAAAGAGTAACGGAAGGCAAGGAAGGCAAGGGAAAGCAAGGCAAGGCAAGGGTAACGGAAGGAACGGCACGGCAAGGGGAAACAAGGCTAAGGCACGGCATCGCACGCCTAGGCAATGCACGGCAAGGCAAGGAAAGGGTAACGCAAGGCAAGGCACTGTCAGGCGAGGCAAGGCTAAGGCACGACAACGCAAGGCTAGGCAATGCACGGAAGGAAAGCAAAGAGTAACGGAAGGCAATGAAAGGAAGGGAAAGCAAGGCAAGGTAAGGGTAACGCAAGGCAAGGCACGGTGAGGCAAGGCAAGGCTGATGCACGACAACGCACGGCCAGGCAATTCACGGCAAGGCAAGGAAAGGGTAACGCAAGGCAAGGCACGGTCAGGCGAGGCAAGGCTAAGGCACGACAACGCAAGGCTAGGCAATGCACGGAAGGCAAGCAAAGAGGAACGGAAGGCAAGGACGGCTGGGGAAAGCAGGGAAAGGCAAGGGTAACGGAAGGAACGGCACGGTAATGGCAAACAAGACTAAGGCACGACAACACAAGGCTAGGCAATGCAGGGCACGGCAAGGAAAGGGTAACGCAAGGCAAGGCACGGTTTGGGGAGGAAGGCGAATGCACGACAACGCAAGGCTAGGCAATGCACGGAAGGCAAGCAAAGAGTAACGGAAGGCAAGGAAGGCAAGGGAAAGCAAGGCAAGGCAAGGGTAACAGAAGGAACGGCACGCCAAGGGGAAACAAGGCTAAGGCACGGCAACGCACGGCTAGGCAATGCACGGCAAGGCAAGGAAAGGGTAATGCAAGGCAAGGCACTGTCAGGCGAGTCAAGGCTAAGGCAGGACAACGCAAGGCTAGGCAATGCACGGAAGGAAAGCAAAGAGTAACGGAAGGCAAGGAAAGGAAGGGAAAGCAAGGCAAGGTAAGGGTAACGCAAGGCAAGGCACGGTGAGGGAAGGCAAGGCTGATGCATGACAACGCACGGCTAGGCAATTCACGGCAAGGCAAGGAAAGGGTAATGCAAGGCAAGGCACGGTCAGGCGAGGCAAGGCTAAGGCACGACAACGCAAGGCTAGGCAATGCACGGAAGGCAAGCAAAGAGGAACGGAAGGCAAGGAAGGCTAGGGAAAGCAGGGGAAGGCAAGGGTAACGGAAGGAACGGCACGGTAAGGGCAAACAAGACTAAGGCACGACAACCCCGGGCTAGGCAATGCAGGGCAAGGCAAGGAAATGGTAACGCAAGGCAAGGCACGGTTTGGGGAGGCAAAGCTAATGCACGACAACGCAAGGCTAGGCAGTGAACGGCTAGGGAAGGAAAGAGTAACGGAAGGAAAGGAAGGCAAAGCAAAGCAAGGCAAGGCAAGTGTAACAAAAGGCAAGGCACCCCAAGGGGAAACAAGGCTAAGGAACGACAACGCAAGGCTAGGCAATGCACGGCCAGGCAAGGAAAGGGTAACGCAAGGCAAGGCACGGTGAGGGAAGGCAAGGCAAATGCACGACAACGCACGGCTAGGCAATGCACGGCAAGGCAAGGAAAGGGTAACGCAAGGCAAGGCACGGTCAGGCGAGGCAAGGCTAATGCACGACAACGCAAGGCTAGGCAATGAACGGAAGGCAAGCAAAGAGTAACGGAAGGCAAGGAAGGCAAGGGAAAGCAAGGGAAGGCAAGGGCAACGAAAGGAACGGCACGGTAAGGGGAAACAAAGCTGACAACGCACGGCTAGGCAATGCACGGCAAGGCAAGGAAAGGGTAACTCAAGGCAAGGCACGGTCAGGCGAGGCAAGGCTAAGGCACGACAACGCAAGGCTAGGCAATGCACGGAAGGCAAGCAAAGAGTAACGGAAGGCAAGGAAGGCAAGGGAAAGCAGGGGAAGGCAAGGGTAACGAAAGGAACGGCACGGTAAGGGGAAACAAGGCTAAGGCACGACAACACAGGGCTAGGCAATGCAGGGCAAGGCAAGGAAAGGGTAACGCAAGGCACGGCACGGTTTGGGGAGGAAGGCGCATGCACGACAACGCAAGGCTAGGCAATGCACGGAAGGCAAGCAAAGAGTAACGGAAGGCAAGGGAAAGCAAGGCAAGGCAAGGGTAACAGAAGGAACGGCACGGCAAGGGGAAATAAGGCTAAGGCACGGCAACGCACGGCTAGGCAATGCACGGCAAGGCAAGGAAAGGGTAACGCAAGGCAAGGCACGGTGAGGCAAGGCAAGGCTGATGCACGACAACGCACGGCTAGGCAATGCACGGCAAGGCAAGGAAAGGGTAACGCAAGGCAAGGCACGGTGAGGCAAGTCAAGGCTGATGCACGACAACGCACGGCTAGGCAATGCACGGCAAGGCAAGGAAAGGGTAACTCAAGGCAAGGCACGGTCAGGCGAGGCAAGGCTAAGGCACGACAACGCAAGGCTAGGCAATGCACGGAAGGCAAGCAAAGAGTAACGGAAGGCAAGGAAGGCAAGGGAAAGCAGGGGAAGGCAAGGGGAACGAAAGGAACGGCACTGTAAGGGGAAACAAGGCTAAGGCACGACAACACAGGGCTAGGCAATGCAGGGCAAGGCAAGGAAAGGGTAACGCAAGGCAAGGCACGGTTTGGGGAGGAAGGCGCATGCACGACAACGCAAGGCTAGGCAATGCACGGAAGGCAAGCAAAGAGTAACGGAAGGCAAGGAAGGCAAGGGAAAGCAAGGCAAGGCAAGGGTAACAGAAGGAACGGCACGGCAAGGGGAAATAAGGCTAAGGCACGGCAACGCACGGCTACGCAATGCACGGCAAGGCAAGGAAAGGGTAACGCAAGGCAAGGCACGGTGAGGCAAGGCAAGGCTGATGCACGACAACGCACGGCTAGGCAATGCACGGCAAGGCAAGGAAAGGGTAACGCAAGGCAAGGCACGGTAAGGCGCATCAAGGCTAAGGCACGACAACGCAAGGCTAGGCAATAAACGGAAGGCAAGCAAAGAGTAACGGAAGGCAAGGAAGGCAAGGGAAAGCAGGGGAAGGCAAGGGTATCGGAAGGAACGGCACGGTAAGAGGAAACAAGGCTAAGGCACGACAACGCAGGGCTAGCCAATGCACGGCAAGGAAAGGAAAGGGTAAAGCAAGGCAAGGCACCGTTACGCGAGGGAAGGCTAAGGCACGACAACGCAAGGCTAGGCAATGCACGGAAGGCAAGCAAAGAGTAACGGAAGGCAAGGAAGGCAAGGGAAAGCAAGGCAAGGCAAGGGTAACGGAAGGAACGGCACGGCAAGGGGAAACAAGGGTAAGGCACGGCAACGCACGGCTAGGCAATGCACGGCAAGGCAAGGAAAGGGTAACGCAAGGCAAGGCACTGTCAGGCGAGGCAAGGCTAAGGCACGACAACGCAAGGCTAGGCAATGCACGGAAGGAAAGCAAAGAGTAACGGAAGGCAATGAAAGGAAGGGAAAGCAAGGCAAGGTAAGGGTAACGCAAGGCAAGGCACGGTGAGGCAAGTCAAGGCTGATGCACGACAACGCACGGCTAGGCAATTCACGGCAAGGCAAGGAAAGGGTAACGCAAGGGAAGGCACGGTCAGGCGAGGCAAGGCTAAGGCACGACAACGCAAGGCTAGGCAATGCACGGAAGGCAAGCAAAGAGGAACCGAAGGCAAGGAAGGCTAGGAAAAGCAGGGAAAGGCAAGGGTAACGGAAGGAACGGCACGGTAAGGGCAAACAAGACTAAGGCACGACAACACAGGGCTAGGCAATGCAGGGCAAGGCAAGGAAATGGTAACGCAAGGCAAGGCACGGTTTGGGGAGGCAAAGCTAATGCACGACAACGCAAGGCTAGGCAGTGCACGGCTAGGCAAGGAAAGAGTAACGGAAGGAAAGGAAGGCAAGGCAAAGCAAGGCAAGGCAAGTGTAACAAAAGGCAAGGCACGGCAAGGGGAAACAAGGCTAAGGAACGGCAACGCACGGCTACGCAATGCACGGCCAGGCAAGGAAAGGGTAACGCAAGGCAAGGCACGGTAAGGCAAGACAAAGCTAATGCACGACAACGCACGGCTAGGCAATGCACGGCCAGGCAAGGAAAGGGTAACGCAAGGCAAGGCACGGTGAGGCAAGGCAAGGCAAATGCACGACAACGCACGGCTAGGCAATGCACGGCAAGGCAATGAAAGGGTAACGCAAGGCAAGGCACGGTCAGGCGAGGCAAGGCTAAGGCACGACAACGCAAGGCTAGGCAATGAACGGAAGGCAAGCAAAGAGTAACGGAAGGCAAGGAAGGCAAGGGAAAGCAAGGGAAGGCAAGGGCAACGAAAGGAACGGCACGGTAAGGGGAAACAAAGCTAAGGCACGACAATGCAGGGCTAGGCAATTCACGGCAAGGCAAGGAAAGGGTAACGCAAGGCAAAGCACGGTGAGGCAAGACAAGGCAAATGCACGACAACGCACGGCTGGGCAATGCACGGCAAGGCAAGGAAAGGGTAACTCAAGGCAAGGCACGGTCAGGCGAGGCAAGGCTAAGGCACGACAACGCAAGGCTAGGCAATGCACGGAAGGCAAGCAAAGAGTAACGGAAGGCAAGGAAGGCAAGGGAAAGCAGGGGAAGGCAAGGGTAACGAAAGGAACGACACGGTAAGGGGAAACAAGGCTAAGGCACGACAACACAGGGCTAGGCAATGCAGGGCAAGGCAAGGAAAGGGTAACGCAAGGCAAGGCACGGTTTGGGGAGGAAGGCGAATGCACGACAACGCAAGGCTAGGCAATGCACGGAAGGCAAGCAAAGAGTAACGGAAGGCAAGGAAAGCAAGGGAAAGCAAGGCAAGGCAAGGGTAACAGAAGGAACGGCACGGCAAGGGGAAACAAGGCTAAGGCACGGCAACGCACGGCTAGGCAATGCACGGCAAGGCAAGGAAAGGGTAACGCAAGGCAAGGCACGGTGAGGCAAGGCAAGGCTGATGCACGACAACGCACGGCTAGGCAATGCACGGCAAGGCAAGGAAAGGGTAACGCAAGGCAAGGCACGGTCAGGCGAGGCAAGGCTAAGGCACGACAACGCAAGGCTAGGCAATGCACGGCAAGGCAAGGAAAGGGTAACGCAAGGCAAGGCACGGTAAGGCGCGGCAAGGCTAAGGCACGACAACGCAAGGCTAGGCAATAAACGGAAGGCAAACAAACAGTAACGGAAGGCAAGGAACGCAAGGGAAAGCAGGGGAAGGCAAGGGTAACGGAAGGAACGGCACGGTAACGGGAAACAAGGCTAAGGCACGACAACGCAGGGCTAGCCAATGCACGGCAAGGAAAGGAAAGGGTAACGCAAGGCAAGGCACCGTTACGCGAGGCAAGGCTAAGGCACGACAACACAGGGCTAGGCAATGCAGGGCAAGGCAAGGAAATGGTAACGCAAGGCAAGGCACGGTTTGGGGAGGCAAAGCTAATGCACGACAACGCAAGGCTAGGCAGTGCACGGCTAGGCAAGGAAAGAGTAACGGAAGGAAAGGAAGGCAAGGCAAAGCAAGGCAAGGCAAGTGTAACAAAAGGCAAGGCACGGCAAGGGGAAACAAGGCTAAGGAACGGCAACGCACGGCTACGCAATGCACGGCCAGGCAAGGAAAGGGTAACGCAAGGCAAGGCACGGTAAGGCAAGACAAGGCTAATGCACGACAACGCACGGCTAGGCAATGCACGGCAAGGCAAGGAAAGGGTAACGCAAGGCAAGGCACGGTCAGGCGAGGCAAGGCTAAGGCTCGACAACGCAAGGCTAGGCAATGAACGGAAGGCAAGCAAAGAGTAACGGAAGGCAAGGAAGGCAAGGGAAAGCAAGGGAAGGCAAGGGCAACGAAAGGAACGGCACGGTAAGGGGAAACAAAGCTAAGGCACGACAATGCAGGGTTAGGCAATGCACGGCAAGGCAAGGAAAGGGTAACGCAAGGCAAGGCACGGTTTGGGGAGGAAGGCGAATGCACGACAACGAAAGGCTAGGCAATGCACGGAAGGCAAGCAAAGAGTAACGGAAGGCAAGGAAGGCAAGGGAAAGCAAGGCAAGGAAAGGGTAACAGAAGGAACGGCACGGCAAGGGGAAACAAGGCTAAGGCACGGCAACGCACGGCTAGGCAATGCACGGCAAGGCAAGGAAAGGGTAACGCAAGGCAAGGCACGGTGAGGCAAGGAAAGGCTGATGCACGACAACGCACGGCTAGGCAATGCACGGCAAGGCAAGGAAAGGGTAACGCAAGGCAAGGCACGGTCAGGCGAGGCAAGGCTAAGGCACGACAACGCAAGGTTAGGCAATGCACGGCAAGTCAAGGAAAGGGTAACGCAAGGCAAGGCACGGTAAGGCGCGGCAAGGCTAAGGCACGACAACGCAAGGCTAGGCAATAAACGGAAGGCAAGCAAAGAGCAACGGAAGGCAAGGAAGGCAAGGGAAAGCAGGGGAAGGCAAGGGTGACGGAAGGAACGGCACGGTAAGGGGAAACAAGGCTAAGGCACGACAACGCAGGGCTAGCCAATGCACGGCAAGGAAAGGAAAGGGTAACGCAAGTCAAGGCACCGTTACGCGAGGCAAGGCTAAGGCACGACAACGCAAGGCTAGGCAATGCACGGAAGGCAAGCAAAGAGTAACGGAAGGCAAGGAAGGCAAGGGAAAGCAAGGCAAGGCAAGGGTAACGGAAGGAACGGCACGGCAAGGGGAAACAAGGCTAAGGCACGGCAACGCACGCCTAGGCAATGCACGGCAAGGCAAGGAAAGGGTAACGCAAGGCAAGGCACTGTCAGGCGAGGCAAGGCTAAGGCACGACAACGCAAGGCTAGGCAATGCACGGAAGGAAAGCAAAGAGTAACGGAAGGCAATGAAAGGAAGGGAAAGCAAGGCAAGGTAAGGGTAACGCAAGGCAAGGCACGGTGAGGCAAGGCAAGGCTGATGCACGACAACGCACGGCCAGGCAATTCACGGCAAGGCAAGGAAAGGGTAACGCAAGGCAAGGCACGGTCAGGCGAGGCAAGGCTAAGGCACGACAACGCAAGGCTAGGCAATGCACGGAAGGCAAGCAAAGAGGAACGGAAGGCAGGGACGGCTGGGGAAAGCAGGGAAAGGCAAGGGTAACGGAAGGAACGGCACGGTAATGGCAAACAAGACTAAGGCACGACAACACAAGGCTAGGCAATGCAGGGCAAGGCAAGGAAAGGGTAACGCAAGGCAAGGCACGGTTTGGGGAGGAAGGCGAATGCACGACAACGCAAGGCTAGGCAATGCACGGAAGGCAAGCAAAGAGTAACGGAAGGCAAGGAAGGCAAGGGAAAGCAAGGCAAGGCAAGGGTAACAGAAGGAACGGCACGGCAAGGGGAAACAAGGCTAAGGCACGGCAACGCACGGCTAGGCAATGCACGGCAAGGCAAGGAAAGGGTAATGCAAGGCAAGGCACTGTCAGGGGAGTCAAGGCTAAGGCAGGACAACGCAAGGCTAGGCAATGCACGGAAGGAAAGCAAAGAGTAACGGAAGGCAAGGAAAGGAAGGGAAAGCAAGGCAAGGTAAGGGTAACGCAAGGCAAGGCACGGTGAGGGAAGGCAAGGCTGATGCATGACAACGCACGGCTAGGCAATTCACGGCAAGGCAAGGAAAGGGTAATGCAAGGCAAGGCACGGTCAGGCGAGGCAAGGCTAAGGCACGACAACGCAAGGCTAGGCAATGCACGGAAGGCAAGCAAAGAGGAACGGAAGGCAAGGAAGGCAAGGGAAAGCAAGGCAAGGCAAGTGTAACAAAAGGCAAGGCACGGCAAGGGGAAACAAGGCTAAGGAACGACAACGCAAGGCTAGGCAATGCACGGCCAGGCAAGGAAAGGGTAACGCAAGGCAAGGCACGGTGAGGGAAGGCAAGGCAAATGCACGACAACGCACGGCTAGGCAATGCACGGCAAGGCAAGGAAAGGGTAACGCAAGGCAAGGCACGGTCAGGCGAGGCAAGGCTAATGCACGACAACGCAAGGCTAGGCAATGAACGGAAGGCAAGCAAAGAGTAACGGAAGGCAAGGAAGGCAAGGGAAAGCAAGGGAAGGCAAGGGCAACGAAAGGAACGGCACGGTAAGGGGAAACAAAGCTAAGGCACGACAACGCACGGCTAGGCAATGCACGGCAAGGCAAGGAAAGGGTAACTCAAGGCAAGGCACGGTCAGGCGAGGCAAGGCTAAGGCACGACAACGCAAGGCTAGGCAATGCACGGAAGGCAAGCAAAGAGTAACGGAAGGCAAGGAAGGCAAGGGAAAGCAGGGGAAGGCAAGGGTAACGAAAGGAACGGCACGGTAAGGGGAAACAAGGCTAAGGCACGACAACACAGGGCTAGGCAATGCAGGGCAAGGCAAGGAAAGGGTAACGCAAGGCAAGGCACGGTTTGGGGAGGAAGGCGCATGCACGACAACGCAAGGCTAGGCAATGCACGGAAGGCAAGCAAAGAGTAACGGAAGGCAAGGGAAAGCAAGGCAAGGCAAGGGTAACAGAAGGAACGGCACTGCAAGGGGAAATAAGGCTAAGACACGGCAACGCACGGCTAGGCAATGCACGGCAAGGCAAGGAAAGGGTAACGCAAGGCAAGGCACGGTGAGGCAAGGCAAGGCTAAGTCACGACAACGCAAGGCTAGGCAATGCACGGAAGGCAAGCAAAGAGTAACGGAAGGCAAGGAAGGCAAGGGAAAGCAAGGCAAGGCAAGGGTAACAGAAGGAACGGCACGGCAAGGGGAAACAAGGCTAAGGCACGGCAACGCACGGCTAGGCAATGCACGGCAAGGCAAGGAAAGGGTAACGCAAGGCAAGGCACGGTGAGGCAAGGCGGGGCTGATGCACGACAACGCACGGCTAGGCAATGCACGGCAAGGCAAGGAAAGGGTAACGGAAGGCAAGGCACGGTCAGGCGAGGCAAGGCTAAGGCACGACAACGCAAGGCTAGGCAATGCACGGCAAGGCAAGGAAAGGGTAACGCAAGGCAAGGCACGGTAAGGCGCGGCAAGGCTAAGGCACGACAACGCAAGGCTAGGCAATAAATGGAAGTCAAGCAAAGAGTAACGGAAGGCAAGGAAGGCAAGGGAAAGCAGGGGAAGGCAAGGGTAACGGAAGGAACGGCACGGTAAGGGGAAACAAGGCTAAGGCACGACAACGCAGGGCTAGCCAATGCACGGCAAGGAAAGGAAAGGGTAACGCAAGGCAAGGCACCGTTACGCGAGGCAAGGCTAAGGCACGACAACGCAAGGCTAGGCAATGCACGGAAGGCAAGCAAAGAGTAACGGAAGGCAAGGAAGGCAAGGGAAAGCAAGGCAAGGCAAGGGTAACGGAAGGAACGGCACGGCAAGGGGAAACAAGGCTAAGGCACGGCAACGAACGGCTAGGCAATGCACGGCAAGGCAAGGAAAGGGTAACGCAAGGCAAGGCACTGTCAGGCGAGGCAAGGCTAAGGCACGACAACGCAAGGCTAGGCAATGCACGGAAGGAAAGCAAAGAGTAACGGAAGGCAATGAAAGTAAGGGAAAGCAAAGCAAGGTAAGGGTAACGCAATGCAAGGCACGGTGAGGCGAGGCAAGGCTGATGCACGACAACACAGGGCTAGGCAATGCAGGGCAATGCAAGGAAATGGTAACGCAAGGCAAGGCACGGTTTGGGGAGGGAAAGCTAATGCACGACAACGCAAGGCTAGGCAGTGCACGGCTAGGCAAGGAAAGAGTAACGGAAGGAAAGGAAGGCAAGGCAAAGCAAGGCAAGGCAAGTGTAACAAAAGGCAAGGCACGGCAAGGGGAAACAAGGCTACGGAACGGCAACGCACGGCTACGCAATGCACGGCCAGGCAAGGAAAGGGTAACGCAAGGCAAGGCACGGTAAGGCAAGACAAAGCTAATGCACGACAACGCACGGCTAGGCAATGCACGGCCAGGCAAGGAAAGGGTAACGCAAGGCAAGGCACGGTGAGGCAAGGCAAGGCAAATGCACGACAACGCACGGCTAGGCAATGCACGGCAAGGCAATGAAAGGGTAACGCAAGGCAAGGCACGGTCAGGCGAGGCAAGGCTAAGGCACGACAACGCAAGGCTAGGCAATGAACGGAAGGCAAGCAAAGAGTAACGGAAGGCAAGGAAGGCAAGGGAAAGCAAGGGAAGGCAAGGGCAACGAAAGGAACGGCACGGTAAGGGGAAACAAAGCTAAGGCACGACAATGCAGGGCTAGGCAATTCACGGCAAGGCAAGGAAAGGGTAACGCAAGGCAAAGCACGGTGAGGCAAGACAAGGCAAATGCACGACAACGCACGGCTGGGCAATGCACGGCAAGGCAAGGAAAGGGTAACTCAAGGCAAGGCACGGTCAGGCGAGGCAAGGCTAAGGCACGACAACGCAAGGCTAGGCAATGCACGGAAGGCAAGCAAAGAGTAACGGAAGGCAAGGAAGGCAAGGGAAAGCAGGGGAAGGCAAGGGTAACGAAAGGAACGGCACGGTAAGGGGAAACAAGGCTAAGGCACGACAACACAGGGCTAGGCAATGCAGGGCAAGGCAAGGAAAGGGTAACGCAAGGCAAGGCACGGTTTGGGGAGGAAGGCGAATGCACGACAACGCAAGGCTAGGCAATGCACGGAAGGCAAGCAAAGAGTAACGGAAGGCAAGGAAGGCAAGGGAAAGCAAGGCAAGGCAAGGGTAACAGAAGGAACGGCACGGTAACGGGAAACAAGGCTAAGGCACGGCAACGCACGGCTAGGCAATGCACGGCAGGCAAGGAAAGGGTAACGCAAGGCAAGGCACGGTGAGGCAAGGCAAGGCTGATGCACGACAACGCACGGCTAGGCAATGCACGGCAAGGCAAGGAAAGGGTAACGCAAGGCAAGGCACGGTCAGGCGAGGCAAGGCTAAGGCACGACAACGCAAGGCTAGGCAATGCACGGCAAGGCAAGGAAAGGGTAACGCAAGGCAAGGCACGGTAAGGCGCGGCAAGGCTAAGGCACGACAACGCAAGGCTAGGCAATAAACGGAAGGCAAGCAAAGAGTAACGGAAGGCAAGGAACGCAAGGGACAGCAGGGGAAGGCAAGGGTAACGGAAGGAACGGCACGGTAACGGGAAACAAGGCTAAGGCACGACAACGCAGGGCTAGCCAATGCACGGCAAGGAAAGGAAAGGGTAACGCAAGGCAAGGCACCGTTACGCGAGGCAAGGCTAAGGCACGACAACACAGGGCTAGGCAATGCAGGGCAAGGCAAGGAAATGGTAACGCAAGGCAAGGCACGGTTTGGGGAGGCAAAGCTAATGCACGACAACGCAAGGCTAGGCAGTGCACGGCTAGGCAAGGAAAGAGTAACGGAAGGAAAGGAAGGCAAGGCAAAGCAAGGCAAGGCAAGTGTAACAAAAGGCAAGGCACGGCAAGGGGAAACAAGGCTAAGGAACGGCAACGCACGGCTACGCAATGCACGGCCAGGCAAGGAAAGGGTAACGCAAGGCAAGGCACGGTAAGGCAAGACAAGGCTAATGCACGACAACGCACGGCTAGGCAATGCACGGCAAGGCAAGGAAAGGGTAACGCAAGGCAAGGCACGGTCAGGCGAGGCAAGGCTAAGGCTCGACAACGCAAGGCTAGGCAATGAACGGAAGGCAAGCAAAGAGTAACGGAAGGCAAGGAAGGCAAGGGAAAGCAAGGGAAGGCAAGGGCAACGAAAGGAACGGCACGGTAAGGGGAAACAAAGCTAAGGCACGACAATGCAGGGCTAGGCAATGCACAGCAAGGCAAGGAAAGGGTAACGCAAGGCAAGGCACGGTTTGGGGAGGAAGGCGAATGCACGACAACGAAAGGCTAGGCAATGCACGGAAGGCAAGCAAAGAGTAACGGAAGGCAAGGAAGGCAAGGGAAAGCAAGGCAAGGAAAGGGTAACAGAAGGAACGGCACGGCAAGGGGAAACAAGGCTAAGGCACGGCAACGCACGGCTAGGCAATGCACGGCAAGGCAAGGAAAGGGTAACGCAAGGCAAGGCACGGTGAGGCAAGGAAAGGCTGATGCACGACAACGCACGGCTAGGCAATGCACGGCAAGGCAAGGAAAGGGTAAGGCAAGGCAAGGCACGGTCAGGCGAGGCAAGGCTAAGGCACGACAACGCAAGGTTAGGCAATGCACGGCAAGTCAAGGAAAGGGTAACGCAAGGCAAGGCACGGTAAGGCGCGGCAAGGCTAAGGCACGACAACGCAAGGCTAGGCAATAAACGGAAGGCAAGCAAAGAGCAACGGAAGGCAAGGAAGGCAAGGGAAAGCAGGGGAAGGCAAGGGTGACGGAAGGAACGGCACGGTAAGGGGAAACAAGGCTAAGGCACGACAACGCAGGGCTAGCCAATGCACGGCAAGGAAAGGAAAGGGTAACGCAAGTCAAGGCACCGTTACGCGAGGCAAGGCTAAGGCACGACAACGCAAGGCTAGGCAATGCACGGAAAGCAAGCAAAGAGTAACGGAAGGCAAGGAAGGCAAGGGAAAGCAAGGCAAGGCAAGGGTAACGGAAGGAACGGCACGGCAAGGGGAAACAAGGCTAAGGCACGGCAACGCACGCCTAGGCAATGCACGGCAAGGCAAGGAAAGGGTAACGCAAGGCAAGGCACTGTCAGGCGAGGCAAGGCTAAGGCACGACAACGCAAGGCTAGGCAATGCACGAAAGGAAAGCAAAGAGTAACGGAAGGCAATGAAAGGAAGGGAAAGCAAGGCAAGGTAAGGGTAACGCAAGGCAAGGCACGGTGAGGCAAGGCAAGGCTGATGCACGACAACGCACGGCCAGGCAATTCTCGGCAAGGCAAGGAAAGGGTAACGCAAGGCAAGGCACGGTCAGGCGAGGCAAGGCTAAGGCACGACAACGCAAGGCTAGGCAATGCACGGAAGGCAAGCAAAGAGGAACGGAAGGCAAGGACGGCTGGGGAAAGCAGGGAAAGGCAAGGGTAACGGAAGGAACGGCACGGTAATGGCAAACAAGACTAAGGCACGACAACACAAGTCTAGGCAATGCAGGGCAAGGCAAGGAAAGGGTAACGCAAGGCAAGGCACGGTTTGGGGAGGAAGGCGAATGCACGACAACGCAAGGCTAGGCAATGCACGGAAGGCAAGCAAAGAGTAACGGAAGGCAAGGAAGGCAAGGGAAAGCAAGGCAAGGGAAGGGTAACAGAAGGAACGGCACGGCAAGGGGAAACAAGGCTAAGGCACGGCAACGCACGGCTAGGCAATGCACGGCAAGGCAAGGAAAGGGTAATGCAAGGCAAGGCACTGTCAGGCGAGTCAAGGCTAAGGCAGGACAACGCAAGGCTAGGCAATGCACGGAAGGAAAGCAAAGAGTAACGGAAGGCAAGGAAAGGAAGGGAAAGCAAGGCAAGGTAAGGGTAACGCAAGGCAAGGCACGGTGAGGGAAGGCAAGGCTGATGCATGACAACGCACGGCTAGGCAATTCACGGCAAGGCAAGGAAAGGGTAATGCAAGGCAAGGCACGGTCAGGCGAGGCAAGGCTAAGGCACGACAACGCAAGGCTAGGCAATGCACGGAAGGCAAGCAAAGAGGAACGGAAGGCAAGGAAGGCAAGGGAAAGCAAGGCAAGGCAAGTGTAACAAAAGGCAAGGCACGGCAAGGGGAAACAAGGCTAAGGAACGACAACGCAAGGCTAGGCAATGCACGGCCAGGCAAGGAAAGGGTAACGCAAGGCAAGGCACGGTGAGGGAAGGCAAGGCAAATGCACGACAACGCACGGCTAGGCAATGCACGGCAAGGCAAGGAAAGGGTAACGCAAGGCAAGGCACGGTCAGGCGAGGCAAGGCTAATGCACGACAACGCAAGGCTAGGCAATGAACGGAAGGCAAGCAAAGAGTAACGGAAGGCAAGGAAGGCAAGGGAAAGCAAGGGAAGGCAAGGGCAACGAAAGGAACGGCACGGCAAGGGGAAACAAAGCTAAGGCACGACAACGCACGGCTAGGCAATGCACGGCAAGGCAAGGAAAGGGTAACTCAAGGCAAGGCACGGTCAGGCGAGGCAAGGCTAAGGCACGACAACGCAAGGCTAGGCAATGCACGGAAGGCAAGCAAAGAGTAACGGAAGGCAAGGAAGGCAAGGGAAAGCAGGGGAAGGCAAGGGTAACGAAAGGAACGGCACGGTAAGGGGAAACAAGGCTAAGGCACGACAACACAGGGCTAGGCAATGCAGGGCAAGGCAAGGAAAGGGTAACGCAAGGCAAGGCACGGTTTGGGGAGGAAGGCGCATGCACGACAACGCAAGGCTAGGCAATGCACGGAAGGCAAGCAAAGAGTAACGGAAGGCAAGGGAAAGCAAGGCAAGGCAAGGGTAACAGAAGGAACGGCACGGCAAGGGGAAATAAGGCTAAGGCACGGCAACGCACGGCTAGGCAATGCACGGCAAGGCAAGGAAAGGGTAACGCAAGGCAAGGCACGGTGAGGCAAGGCAAGGCTGATGCACGACAACGCACGGCTAGGCAATGCACGGCAAGGCAAGGAAAGGGTAACGCAAGGCAAGGCACGGTAAGGCGCGTCAAGGCTAAGGCACGACAACGCAAGGCTAGGCAATAAACGAAGGCAAGCAAAGAGTAACGGAAGGCAAGGAAGGCAAGGGAAAGGAGGGGAAGGCAAGGGTAACGGAAGGAACGGCACGGTAAGAGGAAACAAGGCTAAGGCACGACAACGCAGGGCTAGCCAATGCACGGCAAGGAAAGGAAAGGGTAAAGCAAGGCAAGGCACCGTTACGCGAGGGAAGGCTAAGGCACGACAACGCAAGGCTAGGCAATGCACGGAAGGCAAGCAAAGAGTAACGGAAGGCAAGGAAGGCAAGGGAAAGCAAGGCAAGGCAAGGGTAACGGAAGGAACGGCACGGCAAGGGGAATCAAGGGTAAGGCACGGCAACGCACGGCTAGGCAATGCACGGCAAGGCAAGGAAAGGGTAACGCAAGGCAAGGCACTGTCAGGCGAGGCAAGGCTAAGGCACGACAACGCAAGGCTAGGCAATGCACGGAAGGAAAGCAAACAGTAACGGAAGGCAATGAAAGGAAGGGAAAGCAAGGCAAGGTAAGGGTAACGCAAGGCAAGGCACGGTGAGGCAAGTCAAGGCTGATGCACGACAACGCACGGCTAGGCAATTCACGGCAAGGCAAGGAAAGGGTAACGCAAGGGAAGGCACGGTCAGGCGAGGCAAGGCTAAGGCACGACAACGCAAGGCTAGGCAATGCACGGAAGGCAAGCAAAGAGGAACGGAAGGCAAGGAAGGCTAGGGAAAGCAGGGAAAGGCAAGGGTAACGGAAGGAACGGCACGGTAAGGGCAAACAAGACTAAGGCACGACAACACAGGGCTAGGCAATGCAGGGCAAGGCAAGGAAATGGTAACGCAAGGCAAGGCACGGTTTGGGGAGGCAAAGCTAATGCACGACAACGCAAGGCTAGGCAGTGCACGGCTAGGCAAGGAAAGAGTAACGGAAGGAAAGGAAGGCAAGGCAAAGCAAGGCAAGGCAAGTGTAACAAAAGGCAAGGCACGGCAAGGGGAAACAAGGCTAAGGAACGGCAACGCACGGCTACGCAATGCACGGCCAGGCAAGGAAAGGGTAACGCAAGGCAAGGCACGGTAAGGCAAGACAAGGCTAATGCACGACAACGCACGGCTGGGCAATGCACGGCCAGGCAAGGAAAGGGTAACGCAAGGCAAGGCACGGTGAGGCAAGGCAAGGCAAATGCACGACAACGCACGGCTAGGCAATGCACGGCAAGGCAATGAAAGGGTAACGCAAGGCAAGGCACGGTCAGGCGAGGCAAGGCTAAGGCACGACAACGCAAGGCTAGGCAATGAACGGAAGGCAAGCAAAGAGTAACGGAAGGCAAGGAAGGCAAGGGAAAGCAAGGGAAGGCAAGGGCAACGAAAGGAACGGCACGGTAAGGGGAAACAAAGCTAAGGCACGACAATGCAGGGCTAGGCAATTCACGGCAAGGCAAGGAAAGGGTAACGCAAGGCAAAGCACGGTGAGGCAAGACAAGGCAAATGCACGACAACGCACGGCTAGGCAATGCAGGGCAAGGCAAGGAAAGGGTAACGCAAGGCAAGGCACGGTTTGGGGAGGAAGGCGAATGCACGACAACGCAAGGCTAGGCAATGCACGGAAGGCAAGGAAAGAGTAACGGAAGGCAAGGAAGGCAAGGGAAAGCAAGGCAAGGCAAGGGTAACAGAAGGAACGGCACGGCAAGGGGAAACAAGGCTAAGGCACGGCAACGCACGGCTAGGCAATGCACGGCAAGGCAAGGAAAGGGTAACGCAAGGCAAGGCACGGTGAGGCAAGGCGGGGCTGATGCACGACAACGCACGGCTAGGCAATGCACGGCAAGGCAAGGAAAGGGTAACGGAAGGCAAGGCACGGTCAGGCGAGGCAAGGCTAAGGCACGACAACGCAAGGCTAGGCAATGCACGGCAAGGCAAGGAAAGGGTAACGCAAGGCAAGGCACGGTAAGGCGCGGCAAGGCTAAGGCACGACAACGCAAGGCTAGGCAATAAATGGAAGTCAAGCAAAGAGTAACGGAAGGCAAGGAAGGCAAGGGAAAGCAGGGGAAGGCAAGGGTAACGGAAGGAACGGCACGGTAAGGGGAAACAAGGCTAAGGCACGACAACGCAGGGCTAGCCAATGCACGGCAAGGAAAGGAAAGGGTAACGCAAGGCAAGGCACCGTTACGCGAGGCAAGGCTAAGGCACGACAACGCAAGGCTAGGCAATGCACGGAAGGCAAGCAAAGAGTAACGGAAGGCAAGGAAGGCAAGGGAAAGCAAGGCAAGGCAAGGGTAACGGAAGGAACGGCACGGCAAGGGGAAACAAGGCTAAGGCACGGCAACGAACGGCTAGGCAATGCACGGCAAGGCAAGGAAAGGGTAACGCAAGGCAAGGCACTGTCAGGCGAGGCAAGGCTAAGGCACGACAACGCAAGGCTAGGCAATGCACGGAAGGAAAGCAAAGAGTAACGGAAGGCAATGAAAGTAAGGGAAAGCAAAGCAAGGTAAGGGTAACGCAATGCAAGGCACGGTGAGGCGAGGCAAGGCTGATGCACGACAACGCACGGCTAGGCAATTCACGGCAAGGCAAGGAAAGGGTAACGCAAGGCAAGGCACGGTCAGGCGAGGCAAGGCTAAGGCACGACAACGCAAGGCTAGGCAATGCACGGAAGGCAAGCAAAGAGGAACGGAAGGCAAGGAAGGCTAGGGAAAGCAGGGAAAGGCAAGGGTAACGGAAGGAACGGCACGGTAAGGGCAAACAAGACTAAGGCACGACAACACAGGGCTAGGCAATGCAGGGCAATGCAAGGAAATGGTAACGCAAGGCAAGGCACGGTTTGGGGAGGCAAAGCTAATGCACGACAACGCAAGGCTAGGCAGTGCACGGCTAGGCAAGGAAAGGGTAACGCAAGGCAAGGCACGGTCAGGCGAGGCAAGGCTAAGGCACGACAACGCAAGGCTAGGCAATGCACGGAAGGCAAGCAAAGAGTAACGGAAGGCAAGGAAGGCAAGGGAAAGCAAGGGAAGGCAAGGGCAACGAAAGAAACGGCACGGTAAGGGGAAACAAAGCTAAGGGACGACAATGCAGGGCTAGGCAATGCACGGCAAGGCAAGGAAAGAGTAACGCAAGGCAAGGCACGGTTTGGGGAGGAAGGCGAATGCACGACAACGAAAGGCTAGGCAATGCACGGAAGGCAAGCAAAGAGTAACGGAAGGCAAGGAAGGCAAGGGAAAGCAAGGCAAGGCAAGGGTAACAGAAGGAACGGCACGGCAAGGGGAAACAAGGCTAAGGCACGGCAACGCACGGCTAGGCAATGCACGGCAAGGCAAGGAAAGGGTAACGCAAGGCAAGGCACGGTGAGGCAAGGCAAGGCAAGGCTGATGCACGACAACGCACGGCTAGGCAATGCACGGCAAGGCAAGGAAAGGGTAACGCAAGGCAAGGCACGGTCAGGCGAGGCAAGGCTAAGGCACGACAACGCAAGGCTAGGCAATGCACGGCAAGGCAAGGAAAGGGTAACGCAAGGCAAGGCACGGTAAGGCGCGGCAAGGCTAAGGCACGACAAAGCAATGCTAGGCAATAAACGGAAGGAAAGCAAAGAGTAACGGAAGGCAAGGAAGGCAAGGGAAAGCAGGGGAAGGCAAGGGTAACGGAAGGAACGGCACGGTAAGGGGAAACAAGGCTAAGGCACGACAACGCAGGGCTAGCCAATGCACGGCAAGGAAAGCAAAGAGTAACGGAAGGCAATGAAAGGAAGGGAAAGCAAGGCAAGGTAAGGGTAACGCAAGGCAAGGCACGGTGAGGCAAGGCAAGGCTGATGCACGACAACGCACGGCTAGGCAATTCACGGCAAGGCAACGAAAGGGTAACGGAAGGCAAGGCACGGTCAGGCGAGGCAAGGCTAAGGCACGACAACGCAAGGCTAGGCAATGCACGGAAGGCAAGCAAAGAGGAACGGAAGGCAAGGAAGGCTAGGGAAAGCAGGGAAAGGCAAGGGTAACGGAAGGAACGGCACGGTAAGGGCAAACAAGACTAAGGCACGACAACACAGGGCTAGGCAATGCAGGGCAAGGCAAGGAAATGGTAACGCAAGGCAAGGCACGGTCAGGCGAGGCAAGGCTAAGGCACGACAACGCAAGGTTAGGCAATGCACGGAAGGCAAGCAAAGAGGAACGGAAGGCAAGGAAGGCTAGGGAAAGCAGGGAAAGGCAAGGGTAACGGAAGGAACGGCACGGTAAGGGCAAAGAAGACTAAGGCACGACAACACAGGGCTAGGCAATGCAGGGCAAGGCAAGGAAAGGGTAACGCAAGGCAAGGCACGGTTTGGGGTGGAAGGCGAATGCACGACAACGCAAGGCTAGGCAATGCACGGAAGGCAAGCAAAGAGTAACGGAAGGCAAGGAAGGCAAGGGAAAGCAAGGCAAGGCAAGGGTAACGGAAGGAACGGCACGGCAAGGGGAATCAAGGGTAAGGCACGGCAACGCACGGCTAGGCAATGCACGGCAAGGCAAGGAAAGGGTAACGCAAGGCAAGGCACTGTCAGGCGAGGCAAGGCTAAGGCACGACAACGCAAGGCTAGGCAATGCACGGAAGGAAAGCAAAGAGTAACGGAAGGCAATGAAAGGAAGGGAAAGCAAGGCAAGGTAAGGGTAACGCAAGGCAAGGCACGGTGAGGCAAGTCAAGGCTGATGCACGACAACGCACGGCTAGGCAATTCACGGCAAGGCAAGGAAAGGGTAACGCAAGGGAAGGCACGGTCAGGCGAGGCAAGGCTAAGGCACGACAACGCAAGGCTAGGCAATGCACGGAAGGCAAGCAAAGAGGAACGGAAGGCAAGGAAGGCTAGGGAAAGCAGGGAAAGGCAAGGGTAACGGAAGGAACGGCACGGTAAGGGCAAACAAGACTAAGGAACGACAACACAGGGCTAGGCAATGCAGGGCAAGGCAAGGAAATGGTAACGCAAGGCAAGGCACGGTTTGGGGAGGCAAAGCTAATGCACGACAACGCAAGGCTAGGCAGTGCACGGCTAGGCAAGGAAAGAGTAACGGAAGGAAAGGAAGGCAAGGCAAAGCAAGGCAAGGCAAGTGTAACAAAAGGCAAGGCACGGCAAGGGGAAACAAGGCTAAGGAACGGCAACGCACGGCTACGCAATGCACGGCCAGGCAAGGAAAGGGTAACGCAAGGCAAGGCACGGTAAGGCAAGACAAGGCTAATGCACGACAACGCACGGCTGGGCAATGCACGGCCAGGCAAGGAAAGGGTAACGCAAGGCAAGGCACGGTGAGGCAAGGCAAGGCAAATGCACGACAACGCACGGCTAGGCAATGCACGGCAAGGCAATGAAAGGGTAACGCAAGGCAAGGCACGGTCAGGCGAGGCAAGGCTAAGGCACGACAACGCAAGGCTAGGCAATGAACGGAAGGCAAGCAAAGAGTAACGGAAGGCAAGGAAGGCAAGGGAAAGCAAGGGAAGGCAAGGGCAACGAAAGGAACGGCACGGTAAGGGGAAACAAAGCTAAGGCACGACAATGCAGGGCTAGGCAATTCACGGCAAGGCAAGGAAAGGGTAACGCAAGGCAAAGCACGGTGAGGCAAGACAAGGCAAATGCACGACAACGCACGGCTAGGCAATGCAGGGCAAGGCAAGGAAAGGGTAACGCAAGGCAAGGCACGGTTTGGGGAGGAAGGCGAATGCACGACAACGCAAGGCTAGGCAATGCACGGAAGGCAAGCAAAGAGTAACGGAAGGCAAGGAAGGCAAGGGAAAGCAAGGCAAGGCAAGGGTAACAGAAGGAACGGCACGGCAAGGGGAAACAAGGCTAAGGCACGGCAACGCACGGCTAGGCAATGCACGGCAAGGCAAGGAAAGGGTAACGCAAGGCAAGGCACGGTGAGGCAAGGCGGGGCTGATGCACGACAACGCACGGCTAGGCAATGCACGGCAAGGCAAGGAAAGGGTAACGGAAGGCAAGGCACGGTCAGGCGAGGCAAGGCTAAGGCACGACAACGCAAGGCTAGGCAATGCACGGCAAGGCAAGGAAAGGGTAACGCAAGGCAAGGCACGGTAAGGCGCGGCAAGGCTAAGGCACGACAACGCAAGGCTAGGCAATAAATGGAAGTCAAGCAAAGAGTAACGGAAGGCAAGGAAGGCAAGGGAAAGCAGGGGAAGGCAAGGGTAACGGAAGGAACGGCACGGTAAGGGGAAACAAGGCTAAGGCACGACAACGCAGGGCTAGCCAATGCACGGCAAGGAAAGGAAAGGGTAACGCAAGGCAAGGCACCGTTACGCGAGGCAAGGCTAAGGCACGACAACGCAAGGCTAGGCAATGCACGGAAGGCAAGCAAAGAGTAACGGAAGGCAAGGAAGGCAAGGGAAAGCAAGGCAAGGCAAGGGTAACGGAAGGAACGGCACGGCAAGGGGAAACAAGGCTAAGGCACGGCAACGAACGGCTAGGCAATGCACGGCAAGGCAAGGAAAGGGTAACGCAAGGCAAGGCACTGTCAGGCGAGGCAAGGCTAAGGCACGACAACGCAAGGCTAGGCAATGCACGGAAGGAAAGCAAAGAGTAACGGAAGGCAATGAAAGTAAGGGAAAGCAAAGCAAGGTAAGGGTAACGCAATGCAAGGCACGGTGAGGCGAGGCAAGGCTGATGCACGACAACGCACGGTTAGGCAATTCACGGCAAGGCAAGGAAAGGGTAACGCAAGGCAAGGCACGGTCAGGCGAGGCAAGGCTAAGGCACGACAACGCAAGGCTAGGCAATGCACGGAAGGCAAGCAAAGAGGAACGGAAGGCAAGGAAGGCTAGGGAAAGCAGGGAAAGGCAAGGGTAACGGAAGGAACGGCACGGTAAGGGCAAACAAGACTAAGGCACGACAACACAGGGCTAGGCAATGCAGGGCAATGCAAGGAAATGGTAACGCAAGGCAAGGCACGGTTTGGGGAGGCAAAGCTAATGCACGACAACGCAAGGCTAGGCAGTGCACGGCTAGGCAAGGAAAGGGTAACGCAAGGCAAGGCACGGTCAGGCGAGGCAAGGCTAAGGCACGACAACGCAAGGCTAGGCAATGCACGGAAGGCAAGCAAAGAGTAACGGAAGGCAAGGAAGGCAAGGGAAAGCAAGGGAAGGCAAGGGCAACGAAAGAAACGGCACGGTAAGGGGAAACAAAGCTAAGGGACGACAATGCAGGGCTAGGCAATGCACGGCAAGGCAAGGAAAGAGTAACGCAAGGCAAGGCACGGTTTGGGGAGGAAGGCGAATGCACGACAACGAAAGGCTAGGCAATGCACGGAAGGCAAGCAAAGAGTAACGGAAGGCAAGGAAGGCAAGGGAAAGCAAGGCAAGGCAAGGGTAACAGAAGGAACGGCACGGCAAGGGGAAACAAGGCTAAGGCACGGCAACGCACGGCTAGGCAATGCACGGCAAGGCAAGGAAAGGGTAACGCAAGGCAAGGCACGGTGAGGCAAGGCAAGGCTGATGCACGACAACGCACGGCTAGGCAATGCACGGCAAGGCAAGGAAAGGGTAACGCAAGGCAAGGCACGGTCAGGCGAGGCAAGGCTAAGGCACGACAACGCAAGGCTAGGCAATGCACGGCAAGGCAAGGAAAGGGTAACGCAAGGCAAGGCACGGTAAGGCGCGGCAAGGCTAAGGCACGACAAAGCAATGCTAGGCAATAAACGGAAGGAAAGCAAAGAGTAACGGAAGGCAAGGAAGGCAAGGGAAAGCAGGGGAAGGCAAGGGTAACGGAAGGAACGGCACGGTAAGGGGAAACAAGGCTAAGGCACGACAACGCAGGGCTAGCCAATGCACGGCAAGGAAAGCAAAGAGTAACGGAAGGCAATGAAAGGAAGGGAAAGCAAGGCAAGGTAAGGGTAACGCAAGGCAAGGCACGGTGAGGCAAGGCAAGGCTGATGCACGACAACGCACGGCTAGGCAATTCACGGCAAGGCAAGGAAAGGGTAACGGAAGGCAAGGCACGGTCAGGCGAGGCAAGGCTAAGGCACGACAACGCAAGGCTAGGCAATGCACGGAAGGCAAGCAAAGAGGAACGGAAGGCAAGGAAGGCTAGGGAAAGCAGGGAAAGGCAAGGGTAACGGAAGGAACGGCACGGTAAGGGCAAACAAGACTAAGGCACGACAACACAGGGCTAGGCAATGCAGGGCAAGGCAAGGAAATGGTAACGCAAGGCAAGGCACGGTCAGGCGAGGCAAGGCTAAGGCACGACAACGCAAGGTTAGGCAATGCACGGAAGGCAAGCAAAGAGGAACGGAAGGCAAGGAAGGCTAGGGAAAGCAGGGAAAGGCAAGGGTAACGGAAGGAACGGCACGGTAAGGGCAAAGAAGACTAAGGCACGACAACACAGGGCTAGGCAATGCAGGGCAAGGCAAGGAAAGGGTAACGCAAGGCAAGGCACGGTTTGGGGAGGAAGGCGAATGCACGACAACGCAAGGCTAGGCAATGCACGGAAGGCAAGCAAAGAGTAACGGAAGGCAAGGAAGGCAAGGGAAAGCAAGGCAAGGCAAGGGTAACGGAAGGAACGGCACGGCAAGGGGAAACAAGGCTAAGGCACGGCAACGCACGGCTAGGCAATGCACGGCAAGGCAAGGAAAGGGTAACGCAAGGCAAGGCACTGTCAGGTAAGGCAAGGCTAAGGCACGACAACGCAAGGCTGGGCAATGCACGGAAGGAAAGCAAAGAGTAACGGAAGGCAATGAAAGGAAGGGAAAGCAAGGCAAGGTAAGGGTAACGCAAGGCAAGGCACGGTGAGGCAAGTCAAGGCTGATGCACGACAACGCACGGCTAGGCAATTCACGGCAAGGCAAGGAAAGGGTAACGCAAGGCAAGGCACGGTCAGGCGAGGCAAGGCTAAGGCACGACAACGCAAGGCTAGGCAATGCACGGAAGGCAAGCAAAGAGGAACGGAAGGCAAGGAAGGCTAGGGAAAGCAGGGAAAGGCAAGGGTAAAGGAAGGAACGGCACGGTAAGGGCAAACAAGACTAAGGCACGACAACACAGGGCTAGGCAATGCAGGGCAAGGCAAGGAAATGGTAACGCAAGGCAAGGCACGGTTTGGGGAGGCAAAGCTAATGCACGACAACGCAAGGCTAGGCAGTGCACGGCTAGGCAAGGAAAGAGTAACGGAAGGAAAGGAAGGCAAGGAAAAGCAAGGCAAGGCAAGTGTAACAAAAGGCAAGGCACGGCAAGGGGAAACAAGGCTAAGGAACGGCAACGCACGGCTACGCAATGCACGGCCAGGCAAGGAAAGGGTAACGCAAGGCAAGGCACGGTAAGGCAAGACAAGGCTAATGCACGACAACGCACGGCTAGGCAATGCACGGCCAGGCAAGGAAAGGGTAACGCAAGGCAAGGCACGGTCAGGCGAGGCAAGGCTAAGGCACGACAACGCAAGGCTAGGCAATGAACGGAAGGCAAGCAAAGAGTAACGGAAGGCAAGGAAGGCAAGGGAAAGCAAGGGAAGGCAAGGGCAACGAAAGGAACGGCACGGTAAGGGGAAACAAAGCTAAGGCACGACAATGCAGGGCTAGGCAATGCACGGCAAGGCAAGGAAAGGGTAACGCAAGGCAAGGCACGGTTTGGGGAGGAAGGCGAATGCACGACAACGAAAGGCTAGGCAATGCACGCAAGGCAAGCAAAGAGTAACGGAAGGCAAGGAAGGCAAGGGAAAGCAAGGCAAGGCAAGGGTAACAGAAGGAACGGCACGGCAAGGGGAAACAAGGCTAAGGCACGGCAACGCACGGCTAGGCAATGCACGGCAAGGCAAGGAAAGGGTAACGCAAGGCAAGGCACGGTGAGGCAAGGAAAGGCTGATGCACGACAACGCACGGCTAGGCAATGCACGGCAAGGCAAGGGTAACGCACGGCAAGGCACGGTCAGGCGAGGCAAGGCTAAGGCACGACAACGCAAGGCTAGGCAATGCACGGCAAGGCAAGGAAAGGGTAACGCAAGGCAAGGCACGGTAAGGCGCGGCAAGGCTAAGGCACGACAACGCAAGGCTAGGCAATGAACGGAAGGCAAGCAAAGAGTAACGGAAGGCAAGGACGGCTAGGGAAAGCAGGGAAAGGCAAAGGTAACGGAAGGAACGGCACGGTAAGGGCAAACAAGACTAAGGCACGACAACACAAGGCTAGGCAATGCAGGGCAAGGCAAGGAAAGGGTAACGCAAGGCAAGGCACGGTTTGGGGAGGAAGGCGAATGCACGACAACGCAAGGCTAGGCAATGCACGGAAGGCAAGCAAAGAGTAACGGAAGGCAAGGGAAAGCAAGGCAAGGCAAGGGTAAAAGAAGGAACGGCACGGCAAGGGGAAACAAGGCTAAGGCACGGCAACGCACGGCTAGGCAATGCACGGCAAGGCAAGGAAAGGGTAATGCAAGGCAAGGCACTGTCAGGCGAGTCAAGGCTAAGGCAGGACAACGCAAGGCTAGGCAATGCACGGAAGGAAAGCAAAGAGTAACGGAAGGCAAGGAAAGGAAGGGAAAGCAAGGCAAGGTAAGGGTAACGCAAGGCAAGGCACGGTGAGGGAAGGCAAGGCTGATGCACGACAACGCACGGCTAGGCAATTCACGGCAAGGCAAGGAAAGGGTAATGCAAGGCAAGGCACGGTCAGGCGAGGCAAGGCTAAGGCACGACAACGCAAGGCTAGGCAATGCACGGAAGGCAAGCAAAGAGGAACGGAAGGCAAGGAAGGCTAGGGAAAGCAGGGGAAGGCAAGGGTAACGGAAGGAACGGCACGGTAAGGGCAAACAAGACTAAGGCACGACAACACAGGGCTAGGCAATGCAGGGCAAGGCAAGGAAATGGTAACGCAAGGCAAGGCACGGTTTGGGGAGGCAAAGCTAATGCACGACAACGCAAGGCTAGGCAGTGAAAGGCTAGGCAAGGAAAGAGTAACGGAAGGAAAGGAAGGCAAAGCAAAGCAAGGCAAGGCAAGTGTAACAAAAGGCAAGGCACGGCAAGGGGAAACAAGGCTAAGGAACGACAACGCACGGCTAGGCAATGCACGGCCAGGCAAGGAAAGGGTAACGCAAGGCAAGGCACGGTGAGGGAAGGCAAGGCAAATGCACGACAACGCACGGCTAGGCAATGCACGGCAAGGCAAGGAAAGGGTAACGCAAGGCAAGGCACGGTCAGGCGAGGCAAGGCTAAGGCACGACAACGCAAGGCTAGGCAAGGAACGGAAGGCAAGCAAAGAGTAACGGAAGGCAAGGAAGGCAAGGGAAAGCAAGGGAAGGCAAGGGCAACGAAAGGAACGGCACGGTAAGGGGAAACAAAGCTAAGGCACGACAATGCAGGGCTAGGCAATGCACGGCAAGGCAAGGAAAGGGTAACGCAAGGCAAGGCACGGTCAGGCGAGGCAAGGCTAAGGCACGACAACGCAAGGCTAGGCAATGCACGGAAGGCAAGGAAAAAGTAACGGAAGGCACGGAAGGCAAGGGAAAGCAGGGGAAGGCAAGGGTAACGAAAGGAACGGCACGGTAAGGGGAAACAAGACTAAGGCACGACAACACCGGGCTAGGCAATGCAGGGCAAGGCAAGGAAAGGGTAACGCAAGGCAAGGCACGGTTTGGGGAGGAAGGCGCATGCACGACAACGCAAGGCTAGGCAATGCACGGAAGGCAAGCAAAGAGTAACGGAAGGCAAGGAAGGCAAGGGAAAGCAAGGCAAGGCAAGGGTAACAGAAGGAACGGCACGTCAAGGGGAAATAAGGCTAAGGCACGGCAACGCACGGCTAGGCAATGCACGGCAAGGCAAGGAAAGGGTAACGCAAGGCAAGGCACGGTGAGGCAAGGCAAGGCTGATGCACGACAACGCACGGCTAGGCAATGCACGGCAAGGCAAGGAAAGGGTAACGCAAGGCAAGGCACGGTAAGGCGCGTCAAGGCTAAGGCACGACAACGCAAGGCTAGGCAATAAACGGAAGGCAAGCAAAGAGTAACGGAAGGCAAGGAAGGCAAGGGAAAGCAGGGGAAGGCAAGGGTAACGGAAGGAACGGCACGGTAAGAGGAAACAAGGCTAAGGCACGACAACGCAAGGCTAGGCAATGCACGGAAGGCAAGCAAAGAGTAACGGAAGGCAAGGAAGGCAAGGGAAAGCAAGGCAAGGCAAGGGTAACGGAAGGAACGGCATGGCAAGGGGAAACAAGGGTAAGGCACGGCAACGCACGGCTAGGCAATGCACGACAAGGCAAGGAAAGGGTAACGCAAGGCAAGGCACTGTCAGGCGAGGCAAGGCTAAGGCACGACAACGCAAGGCTAGGCAATGCACGGAAGGAAAGCAAAGAGTAACGGAAGGCAATGAAAGGAAGGGAAAGCAAGGCAAGGTAAGGGTAACGCAAGGCAAGGCACGGTGAGGCAAGTCAAGGCTGATGCACGACAACGCACGGCTAGGCAATTCACGACAAGGCAAGGAAAGGGTAACGCAAGGCAAGGCACGGTCAGGCGAGGCAAGGCTAAGGCACGACAACGCAAGGCTAGGCAATGCACGGAAGGCAAGCAAAGAGGAACGGAAGGCAAGGAAGGCTAGGGAAAGCAGGGAAAGGCAAGGGTAACGGAAGGAACGGCACGGTAAGGGCAAACAAGACTAAGGCACGACAACACAGGGCTAGGCAATGCAGGGCAAGGCAAGGAAATGGTAACGCAAGGCAAGGCACGGTTTGGGGAGGCAAAGCTAATGCACGACAACGCAAGGCTAGGCAGTGCACGGCTAGGCAAGGAAAGAGTAACGGAAGGAAAGGAAGGCAAGGCAAAGCAAGGCAAGGCAAGTGTAACAAAAGGCAAGGCACGGCAAGGGGAAACAAGGCTAAGGAACGGCAACGCACGGCTACGCAATGCACGGCCAGGCAAGGAAAGGGTAACGCAAGGCAAGGCACGGTAAGGCAAGACAAGGCTAATGCACGACAACGCACGGCTAGGCAATGCACGGCCAGGCAAGGAAAGGGTAACGCAAGGCAAGGCACGGTGAGGCAAGGCAAGGCAAATGCACGACAACGCACGGCTAGGCAATGCACGGCAAGGCAAGGAAAGGGTAACGCAAGGCAAGGCACGGTCAGGCGAGGCAAGGCTAAGGCACGACAACGCAAGGCTAGGCAATGAACGGAAGGCAAGCAAAGAGTAACGGAAGGCAAGGAAGGCAAGGGAAAGCAAGGGAAGGCAAGGGCAACGAAAGGAACGGCACGGTAAGGGGAAACAAAGCTAAGGCACGACAATGCAGGGCTAGGCAATGCACGGCAAGGCAAGGAAAGGGTAACGCAAGGCAAGGCACGGTTTGGGGAGGAAGGCGAATGCACGACAACGAAAGGCTAGGCAATGCACGGAAGGCAAGCAAAGAGTAACGGAAGGCAAGGAAGGCAAGGGAAAGCAAGGCAAGGAAAGGGTAACAGAAGGAACGGCACGGCAAGGGGAAACAAGGCTAAGGCACGGCAACGCACGGCTAGGCAATGCACGGCAAGGCAAGGAAAGGGTAACGCAAGGCAAGGCACGGTGAGGCAAGGCAAGGCTGATGCACGACAACGCACGGCTAGGCAATTCACGGCAAGGCAAGGAAAGGGTAACGCAAGGCAAGGCACGGTTTGGGGAGGAAGGCGAATGCACGACAACGCAAGGCTAGGCAATGCACGGAAGGAAAGCAAAGAGTAACGGAAGGCAATGAAAGGAAGGGAAAGCAAGGCAAGGTAAGGGTAACGCAAGGCAAGGCACGGTGAGGCAAGGCAAGGCTGATGCACGACAACGCACGGCCAGGCAATTCACGGCAAGGCAAGGAAAGGGTAACGCAAGGCAAGGCACGGTCAGGCGAGGCAAGGCTAAGGCACGACAACGCAAGGCTAGGCAATGCACGGAAGGCAAGCAAAGAGGAACGGAAGGCAAGGACGGCTGGGGAAAGCAGGGAAAGGCAAGGGTAACGGAAGGAACGGCACGGTAAGGGCAAACAAGACTAAGGCACGACAACACAAGGCTAGGCAATGCAGGGCAAGGCAAGGAAAGGGTAACGCAAGGCAAGGCACGGTTTGGGGAGGCAAGGCTAATGCACGACAACGCAAGGCTAGGCAATGCACGGAAGGCAAGCAAAGAGTAACGGAAGGCAAGGAAGGCAAGGGAAAGCAAGGCAAGGCAAGGGTAACAGAAGGAACGGCACGGCAAGGGGAAACAAGGCTAAGGCACGGCAACGCACGGCTAGGCAATGCACGGCAAGGCAAGGAAAGGGTAATGCAAGGCAAGGCACTGTCAGGCGAGTCAAGGCTAAGGCAGGACAACGCAAGGCTAGGCAATGCACGGAAGGAAAGCAAAGAGTAACGGAAGGCAAGGAAAGGAAGGGAAAGCAAGGCAAGGTAAGGGTAACGCAAGGCAAGGCACGGTGAGGGAAGGCAAGGCTGATGCACGACAACGCACGGCTAGGCAATTCACGGCAAGGCAAGGAAAGGGTAACGCAAGGCAAGGCACGGTCAGGCGAGGCAAGGCTAAGGCACGACAACGCAAGGCTAGGCAATGCACGGAAGGCAAGCAAAGAGGAACGGAAGGCAAGGAAGGCAAGGGAAAGCAAGGCAAGGCAAATGTAACAAAAGGCAAGGCACGGCAAGGGGAAACAAGGCTAAGGAACGACAACGCAAGGCTAGGCAATGCACGGCCAGGCAAGGAAAGGGTAACGCAAGGCAAGGCACGGTGAGGGAAGGCAAGGCAAATGCACGACAACGCACGGCTAGGCAATGCACGGCAAGGCAAGGAAAGGGTAACGCAAGGCAAGGCACGGTCAGGCGAGGCAAGGCTAATGCACGACAACGCAAGGCTAGGCAATGAACGGAAGGCAAGCAAAGAGTAACGGAAGGCAAGGAAGGCAAGGGAAAGCAAGGGAAGGCAAGGGCAACGAAAGGAACGGCACGGTAAGGGGAAACAAAGCTAAGGCACGACAACGCACGGCTAGGCAATGCACGGCAAGGCAAGGAAAGGGTAACTCAAGGCAAGGCACGGTCAGGCGAGGCAAGGCTAAGGCACGACAACGCAAGGCTAGGCAATGCACGGAAGGCAAGCAAAGAGTAACGGAAGGCAAGGAAGGCAAGGGAAAGCAGGGGAAGGCAAGGGTAACGAAAGGAACGGCACGGTAAGGGGAAACAAGGCTAAGGCACGACAACACAGGGCTAGGCAATGCAGGGCAAGGCAAGGAAAGGGTAACGCAAGGCAAGGCACGGTTTGGGGAGGAAGGCGCATGCACGACAACGCAAGGCTAGGCAATGCACGGAAGGCAAGCAAAGAGTAACGGAAGGCAAGGGAAAGCAAGGCAAGGCAAGGGTAACAGAAGGAACGGCACGGCAAGGGGAAATAAGGCTAAGGCACGGCAACGCACGGCTAGGCAATGCACGGCAAGGCAAGGAAAGGGTAACGCAAGGCAAGGCACGGTGAGGCAAGGCAAGGCTGATGCACGACAACGCACGGCTAGGCAATGCACGGCAAGGCAAGGAAAGGGTAACGCAAGGCAAGGCACGGTAAGGCGCGTCAAGGCTAAGGCACGACAACGCAAGGCTAGGCAATAAACGGAAGGCAAGCAAAGAGTAACGGAAGGCAAGGAAGGCAAGGGAAAGCAGGGGAAGGCAAGGGTAACGGAAGGAACGGCACGGTAAGAGGAAACAAGGCTAAGGCACGACAACGCAGGGCTAGCCAATGCACGGCAAGGAAAGGAAAGGGTAAAGCAAGGCAAGGCACCGTTACGCGAGGGAAGGCTAAGGCACGACAACGCAAGGCTAGGCAATGCACGGAAGGCAAGCAAAGAGTAACGGAAGGCAAGGAAGGCAAGGGAAAGCAAGGCAAGGCAAGGGTAACGGAAGGAACGGCACGGCAAGGGGAATCAAGGGTAAGGCACGGCAACGCACGGCTAGGCAATGCACGGCAAGGCAAGGAAAGGGTAACGCAAGGCAAGGCACTGTCAGGCGAGGCAAGGCTAAGGCACGACAACGCAAGGCTAGGCAATGCACGGAAGGAAAGCAAAGAGTAACGGAAGGCAATGAAAGGAAGGGAAAGCAAGGCAAGGTAAGGGTAACGCAAGGCAAGGCACGGTGAGGCAAGTCAAGGCTGATGCACGACAACGCACGGCTAGGCAATTCACGGCAAGGCAAGGAAAGGGTAACGCAAGGGAAGGCACGGTCAGGCGAGGCAAGGCTAAGGCACGACAACGCAAGGCTAGGCAATGCACGGAAGGCAAGCAAAGAGGAACGGAAGGCAAGGAAGGCTAGGGAAAGCAGGGAAAGGCAAGGTTAACGGAAGGAACGGCACGGTAAGGGCAAACAAGACTAAGGCACGACAACACAGGGCTAGGCAATGCAGGGCAAGGCAAGGAAATGGTAACGCAAGGCAAGGCACGGTTTGGGGAGGCAAAGCTAATGCACGACAACGCAAGGCTAGGCAGTGCACGGCTAGGCAAGGAAAGAGTAACGGAAGGAAAGGAAGGCAAGGCAAAGCAAGGCAAGGCAAGTGTAACAAAAGGCAAGGCACGGCAAGGGGAAACAAGGCTAAGGAACGGCAACGCACGGCTACGCAATGCACGGCCAGGCAAGGAAAGGGTAACGCAAGGCAAGGCACGGTAAGGCAAGACAAGGCTAATGCACGACAACGCACGGCTAGGCAATGCACGGACAGGCAAGGAAAGGGTAACGCAAGGCAAGGCACGGTGAGGCAAGGCAAGGCAAATGCACGACAACGCACGGCTAGGCAATGCACGGCAAGGCAATGAAAGGGTAACGCAAGGCAAGGCACGGTCAGGCGAGGCAAGGCTAAGGCACGACAACGCAAGGCTAGGCAATGAACGGAAGGCAAGCAAAGAGTAACGGAAGGCAAGGAAGGCAAGGGAAAGAAAGGGAAGGCAAGGGCAACGAAAGGAACGGCACGGTAAGGGGAAACAAAGCTAAGGCACGACAATGCAGGGCTAGGCAATTCACGGCAAGGCAAGGAAAGGGTAACGCAAGGCAAAGCTCGGTGAGGCAAGACAAGGCAAATGCACGACAACGCACGGCTAGGCAATGCAGGGCAAGGCAAGGAAAGGGTAACGCAAGGCAAGGCACGGTTTGGGGAGGAAGGCGAATGCACGACAACGCAAGGCTAGGCAATGCACGGAAGGCAAGCAAAGAGTAACGGAAGGCAAGGAAGGCAAGGGAAAGCAAGGCAAGGCAAGGGTAACAGAAGGAACGGCACGGCAAGGGGAAACAAGGCTAAGGCACGGCAACGCACGGCTAGGCAATGCACGGCAAGGCAAGGAAAGGGTAACGCAAGGCAAGGCACGGTGAGGCAAGGCGGGGCTGATGCACGACAACGCACGGCTAGGCAATGCACGGCAAGGCAAGGAAAGGGTAACGGAAGGCAAGGCACGGTCAGGCGAGGCAAGGCTAAGGCACGACAACGCAAGGCTAGGCAATGCACGGCAAGGCAAGGAAAGGGTAACGCAAGGCAAGGCACGGTAAGGCGCGGCAAGGCTAAGGCACGACAACGCAAGGCTAGGCAATAAATGGAAGTCAAGCAAAGAGTAACGGAAGGCAAGGAAGGCAAGGGAAAGCAGGGGAAGGCAAGGGTAACGGAAGGAACGGCACGGTAAGGGGAAACAAGGCTAAGGCACGACAACGCAGGGCTAGCCAATGCACGGCAAGGAAAGGAAAGGGTAACGCAAGGCAAGGCACCGTTACGCGAGGCAAGGCTAAGGCACGACAACGCAAGGCTAGGCAATGCACGGAAGGCAAGCAAAGAGTAACGGAAGGCAAGGAAGGCAAGGGAAAGCAAGGCAAGGCAAGGGTAACGGAAGGAACGGCACGGCAAGGGGAAACAAGGCTAAGGCACGGCAACGAACGGCTAGGCAATGCACGGCAAGGCAAGGAAAGGGTAACGCAAGGCAAGGCACTGTCAGGCGAGGCAAGGCTAAGGCACGACAACGCAAGGCTAGGCAATGCACGGAAGGAAAGCAAAGAGTAACGGAAGGCAATGAAAGTAAGGGAAAGCAAAGCAAGGTAAGGGTAACGCAATGCAAGGCACGGTGAGGCGAGGCAAGGCTGATGCACGACAACGCACGGCTAGGCAATTCACGGCAAGGCAAAGAAAGGGTAACGCAAGGAAAGGCACGGTGAGGCAAGGCAAGGCAAATGCACGACAACGCACGGCTAGGCAATGCACGGCAAGGCAAGGAAAGGGTAACGCAAGGCAAGGCACGGTCAGGCGAGGCAAGGCTAAGGCACGACAACGCAAGGCTAGGCAATGAACGGAAGGCAAGCAAAGAGTAACGGAAGGCAAGGAAGGCAAGGGAAAGCAGGGGAAGGCAAGGGCAACGGAAGGAACGGCACGGTAAGGGGAAACAAGGCTAAGGCACGACAACGCAAGGCTAGCCAATGCACGGCAAGGAAAGGAAAGGGTAACGCAAGGCAAGGCACCGTTACGCGAGGCAAGGCTAAGGCACGACAACGCAAGGCTAGGCAATGCACGGAAGGCAAGCAAAGAGTAACGGAAGGCAAGGAAGGCAAGGGAAACCAAGGCAAGGCAAAGGTAACGGAAAGAACGGCACGGCAAGGGGAAACAAGGCTAAGGCACGGCAACGCACGGCTAGGCAATGCACGGCAAGGCAAGGAAAGGGTAACGCAAGGCAAGGCACTGTCAGGCGAGGCAAGGCTAAGGCACGACAACGCAAGGCTAGGCAATGCACGGAAGGAAAGCAAAGAGTAACGGAAGGCAATGAAAGTAAGGGAAAGCAAAGCAAGGTAAGGGTAACGCAATGCAAGGCACGGTGAGGCAAGGCAAGGCTGATGCACGACAACGCATGGCTAGGCAATTCACGGCAAGGCAAGGAAAGGGTAACGCAAGGCAAGGCACGGTCAGGCGAGGCTAGGCTAGGGCACGACAACGCAAGGCTAGGCAATGCACGGAAGGCAAGCAAAGAGGAACGGAAGGCAAGGAAGCCTAGGGAAAGCAGGGAAAGGCAAGGGTAACGGAAGGAACGGCACGGTAAGGGCAAACAAGACTAAGGCACGACAACACAGGGCTAGGCAATGCAGGGCAAGGCAAGGAAATGGTAACGCAAGGCAAGGCACGGTTTGGGGAGGCAAAGCTAATGCACGACAACGCAAGGCTAGGCAGTGCACGGAAGGCAAGCAAAGAGTAACGGAAGGCAAGGAAGGCAAGGGAAAACAAGGCAAGGCAAGGGTAACAGAAGGATCGGCACGGCAAGGGGAAACAAGGCTAAGGCACGGCAGCGCACGGCTAGGCAATACACGGCAAGGCAAGGAAAGGGTAACGCAAGGCAAGGCACGGTGAGGCAAAGCAAGGCTGATGCACGACAACGCACGGCTACGCAATGCACGGCAAGGCAAGGAAAGGGTAACGCAAGGCAAGGTACGGTCAGGCGAGGCAAGGCTAAGGCACGACAACGCAGGGCTATCCAATGCACGGCAAGGAAAGGAAAGGGTAACGCAAGGCAAGGCACCGTTACGCGAGGCAAGGCTAAGGCACGACAACGCAAGGCTAGGCAATGCACGGAAGGCAAGCAAAGAGTAACGGAAGGCAAGGAAGGCAAGGGAAAGCAAGGCAAGTCAAGGGTAACGGAAGGAACGGCACGGCAAAGGGTAACAAGGCTAAGGCACGGCAACGCACGGCTAGGCAATGCACGGCAAGGCAAGGAAAGGGTAACGCAAGGCAAGGCACTGTCAGGCGAGGCAAGGCTAAGGCACGACAACGCAAGGCTAGGCAATGCACGGAAGGAAAGCAAAGAGAAACGGAAGGCAATGAAAGGAAGGGAAAGCAAGGCAAGGCAAGGCTGATGCACGACAACGCACGGCTAGGCAATTCACGGCAAGGCAAGGAAAGGGTAACGCAAGGCAAGGCACGGTCAGGCGAGGCAAGGCTAAGGCACGACAACGCAAGGTTAGGCAATGCACGGAAGGCAAGCAAAGAGGAACGGAAGGCAAGGAAGGCTAGGGAAAGCAGGGAAAGGCAAGGGTAACGGAAGGAACGGCACGGTAAGGGCAAACAAGACGAAGGCACGACAACACAGGGCTAGGCAATGCAGGGCAAGGCAAGGAAAGGGTAACGCAAGGCAAGGCACGGTTTGGGGAGAAAGGCGAATGCACGACAACGCAAGGCTAGGCAATGCACGGAAGGCAAGCAAAGAGTAACGGAAGGCAAGGAAGGCAAGGGAAAGCAAGGGAAGGCAAGGGCAACGAAAGGAACGGCACGGTAAGGGGAAACAAAGCTAAGGCACGACAATGCCCGGCTAGGCACTGCACGGCAAGGCAAGGAAAGGGTTACGCAAGGCAAAGCACGGTGAGGCAAGACAAGGCAAATGCACGACAACGCACGGCTAGGCAATGCACGGCAAGGCAAGGAAAGGGTAACTCAAGGCAAGGCACGGTCAGGCGAGGCAAGGCTAAGGCACGACAACGCAAGGCTAGGCAATGCACGGAAGGCAAGCAAAGAGTAACGGAAGGCAAGGAAGGCAAGGGAAAGCAGGGGAAGGCAAGGGTAACGAAAGGAACGGCACGGTAAGGGGAAACAAGGCTAAGGCACGACAACACAGGGCTAGGCAATGCAGGGTAAGGCAAGGAAAGGGTAACGCAAGGCAAGGCACGGTGAGGCAAGGCAAGGCTGATGCACGACAACGCACGGCTAGGCAATGCACGGCAAGGCAAGGAAAGGGTAACTCAAGGCAAGGCACGGTCAGGCGAGGCAAGGCTAAGGCACGACAACGAAAGGCTAGGCAATAAACGGAAGGCAAGCAAAGAGTAACGGAAGGCAAGGAAGGCAAGGGAAAGCAGGGGAAGGCAAGGGTAACGAAAGGAACGGCACGGTAAGGGGAAACAAGGCTAAGGCACGACAACACAGGGCTAGGCAATGCAGGGCAAGGCAAGGAAAGGGTAACGCAAGGCAAGGCACGGTTTGGGGAGGAAGGCGAATGCACGACAACGCAAGGCTAGGCAATGCACGGAAGGCAAGCAAAGAGGAACGGAAGGCAAGGAAGGCAAGGGAAAGCAAGGCAAGGCAAGGGTAACAGAAGGAACGGCACGGCAAGGGGAAACAAGGCTAAGGCACGGCAACGCACGGCTAGGCAATGCACGGCAAGGCAAGGAAAGGGTAACGCAAGGCAAGGCACGGTGAGGCAAGGCAAGGCTGATGCACGACAACGCACGGCTAGGCAATGCACGGCAAGGCAAGGAAAGGGTAACGCAAGGCAAGGCACGGTCAGGCGAGGCAAGGCTAAGGCACGACAACGCAAGGCTAGGCAATGCACGGCAAGGCAAGGAAAGGGTAACGCAAGGCAAGGCACGGTAAGGCGCGGCAAGGCTAAGGCACGACAACGCAAGGCTAGGCAATAAACGGAAGGCAAGCAAAGAGTAACGGAAGGCAAGGAAGGCAAGGGAAAGCAGGGGAAGGCAAGGGTAACGGAAGGAACGGCACGGTAAGGGGAAACAAGGCTAAGGCACGACAACGCAGGGCTAGCCAATGCACGGCAAGGAAAGGAAAGGGTAACGCAAGGCAAGGCACCGTTACGCGAGGCAAGGCTAAGGCACGACAACGCAAGGCTAGGCAATGCACGGAAGGCAAGCAAAGAGTAACGGAAGGCAAGGAAGGCAAGGGAAAGCAAGGCAAGGCAAGGGTAACGGAAGGAACGGCACGGCCAGGGGAAACAAGGCTAAGGCACGGCAACGCACGGCTAGGCAATGCACGGCAAGGCAAGGAAAGGGTAACGCAAGGCAAGGCACTGTCAGGCGAGGCAAGGCTAAGGCACGACAACGCAAGGCTAGGCAATGCACGGAAGGAAAGCAAAGAGTAACGGAAGGCAATGAAAGTAAGGGAAAGCAAAGCAAGGTAAGGGTAACGCAATGCAAGGCACGGTGAGGCAAGGCAAGGCTGATGCACGACAACGCACGGCTAGGCAATTCACGGCAAGGCAAGGAAAGGGTAACGCAAGGCAAGGCACGGTCAGGCGAGGCAAGGCTAAGGCACGACAACGCAAGGCTAGGCAATGCACGGAAGGCAAGCAAAGAGGAACGGAAGGCAAGGAAGGCAAGGGAAAGCAAGGCAAGGCAAGGGTAACAGAAGGAACGGCACGGCAAGGGGAAACAAGGCTAAGGCACGGCAACGCACGGCTAGGCAATGCACGGCAAGGCAAGGAAAGGGTAACGCAAGGCAAGGCACGGTCAGGCGAGGCAAGGCTAAGGCACGACAACGCAAGGCTAGGCAATGCACGGCAAGGCAAGGAAAGGGTAACGCAAGGCAAGGCACGGTAAGGCGCGGCAAGGCTAAGGCACGACAACGCAATGCTAGGCAATAAACGGAAGGAAAGCAAAGAGTAACGGAAGGCAAGGAAGGCAAGGGAAAGCAGGGGAAGGCAAGGGTAACGGAAGGAACGGCACGGTAAGGGGAAACAAGGCTAAGGCACGACAACGCAGGGCTAGCCAATGCACGGCAAGGAAAGCAAAGAGTAACGGAAGGCAATGAAAGGAAGGGAAAGCAAGGCAAGGTAAGTGTAACGCAAGGCAAGGCACGGTGAGGCAAGGCAAGGCTGATGCACGACAACGCACGGCTAGGCAATTCACGGGAAGGCAAGGAAAGGGTAACGCAAGGCAAGGCACGGTCAGGCGAGGCAAGGCTAAGGCACGACAACGCAAGGCTAGGCAATGCACGGAAGGCAAGCAAAGAGGAACGGAAGGCAAGGAAGGCTAGGGAAAGCAGGGGAAGGCAAGGGTAACGGAAGGAACGGCACGGTAAGGGGAAACAAGGCTAAGGCACGACAACGCAGGGCTAGCCAATGCACGGCAAGGAAAGGAAAGGGTAACGCAAGGCAAGGCACCGTTACGCGAGGCAAGGCTAAGGCACGACAACGCAAGGCTAGGCAATGCACGGAAGGCAAGCAAAGAGTAACGGAAGGCAAGGAAGGCAAGGGAAAGCAGGGGAAGGCAAGGGTAACGAAAGGAACGGCACGGTAAGGGGAAACAAGGCTAAGGCACGACAACACAGGGCTAGGCAATGCAGGGCAAGGCAAGGAAAGGGTAACGCAAGGCAAGGCACGGTTTGGGGAGGAAGGCGAATGCACGACAACGCAAGGCTAGGCAATGCACGGAAGGCAAGCAAAGAGTAACGGAAGGCAAGGAAGGCACGGGAAAGCAAGGCAAGGCAAGGGTAACAGAAGGAACGGCACGGCAAGGGGAAACAAGGCTAAGGCACGGCAACGCACGGCTAGGCAATGCACGGCAAGGCAAGGAAAGGGTAACGCAAGGCAAGGCACGGTGGGGCAAGGCAAGGCTGATGCAAGACAACGCACGGCTAGGCAATGCACGGCAAGGCAAGGAAAGGGTAACGCAAGGCAAGGCACGGTCAGGCGAGGCAAGGCTAAGGCACGACAACGCAAGGCTAGGCAATGCACGGCAAGGCAAGGAAAGGGTAACGCAAGGCAAGGCACGGTAAGGCGCGGCAAGGCTAAGGCACGACAACGCAAGGCTAGGCAATAAACGGAAGGCAAGCAAAGAGTAACGGAAGGCACGGAAGGCAAGGGAAAGCAGGGGAAGGCAAGGGCAACGGAAGGAACGGCACGGTTAGGGGAAACAAGGCTAAGGCACGACAACGCAGGGCTAGCCAATGCACGGCAAGGAAAGGAAAGGGTAACGCAAGGCAAGGCACCGTTACGCGAGGCAAGGCTAAGGCACGACAACGCAAGGCTAGGCAATGCACGGAAGGCAAGCAAAGAGTAACGGAAGGCAAGGAAGGCAAGGGAAACCAAGGCAAGGCAAAGGTAACGGAAAGAACGGCACGGCAAGGGGAAACAAGGCTAAGGCACGGCAACGCACGGCTAGGCAATGCACGGCAAGGCAAGGAAAGGGTAACGCAAGGCAAGGCACTGTCAGGCGAGGCAAGGCTAAGGCACGACAACGCAAGGCTAGGCAATGCACGGAAGGAAAGCAAAGAGTAACGGAAGGCAATGAAAGTAAGGGAAAGCAAAGCAAGGTAAGGGTAACGCAATGCAAGGCACGGTGAGGCAAGGCAAGGCTGATGCACGACAACGCACGGCTAGGCAATTCACGGCAAGGCAAGGAAAGGGTAACGCAAGGCAAGGCACGGTCAGGCGAGGCAAGGCTAGGGCACGACAACGCAAGGCTAGGCAATGCACGGAAGGCAAGCAAAGAGGAACGGAAGGCAAGGAAGGCTAGGGAAAGCAGGGAAAGGCAAGGGTAACGGAAGGAACGGCACGGTAAGGGCAAACAAGACTAAGGCACGACAACACAGGGCTAGGCAATGCAGGGCAAGGCAAGGAAATGGTAACGCAAGGCAAGGCACGGTTTGGGGAGGCAAAGCTAATGCACGACAACGCAAGGCTAGGCAGTGCACGGAAGGCAAGCAAAGAGTAACGGAAGGCAAGGAAGGCAAGGGAAAGCAAGGCAAGGCAAGGGTAACAGAAGGAACGGCACGGCAAGGGGAAACAAGGCTAAGGCACGGCAGCGCACGGCTAGGCAATGCACGGCAAGGCAAGGAAAGGGTAACGCAAGGCAAGGCACGGTGAGGCAAAGCAAGGCTGATGCACGACAACGCACGGCTACGCAATGCACGGCAAGGCAAGGAAAGGGTAACGCAAGGCAAGGTACGGTCAGGCGAGGCAAGGCTAAGGCACGACAACGCAGGGCTAGCCAATGCACGGCAAGGAAAGGAAAGGGTAACGCAAGGCAAGGCACCGTTACGCGAGGCAAGGCTAAGGCACGACAAGGCAAGGCTAGGCAATGCACGGAAGGCAAGCAAAGAGTAACGGAAGGCAAGGAAGGCAAGGGAAAGCAAGGCAAGTCAAGGGTAACGGAAGGAACGGCACGGCAAGGGGTAAGAAGGCTAAGGCACGGCAACGCACGGCTAGGCAATGCACGGCAAGGCAAGGAAAGGGTAACGCAAGGCAAGGCACGGTCAGGCGAGGCAAGGCTAAGGCACGACAACGCAAGGCTAGGCAATGCACGGAAGGAAAGCAAAGAGTAACGGAAGGCAAGGAAAGCAAGGGAAAGCAAGGCAAGGCTGATGCACGACAACGCACGGCTAGGCAATTCACGGCAAGGCAAGGAAAGGGTAACGCAAAGCAAGGCACGGTCAGGCGAGGCAAGGCTAAGGCACGACAACGCAAGGTTAGGCAATGCACGGAAGGCAAGCAAAGAGGAACGGAAGGCAAGGAAGGCTAGGGAAAGCAGGGAAAGGCAAGGGTAACGGAAGGAACGGCACGGTAAGGGCAAACAAGACGAAGGCACGACAACACAGGGCTAGGCAATGCAGGGCAAGGCAAGGAAAGGGTAACGCAAGGCAAGGCACGGTTTGGGGAGAAAGGCGAATGCACGACAACGCAAGGCTAGGCAATGCACGGAAGGCAAGCAAAGAGTAACGGAAGGGAAGGAAGGCAAGGGAAAGCAAGGGAAGGCAAGGGCAACGAAAGGAACGGCACGGTAAGGGGAAACAAAGCTAAGGCACGACAATGCCCGGCTAGGCACTGCACGGCAAGGCAAGGAAAGGGTAACTCAAGGCAAGGCACGGTGAGGCGAGGCAAGGCTAAGGCACGACAACGCAAGGCTAGGCAATGCACGGAAGGCAAGCAAAGAGTAACGGAAGGCAAGGAAGGCAAGGGAAAGCAGGGGAAGGCAAGGGTAACGAAAGGAACGGCACGGTAATGGGAAACAAGGCTAAGGCACGACAACACAGGGCTAGGCAATGCAGGGCAAGGCAAGGAAAGGGTAACGGAAGGCAAGGCACGGTGAGGCAAGGCAAGGCTGATGCACGACAACGCACGGCTAGGCAATGCACGGCAAGGCAAGGAAAGGGTAACTCAAGGCAAGGCACGGTCAGGCGAGGCAGGGCTAAGGCACGACAACGAAAGGCTAGGCAATAAACGGAAGGAAGCAAAGAGTAACGGAAGGCAAGGAAGGCAAGGGAAAGCAGGGGAAGGCAAGGGTAACGAAAGGAACGGCACGGTAAGGGGAAACAAGGCTAAGGCACGACAACACAGGGCTAGGCAATGCAGGGCAAGGCAAGGAAAGGGTAACGCAAGGCAAGGCACGGTTTGGGGAGGAAGGCGAATGCACGACAACGCAAGGCTAGGCAATGCACGGAAGGCAAGCAAAGAGTAACGGAAAACAAGGAAGGCAAGGGAAAGCAAGGCAAGGCAAGGGTAACAGAAGGAACGGCACGGCAAGGGGAAACAAGGCTAAGGCACGGCAACGCACGGCTAGGCAATGCACGGCAAGGCAAGGAAAGGGTAACGCAAGGCAAGGCACGGTGGGGCAAGGCAAGGCTGATGCAAGACAACGCACGGCTAGGCAATGCACGGCAAGGCAAGGAAAGGGTAACGCAAGGCAAGGCACGGTCAGGCGAGGCAAGGCTAAGGCACGACAACGCAAGGCTAGGCAATGCACGGCAAGGCAAGGAAAGGGTAACGCAAGGCAAGGCACGGTAAGGCGCGGCAAGGCTAAGGCACGACAACGCAAGGCTAGGCAATAAACGGAAGGCAAGCAAAGAGTAACGGAAGGCAAGGAAGGCAAGGGAAAGCAGGGGAAGGCAAGGGTAACGGAAGGAACGGCACGGTAAGGGGAAACAAGGCTAAGGCACGACAACGCAGGGCTAGCCAATGCACGGCAAGGAAAGGAAAGGGTAACGCAAGGCAAGGCACCGTTACGCGAGGCAAGGCTAAGGCACGACAACGCAAGGCTAGGCAATGCACGGAAGGCAAGCAAAGAGTAACGGAAGGCAATGAAAGTAAGGGAAAGCAAAGCAAGGTAAGGGTAACGCAATGCAAGGCACGGTGAGGCAAGGCAAGGCTGATGCACGACAACGCACGGCTAGGCAATTCACGGCAAGGCAAGGAAAGGGTAACGCAAGGCAAGGCACGGTCAGGCGAGGCAAGGCTAGGGCACGACAACGCAAGGCTAGGCAATGCACGGAAGGCAAGCAAAGAGGAACGGAAGGCAAGGAAGGCTAGGGAAAGCAGGGAAAGGCAAGGGTAACGGAAGGAACGGCACGGTAAGGGCAAACAAGACTAAGGCACGACAACACAGGGCTAGGCAATGCAGGGCAAGGCAAGGAAATGGTAACGCAAGGCAAGGCACGGTTTGGGGAGGCAAAGCTAATGCACGACAACGCAAGGCTAGGCAGTGCACGGAAGGCAAGCAAAGAGTAACGGAAGGCAAGGAAGGCAAGGGAAAGCAAGGCAAGGCAAGGGTAACAGAAGGAACGGCACGGCAAGGGGAAACAAGGCTAAGGCACGGCAACGCACGGCTAGGCAATGCACGGCATGGCAAGGAAAGGGTAACGCAAGGCAAGGCACGGTGGGGCAAGGCAAGGCTGATGCACGACAACGCACGGCTAGGCAATGCACGGCAAGGCAAGGAAAGGGTAACGCAAGGCGAGGTACGGTCAGGCGAGGCAAGGCTAAGGCACGACAACGCAAGGCTAGGCAATGCACGGCAAGGCAAGGAAAGGGTAACGCAAGGTAAGGCACGGTAAGGCGCGGCAAGGCTAAGGCACGACAACGCAAGGCTAGGCAATAAACGGAAGGCAAGCAAAGAGTAACGGAAGGCAAGGAAGGCAAGGGAAAGCAGGGGAAGGCAAGGGTAACGGAAGGAACGGCACAGTAAGGGGAAACAAGGCTAAGGCACGACAACGCAGGGCTAGCCAATGCACGGCAAGGAAAGGAAAGGGTAACGCAAGGCAAGGCACCGTTACGCGAGGCAAGGCTAAGGCACGACAACGCAAGGCTAGGCAATGCACGGAAGGCAAGCAAAGAGTAACGGAAGGCAAGGAAGGCAAGGGAAAGCAAGGCAAGGCAAGGGTAACGGAAGGAACGGCACGGCAAGGGGAAACAAGGCTAAGGCACGGCAACGCACGGCTAGGCAATGCACGGCAAGGCAAGGAAAGGGTAACGCAAGGCAAGGCACTGTCAGGCGAGGCAAGGCTAAGGCACGACAACGCAAGGCTAGGCAATGCACGGAAGGAAAGCAAAGAGTAACGGAAGGCAATGAAAGGAAGGGAAAGCAAGGCAAGGTAAGGGTAACGCAAGGCAAGGCACGGTGAGGCAAGGCAAGGCTGATGCACGACAACGCACGGCTAGGCAATTCACGGCAAGGCAAGGAAAGGGTAACGCAAGGCAAGGCACGGTCAGGCGAGGCAAGGCTAAGGAACGACAACGCAAGGTTAGGCAATGCACGGAAGGCAAGCAAAGAGGAACGGAAGGCAAGGAAGGCTAGGGAAAGCAGGGAAAGGCAAGGGTAACGGAAGGAACGGCACGGTAAGGGCAAACAAGACGAAGGCACGACAACACAGGGCTAGGCAATGCAGGGCAAGGCAAGGAAAGGGTAACGCAAGGCAAGGCACGGTTTGGGGAGAAAGGCGAATGCACGACAACGCAAGGCTAGGCAATGCACGGAAGGCAAGCAAAGAGTAACGGAAGGCAAGGAAGGCAAGGGAAAGCAAGGCAAGGCAAGGGTAACGGAAGGAACGGCACGGCAAGGGGAAACAAGGCTAAGGCACGGCAACGCACGGCTAGGCAATGCACGGCAAGGCAAGGAAAGGGTAACGCAAGGCAAGGCACGGTCAGGCGACGCAAGGCTAAGGCACGACAACGCAAGGCTAGGCAATGCACGGAAGGCAAGCAAAGAGGAACGGAAGGCAAGGAAGGCTAGGGAAAGCAGGGAAAGGCAAGGGTAACGGAAGGAACGGCACGGTAAGGGCAAACAAGACTAAGGCACGACAACACAGGGCTAGGCAATGCAGGGCAAGGCAAGGAAATGGTAACGCAAGGCAAGGCACGGTTTGGGGAGGCAAAGCTAATGCACGACAACGCAAGGCTAGGCAGTGCACGGCTAGGCAAGGAAAGAGTAACGGAAGGAAAGGAAGGCAAGGCAAAGCAAGGCAAGGCAAGTGTAACAAAAGGCAAGGCACGGCAAGGGGAAACAAGGCTAAGGAACGGCAACGCACGGCTACGCAATGCACGGCCAGGCAAGGAAAGGGTAACGCAAGGCAAGGCACGGTAAGGCAAGACAAGGCTAATGCATGACAACGCACGGCTAGGCAATGCACGGCCAGGCAAGGAAAGGGTAAGGCAAGGCAAGGCACGGTGAGGCAAGGCCAGGCAAATGCACGACAACGCACGGCTAGGCAATGCACGGCAAGGCAAGGAAAGGGTAACGCAAGGCAAGGCACGGTCAGGCGAGGCAAGGCTAAGGCACGACAACGCAAGGCTAGGCAATGAACGGAAGGCAAGCAAAGAGTAACGGAAGGCAAGGAAGGCAAGGCAAAGCAAGGGAAGGCAAGGGCAACGAAAGGAACGGCACGGTAAGGGGAAACAAAGCTAAGGCACGACAATGCAGGGCTAGGCACTGCACGGCAAGGCAAAGAAAGGGTAACGCAAGGCAAAGCACGGTGAGGCAAGACAAGGCAAATGCATGACAACGCACGGCTAGGCAATGCACGGCAAGGCAAGGAAAGGGTAACTCAAGGCAACGCACGGTCAGGCGAGGCAAGGCTAAGGTACGACAACGCAAGGCTAGGCAATGCACGGAAGGCAAGCAAAGAGTAACGGAAGGCAAGGAAGGCAAGGGAAAGCAGGGGAAGGCAAGGGTAACGAAAGGAACGGCACGGTAAGGGGAAACAAGGCTAAGGCACGACAACACAGGGCTAGGCAATGCAGGGCAAGGCAAGGAAAGGGTAACGCAAGGCAAGGCACGGTTTGGGGAGGAAGGCGAATGCACGACAACGCAAGGCTAGGCAATGCACGGAAGGCAAGCAAAGAGTAACGGAAGGCAAGGAAGGCAAGGGAAAGCAAGGCAAGGCAAGGGTAACAGAAGGAACGGCACGGCAAGGGGAAACAAGGCTAAGGCACGGCAACGCACGGCTAGGCAATGCACGGCAAGGCAAGGAAAGGGTAACGCAAGGCAAGGCACGGTGGGGCAAGGCAAGGCTGATGCAAGACAACGCACGGCTAGGCAATGCACGGCAAGGCAAGGAAAGGGTAACGCAAGGCAAGGCACGGTCAGGCGAGGCAAGGCTAAGGCACGACAACGCAAGGCTAGGCAATGCACGGCAAGGCAAGGAAAGGGTAACGCAAGGCAAGGCACGGCAAGGCGCGGCAAGGCTAAGGCACGACAACGCAAGGCTAGGCAACAAACGGAAGGCAAGCAAAGAGTAACGGAAGGCAAGGAAGGCAAGGGAAAGCAGGGGAAGGCAAGGGTAACGGAAGGAACGGCACGGTAAGGGGAAACAAGGCTAAGGCACGACAACGCAGGGCTAGCCAATGCACGGCAAGGAAAGGAAAGGGTAACGCAAGGCAAGGCACCGTTACGCGAGGCAAGGCTAAGGCACGACAACGCAAGGCTAGGCAATGCACGGAAGGCAAGCAAAGAGTAACGGAAGGCAAGGAAGGCAAGGGAAAGCAAGGCAAGGCAAGGGTAACGGAAGGAACGGCACGGCAAGGGGAAACAAGGCTAAGGCACGGCAACGCACGGCTAGGCAATGCACGGCAAGGCAAGGAAAGGGTAACGCAAGGCAAGGCACTGTCAGGCGAGGCAAGGCTAAGGCACGACAACGCAAGGCTAGGCAATGCACGGAAGGAAAGCAAAGAGTAACGGAAGGCAATGAAAGTAAGGGAAAGCAAAGCAAGGTAAGGGTAACGCAATGCAAGGCACGGTGAGGCAAGGCAAGGCTGATGCACGACAACGCACGGCTAGGCAATTCACGGCAAGGCAAGGAAAGGGTAACGCAAGGCAAGGCACGGTCAGGCGAGGCAAGGCTAGGGCACGACAACGCAAGGCTAGGCAATGCACGGATGGCAAGCAAAGAGGAACGGAAGGCAAGGAAGGCTAGGGAAAGCAGGGAAAGGCAAGGGTAACGGAAGGAACGGCACGGTAAGGGCAAACAAGACTAAGGCACGACAACACAGGGCTAGGCAATGCAGGGCAAGGCAAGGAAATGGTAACGCAAGGCAAGGCACGGTTTGGGGAGGCAAAGCTAATGCACGACAACGCAAGGCTAGGCAGTGCACGGCTAGGCAAGGAAAGAGTAACGGAAGGAAAGGAAGGCAAGGCAAAGCAAGGCAAGGCAAGTGTAACAAAAGGCAAGGCACGGCAAGGGGAAACAAGGCTAAGGAACGGCAACGCACGGCTACGCAATGCACGGCCAGGCAAGGAAAGGGTAACAAAAGGCAAGGCACGGTAAGGCAAGACAAGGCTAATGCACGACAACGCACTCCTAGGCAATGCACGGCCAGGCAAGGAAAGGGTAACGCAAGGCAAGGCACGGTGAGGCAAGGAAAGGCTAATGCACGACAACGCACGGCTAGGCAATGCACGGCAAGGCAAGGAAAGGGTAACGCAAGGCAAGGCACGGTCAGGCGAGGCAAGGCTAAGGCACGACAACGCAAGGCTAGGCAATGAACGGAAGGCAAGCAAAGAGTAACGGAAGGCAAGGAAGGCAAGGGAAAGCAAGGGAAGGCAAGGGCAACGAAAGGAACGGCACGGTAAGGGGAAACAAAGCTAAGGCACGACAATGCAGGGCTAGGCAATGCACGGCAAGGCAAGGAAAGGGTAACGCAAGGCAAGGCACGGTTTGGGGCGGAAGGCGAATGCACGACAACGAAAGGCTAGGCAATGCACGGAAGGCAAGCAAAGAGTAACGGAAGGCAAGGAAGGCAAGGGAAAGCAAGGCAAGGCAAGGGTAACAGAAGGAACGGCACGGCAAGGGGAAACAAGGCTAAGGCACGGCAACGCACGGCTAGGCAATGCACGGCAAGGCAAGGAAAGTGTAACGCAAGGCAAGGCACGGTGAGGCAAGGAAAGGCTGATGCACGACAACGCACGGCTAGGCAATGCACGGCAAGGCAAGGAAAGGGTAACGCAAGGCAAGGCACGGTCAGGCGAGGCAAGGCTAAGGCACGACAACGCAAGGCTAGGCAATGCACGGCAAGGCAAGGAAAGGGTAACGCAAGGCAAGGCACGGTAAGGCGCGGCAAGGCTAAGGCACGACAACGCAAGGCTAGGCAATAAACGGAAGGCAAGCAAAGAGCAACGGAAGGCAAGGAAGGCAAGGGAAAGCAGGGGAAGGCAAGGGTGACGGAAGGAACGGCACGGTAAGGGGAAACAAGGCTAAGGCACGACAACGCAGGGCTAGCCAATGCACGGCAAGGAAAGGAAAGGGTAACGCAAGTCAAGGCACCGTTACGCGAGGCAAGGTTAAGGCACGACAACGCAAGGCTAGGCAATGCACGGAAGGCAAGCAAAGAGTAACGGAAGGCAAGGAAGGCAAGGGAAAGCAAGGCAAGGCAAGGGTAACGGAAGGAACGGCACGGCAAGGGGAAACAAGGCTAAGGCACGGCAACGCACGGCTAGGCAATGCACGGCAAGGCAAGGAAAGGGTAACGCAAGGCAAGGCACTGTCAGGCGAGGCAAGGCTAAGGCACGACAACGCAAGGCTAGGCAATGCACGGAAGGCAAGCAAAGAGTAACGGAAGGCAAGGAAGGCAAGGGAAAGCAAGGCAAGGCAAGGGTAACAGAAGGAACGGCACGGCAAGGGGAAATAAGGCTAAGGCACGGCAACGCACGGCTAGGCAATGCACGGCAAGGCAAGGAAAGGGTAACGCAAGGCAAGGCACGGTGAGGCAAGGCAAGGCTGATGCACGACAACGCACGGCTAGGCAATGCACGGCAAGGCAAGGAAAGGGTAACGCAAGGCAAGGCACGGTAAGGCGCGTCAAGGCTAAGGCACGACAACGCAAGGCTAGGCAATAAACGGAAGGCAAGCAAAGAGTAACGGAAGGCAAGGAAGGCAAGGGAAAGCAGGGGAAGGCAAGGGTCACGGAAGGAACGGCACGGTAAGAGGAAACAAGGCTAAGGCACGACAACGCAGGGCTAGCCAATGCACGGCAAGGAAAGGAAAGGGTAAAGCAAGGCAAGGCACCGTTACGCGAGGGAAGGCTAAGGCACGACAACGCAAGGCTAGGCAATGCACGGAAGGCAAGCAAAGAGTAACGGAAGGCAAGGAAGGCAAGGGAAAGCAAGGCAAGGCAAGGGTAACGGAAGGAACGGCACGGCAAGGGGAAACAAGGGTAAGGCACGGCAACGCACGGCTAGGCAATGCACGGCAAGGCAAGGAAAGGGTAACGCAAGGTAAGGCACTGTCAGGCGAGGCAAGGCTAAGGCACGACAACGCAAGGCTAGGCAATGCACGGAAGGAAAGCAAAGAGTAACGGAAGGCAATGAAAGGAAGGGAAAGCAAGGCAAGGTAAGGGTAAAGCAAGGCAAGGCACGGTGAGGCAAGTCAAGGCTGATGCACGACAACGCACGGCTAGGCAATTCACGGCAAGGCAAGGAAAGGGTAACGCAAGGCAAGGCACGGTCAGGCGAGGCAAGGCTAAGGCACGACAACGCAAGTCTAGGCAATGCACGGAAGGCAAGCAAAGAGGAACGGAAGGCAAGGAAGGCTAGGGAAAGCAGGGAAAGGCAAGGGTAACGGAAGGAACGGCACGGTAAGGGCAAACAAGACTAAGGCACGACAACACAGGGCTAGGCAATGCAGGGCAAGGCAAGGAAATGGTAACGCAAGGCAAGGCACGGTTTGGGGAGGCAAAGCTAATGCACGACAACGCAAGGCTAGGCAGTGCACGGCTAGGCAAGGAAAGAGTAACGGAAGGAAGGAAGGCAAGGCAAAGCAAGGCAAGGCAAGTGTAACAAAAGGCAAGGCACGGCAAGGGGAAACAAGTCTAAGGAACGGCAACGCACGGCTACGCAATGCACGGCCAGGCAAGGAAAGGGTAACGCAAGGCAAGGCACGGTAAGGCAAGACAAGGCTAATGCACGACATCGCACGGCTAGGCAATGCACGGCCAGACAAGGAAAGGGTAACGCAAGGCAAGGCACGGTGAGGCAAGGCAAGGCAAATGCACGACAACGCACGGCTAGGCAATGCACGGCAAGGCAAGGAAAGGGTAACGCAAGGCAAGGCACGGTCAGGCGAGGCAAGGCTAAGGCACGACAACGCAAGGCTAGGCAATGCACGGAAGGCAAGCAAAGAGGAACGGAAGGCAAGGAAGGCAAGGGAAAGCAAGGGAAGGCAAGGGCAACGAAAGGAACGGCACGGTAAGGGGAAACAAAGCTAAGGCACGACAATGCAGGGCTAGGCAATGCACGGCAAGGCAAGGAAAGGGTAACGCAAGGCAAAGCACGGTGAGGCAAGACAAGGCAAATGCACGACAACGCACGGCTAGGCAATGCACGGCAAGGCAAGGAAAGGGTAACTCAAGGCAAGGCACGGTCAGGCGAGGCAAGGCTAAGGCACGACAACGCAAGGCTAGGCAATGCACGGAAGGCAAGCAAAGAGTAACGGAAGGCAAGGAAGGCAAGGGAAAGCAGGGGAAGGCAAGGGTAACGAAAGGAACGGCACGGTAAGGGGAAACAAGGCTAAGGCACGACAACACAGGGCTAGGCAATGCAGGGCAAGGCAAGGAAAGGGTAACGCAAGGCAAGGCACGGTCAGGCGAGGCAAGGCTAAGGCACGACAACGCAAGGCTAGGCAATGCACGGCAAGGCAAGGAAATGGTAACGCAAGGCAAGCCACGGTAAGGCGCGGCAAGGCTAAGGCACGACAACGCAAGGCTAGGCAATAAACGGAAGGCAAGCAAAGAGTAACGGAAGGCAAGGAAGGCAAGGGAAAGCAGGGGAAGGCAAGGGTAACGGAAGGAACGGCACGGTAAGGGGAAACAAGGCTACGGCACGACAACGCAGGGCTAGCCAATGCACGGCAAGGAAAGGAAAGGGTAACGCAAGGCAAGGCACCGTTACGCGAGGCAAGGCTAAGGCACGAAAACGCAAGGCTAGGCAATGCACGGAAGGCAAGCAAAGAGTAACGGAAGGCAAGGAAGGCAAGGGAAAGCAAGGCAAGGCAAGGGTAACGGAAGGAACGGCACGGCAAGGGGAAACAAGGCTAAGTCACGGCAACACACGGCTAGGCAATGCACGGCAAGGCAAGGAAAGGGTAACGCAAGGCAAGGCACTGTCAGGCGAGGCAAGGCTAAGGCACGACAACGCAAGGCTAGGCAATGCACGGAAGGAAAGCAAAGAGTAACGGAAGGTAATGAAAGGAAGGGAAAGCAAGGCAAGGTAAGGGTAACGCAAGGCAAGGCACGGTGAGGCAAGGCAAGGCTGATGCACGACAACGCACGGCTAGGCAATTCACGGCAAGGCAAGGAAAGGGTAACGCAAGGCAAGGCACGGTCAGGCGAGGCAAGGCTAAGGCACGACAACGCAAGGCTAGGCAATGCACGGAAGGCAAGCAAAGAGGAACGGAAGGCAAGGAAGGCAAGGGAAAGCAGGGGAAGGCAAGGGTAACGAAAGGAACGGCACGGTAAGGGGAAACAAGGCTAAGGCACGACAACACAGGGCTAGGCAATGCAGGGCAAGGCAAGGAAAGGGTAACGCAAGGCAAGGCACGGTTTGGGGAGGAAGGCGAATGCACGACAACGCAAGGCTAGGCAATGCACGGAAGGCAAGCAAAGAGTAACGGAAGGCAAGGAAGGCAAGGGAAAGCAAGGCAAGGCAAGGGTAACAGAAGGAACGGCACGGCAAGGGGAAACAAGGCTAAGGCACGGCAACGCACGGCTAGGCAATGCACGGCAAGGCAAGGAAAGGGTAACGCAAGGCAAGGCACGGTGAGGCAAGGCAAGGCTGATGCCCGACAACGCACGGCTAGGCAATGCACGGCAAGGCAAGGAAAGGGTAACGCAAGGCAAGGCACGGTCAGGCGAGGCAAGGCTAAGGCACGACAACGCAAGGCTAGGCAATGCACGGCAAGGCAAGGAAAGGGTAACGCAAGGCAAGGCACGGCAAGGCGCGGCAAGGCTAAGGCACGACAACGCAAGGCTAGGCAACAAACGGAAGGCAAGCAAAGAGTAACGGAAGGCAAGGAAGGCAAGGGAAAGCAGGGGAAGGCAAGGGTAACGGAAGGAACGGCACGGTAAGGGGAAACAAGGCTAAGGCACGACAACGCAGGGCTAGCCAATGCACGGCAAGGAAAGGAAAGGGTAACGCAAGGCAAGGCACCGTTACGCGAGGCAAGGCTAAGGCACGACAACGCAAGGCTAGGCAATGCACGGAAGGCAAGCAAAGAGTAACGGAAGGCAAGGAAGGCAAGGGAAAGCAAGGCAAGGCAAGGGTAACGGAAGGAACGGCACGGCAAGGGGAAACAAGGCTAAGGCACGGCAACGCACGGCTAGGCAATGCACGGCAAGGCAAGGAAAGGGTAACGCAAGGCAAGGCACTGTCAGGCGAGGCAAGGCTAAGGCACGACAACGCAAGGCTAGGCAATGCACGGAAGGAAAGCAAAGAGTAACGGAAGGCAATGAAAGGAAGGGAAAGCAAGGCAAGGTAAGGGTAACGCAAGGCAAGGCACGGTGAGGCAAGGCAAGGCTGATGCACGACAACGCACGGCTAGGCAATTCACGGCAAGGCAAGGAAAGGGTAACGCAAGGCAAGGCACGGTCAGGCGAGGCAAGGCTAAGGCACGACAACGCAAGGCTAGGCAATGCACGGAAGGCAAGTAAAGAGGAAGGGAAGGCAAGGAAGGCTAGGGAAAGCAGGGAAAGGCAAGGGTAACGGAAGGAACGGCACGGTAAGGGCAAACAAGACTAAGGCACGACAACACAGGGCTAGGCAATGCAGGGCAAGGCAAGGAAATGGTAACGCAAGGCAAGGCACGGTTTGGGGAGGCAAAGCTAATGCACGACAACGCAAGGCTAGGCAGTGCACGGCTAGGCAAGGAAAGAGTAACGGAAGGAAAGGAAGGCAAGGCAAAGCAAGGCAAGGCAAGTGTAACAAAAGGCAAGGCACGGCAAGGGGAAACAAGGCTAAGGAACGGCAACGCACGGCTATGCAATGCACGGCCAGGCAAGGAAAGGGTAACGCAAGGCAAGGCACGGTAAGGCAAGACAAGGCTAATGCACGACAACGCACGGCTAGGCAATGCACGGCCAGGCAAGGAAAGGGTAACGCAAGGCAAGGCACGGTGAGGGAAGGCAAGGCAAATGCACGACAACGCACGGCTAGGCAATGCACGGCAAGGCAAGGAAAGGGTAACGCAAGGCAAGGCACGGTCAGGCGAGGCAAGGCTAAGGCACGACAACGCAAGGCTAGGCAATGAACGGAAGGCAAGCAAAGAGTAACGGAAGGCAAGGAAGGCAAGGGAAAGCAAGGGAAGGCAAGGGCAACGAAAGGAACGGCACGGTAAGGGGAAACAAAGCTAAGGCACGACAATGCAGGGCTAGGCAATCCAGGGCAAGGCAAGGAAATGGTAACGCAAGGCAAGGCACGGTTTGGGGAGGCAAAGCTAATGCACGACAATGCAAGGCTAGGCAGTGCGCGTCTAGGCAAGGAAAGAGTAACGGAAGGAAAGGAAGGCAAGGCAAAGCAAGGCAAGGCAAGTGTAACAAAAGGCAAGGCACGGCAAGGGGAAACAAGGCTAAGGAACGGCAACGCACGGCTACGCAATGCACGGCCAGGCAAGGAAAGGGTAACGCAAGGCAAGGCACGGTAAGGCAAGACAAGGCTAATGCACGACAACGCACGGCTAGGCAATGCACGGCCAGGCAAGGAAAGGGTAACGCAAGGCTAGGCACGGTGAGGCAAGGCAAGGCAAATGCACGACAACGCACGGCTAGGCAATGCACGGCAAGGCAAGGAAAGGGTAACGCAAGGCAAGGCACGGTCAGGCGAGGCAAGGCTAAGGCACGACAACGCAAGGCTAGGCAATGAACGGAAGGCAAGCAAAGAGTAACGGAAGGCAAGGAAGGCAAGGGAAAGCAGGGGAAGGCAAGGGTAACGGAAGGAACGGCACGGTAAGGGGAAACAAGGCTACGGCACGACAACGCAGGGCTAGCCAATGCACGGCAAGGAAAGGAAAGGGTAACGCAAGGCAAGGCACCGTTACGCGAGGCAAGGCTAAGGCACGACAACGCAAGGCTAGGCAATGCACGGAAGGCAAGCAAAGAGTAACGGAAGGCAAGGAAGGCAAGGGAAAGCAAGGCAAGGCAAGGGTAACGGAAGGAACGGCACGGCAAGGGGAAACAAGGCTAAGTCACGGCAACACACGGCTAGGCAATGCACGGCAAGGCAAGGAAAGGGTAACGCAAGGCAAGGCACTGTCAGGCGAGGCAAGGCTAAGGCACGACAACGCAAGGCTAGGCAATGCACGGAAGGAAAGCAAAGAGTAACGGAAGGTAATGAAAGGAAGGGAAAGCAAGGCAAGGTAAGGGTAACGCAAGGCAAGGCACGGTGAGGCAAGGCAAGGCTGATGCACGACAACGCACGGCTAGGCAATTCACGGCAAGGCAAGGAAAGGGTAACGCAAGGCAAGGCACGGTCAGGCGAGGCAAGGCTAAGGCACGACAACGCAAGGCTAGGCAATGCACGGAAGGCAAGCAAAGAGGAACGGAAGGCAAGGAAGGCAAGGGAAAGCAGGGGAAGGCAAGGGTAACGAAAGGAACGGCACGGTAAGGGGAAACAAGGCTAAGGCACGACAACACAGGGCTAGGCAATGCAGGGCAAGGCAAGGAAAGGGTAACGCAAGGCAAGGCACGGTTTGGGGAGGAAGGCGAATGCACGACAACGCAAGGCTAGGCAATGCACGGAAGGCAAGCAAAGAGTAACGGAAGGCAAGGAAGGCAAGGGAAAGCAAGGCAAGGCAAGGGTAACAGAAGGAAAGGCACGGCAAGGGGAAACAAGGCTAAGGCACGGCAACGCACGGCTAGGCAATGCACGGCAAGGCAAGGAAAGGGTAACGCAAGGCAAGGCACGGTGAGGCAAGGCAAGGCTGATGCCCGACAACGCACGGCTAGGCAATGCACGGCAAGGCAAGGAAAGGGTAACGCAAGGCAAGGCACGGTCAGGCGAGGCAAGGCTAAGGCACGACAACGCAAGGCTAGGCAATGCACGGCAAGGCAAGGAAAGGGTAACGCAAGGCAAGGCACGGCAAGGCGCGGCAAGGCTAAGGCACGACAACGCAAGGCTAGGCAACAAACGGAAGGCAAGCAAAGAGTAACGGAAGGCAAGGAAGGCAAGGGAAAGCAGGGGAAGGCAAGGGTAACGGAAGGAACGGCACGGTAAGGGGAAACAAGGCTAAGGCACGACAACGCAGGGCTAGCCAATGCACGGCAAGGAAAGGAAAGGGTAACGCAAGGCAAGGCACCGTTACGCGAGGCAAGGCTAAGGCACGACAACGCAAGGCTAGGCAATGCACGGAAGGCAAGCAAAGAGTAACGGAAGGCAAGGAAGGCAAGGGAAAGCAAGGCAAGGCAAGGGTAACGGAAGGAACGGCACGGCAAGGGGAAACAAGGCTAAGGCACGGCAACGCACGGCTAGGCAATGCACGGCAAGGCAAGGAAAGGGTAACGCAAGGCAAGGCACTGTCAGGCGAGGCAAGGCTAAGGCACGACAACGCAAGGCTAGGCAATGCACGGAAGGAAAGCAAAGAGTAACGGAAGGCAATGAAAGGAAGGGAAAGCAAGGCAAGGTAAGGGTAACGCAAGGCAAGGCACGGTGAGGCAAGGCAAGGCTGATGCACGACAACGCACGGCTAGGCAATTCACGGCAAGGCAAGGAAAGGGTAACGCAAGGCAAGGCACGGTCAGGCGAGGCAAGGCTAAGGCACGACAACGCAAGGCTAGGCAATGCACGGAAGGCAAGTAAAGAGGAAGGGAAGGCAAGGAAGGCTAGGGAAAGCAGGGAAAGGCAAGGGTAACGGAAGGAACGGCACGGTAAGGGCAAACAAGACTAAGGCACGACAACACAGGGCTAGGCAATGCAGGGCAAGGCAAGGAAATGGTAACGCAAGGCAAGGCACGGTTTGGGGAGGCAAAGCTAATGCACGACAACGCAAGGCTAGGCAGTGCACGGCTAGGCAAGGAAAGAGTAACGGAAGGAAAGGAAGGCAAGGCAAAGCAAGGCAAGGCAAGTGTAACAAAAGGCAAGGCACGGCAAGGGGAAACAAGGCTAAGGAACGGCAACGCACGGCTATGCAATGCACGGCCAGGCAAGGAAAGGGTAACGCAAGGCAAGGCACGGTAAGGCAAGACAAGGCTAATGCACGACAACGCACGGCTAGGCAATGCACGGCCAGGCAAGGAAAGGGTAACGCAAGGCAAGGCACGGTGAGGGAAGGCAAGGCAAATGCACGACAACGCACGGCTAGGCAATGCACGGCAAGGCAAGGAAAGGGTAACGCAAGGCAAGGCACGGTCAGGCGAGGCAAGGCTAAGGCACGACAACGCAAGGCTAGGCAATGAACGGAAGGCAAGCAAAGAGTAACGGAAGGCAAGGAAGGCAAGGGAAAGCAAGGGAAGGCAAGGGCAACGAAAGGAACGGCACGGTAAGGGGAAACAAAGCTAAGGCACGACAATGCAGGGCTAGGCAATCCAGGGCAAGGCAAGGAAATGGTAACGCAAGGCAAGGCACGGTTTGGGGAGGCAAAGCTAATGCACGACAATGCAAGGCTAGGCAGTGCGCGTCTAGGCAAGGAAAGAGTAACGGAAGGAAAGGAAGGCAAGGCAAAGCAAGGCAAGGCAAGTGTAACAAAAGGCAAGGCACGGCAAGGGGAAACAAGGCTAAGGAACGGCAACGCACGGCTACGCAATGCACGGCCAGGCAAGGAAAGGGTAACGCAAGGCAAGGCACGGTAAGGCAAGACAAGGCTAATGCACGACAACGCACGGCTAGGCAATGCACGGCCAGGCAAGGAAAGGGTAACGCAAGGCTAGGCACGGTGAGGCAAGGCAAGGCAAATGCACGACAACGCACGGCTAGGCAATGCACGGCAAGGCAAGGAAAGGGTAACGCAAGGCAAGGCACGGTCAGGCGAGGCAAGGCTAAGGCACGACAACGCAAGGCTAGGCAATGAACGGAAGGCAAGCAAAGAGTAACGGAAGGCATGGAAGGCAAGGGAAAGCAAGGGAAGGCAAGGGCAACGAAAGGAACGGCACGGTAAGGAGAAACAAAGCTAAGGCACGACAATGCAGGGCTAGGCACTGCACGGCAAGGCAAGGAAAGGGTAACGCAAGGCAAAGCACGGTGAGGCAATACAAGGCAAATGCACGACAACGCACGGCTAGGCAATGCACGGCAAGGCAAGGAAAGGGTAACTCAAGGAAAGGCACGGTCAGGCGAGGCAAGGCTAAGGCACGACAACGCAAGGCTAGGCAATGCACGGAAGGCAAGCAAAGAGTAACGGAAGGCAAGGAAGGCAAGGGAAAGCAGGGGAAGGCAAGGGTAACGAAAGGAACGGCACGGTAAGGGGAAACAAAGCTAAGGCACGAAAACACAGGGCTAGGCAATGCAGGGCAAGGCAAGGAAAGGGTAACGCAAGGCAAGGCACGGTTTGGGGAGGAAGGCGAATGCACGACAACGCAAGGCTAGGCAATGCACGGAAGGCAAGCAAAGAGGAACGGAAGGCAAGGAAGGCTAGGGAAAGCAGGGAAAGGCAAGGGTAACGGATGGAACGGCACGGTAGGGGCAAACAAGACTAAGGCACGACAACACAGGGCTAGGCAATGCAGGGCAAGGCAAGGAAATGGTAACGCAAGGCAAGGCACGGTTTGGGGAGGCAAAGCTAATGCACGACAACGCAAGGCTAGGCAGTGCACGGAAGGCAAGCAAAGAGTAACGGAAGGCAAGGAAGGCAAGGGAAAGCAAGGCAAGGCAAGGGTAACAGAAGGAACGGCACGGCAAGGGGAAACAAGGCTAAGGCACGGCAACGCACGGCTAGGCAATGCACGGCAAGGCAAGGAAAGGGTAACGCAAGGCAAGGCACGGTGAGGCAAGGCAAGGCTGATGCACGACAACGCACGGCTAGGCAATGCACGGCAAGGCAAGGCAAGGGTAACGCAAGGCAAGGTACGGTCAGGCGAGGCAAGGCTAAGGCACGACAACGCAAGGCTAGGCAATGCACGGCAAGGCAAGGAAAGGGTAACGCAAGGCAAGGCACGGTAAGGCGCGGCAAGGCTAAGGCACGACAACGCAAGGCTAGGCAATAAACGGAAGGCAAGCAAAGAGTAACGGAAGGCAAGGAAGGCAAGGGAAAGCAGGGGAAGGCAAGGGTAACGGAAGGAACGGCACGGTAAGGGGAAACAAGGCTAAGGCACGACAACGCAGGGCTAGCCAATGCACGGCAAGGAAAGGAAAGGGTAACGCAAGGCAAGGCACCGTTACCCGAGGCAAGGTTAAGGCACGACAACGCAAGGCTAGGCAATGCACGGAAGGCAAGCAAAGAGTAACGGAAGGCAAGGAAGGCAAGGGAAAGCAAGGAAAGGCAAGGGTAACGGAAGGAACGGCACGGCAAGGGGAAACAAGGCTAAGGCACGGCAACGCACGGCTAGGCAATGCACGGCAAGGCAAGGAAAGGGTAACGCAAGGCAAGGCACTGTCAGGCGAGGCAAGGCTAAGGCACGACAACGCAAGGCTAGGCAATGTACGGAAGGAAAGCAAAGAGTAACGGAAGGCAATGAAAGGAAGTGAAAGCAAGGCAAGGTAAGGGTAACGCAAGGCAAGGCACGGTGAGGCAAGGCAAGGCTGATGCACGACAACGCACGGCTAGGCAATTCACGGCAAGGCAATGAAAGGGTAACGCAAGGCAAGGCACGGTCAGGCGAGGCAAGGCTAAGGCACGACAACTCAAGGTTAGGCAATGCACGGAAGGCAAGCAAAGAGGAACGGAAGGCAAGGAAGGCTAGGGAAAGCAGGGAAAGGCAAGGGTAACGGAAGGAACGGCACGGTAAGGGCAAACAAGACTAAGGCACGACAACACAGGGCTAGGCAATGCAGGTCAAGGCAAGGAAAGGGTAACGCAAGGCAAGGCACGGTTTGGGGTGGAAGGCGAATGGACGACAACGCAAGGTTAGGCAATGCACGGAAGGCAAGCAAAGAGTAACGGAAGGCAAGGAAGGCAAGGGAAAGCAAGTCAAGGCAAGGGTAACGGAAGGAACGGCACGGCAAGGGGAAACAAGGCTAAGGCACGGCAACGGACGGCTAGGCAATGCACGGCAAGGCAAGGAAAGGGTAACGCAAGGCAAGGCACTGTCATGCGAGGCAAGGCTAAGGCACGACAACGCAAGGCTGGGCAATGCAAGGAAGGAAAGCAAAGAGTAACGGAAGGCAAGGAAAGGAAGGGAAAGCAAGGCAAGGTAAGGGTAACGCAAGGCAAGGCACGGTGAGGCAAGGCAAGGCTGATGCACGACAACGCACGGCTAGGCAATTCACGGCAAGGCAAGGAAAGGGTAACGCAAGGCAAGGCACGGTCAGGCGAGGCAAGGCTAAGGCACGACAACGCAAGGCTAGGCAATGCACGGAAGGCAAGTAAAGAGGAAGGGAAGGCAAGGAAGGCTAGGGAAAGCAGGGAAAGGCAAGGGTAACGGAAGGAACGGCACGGTAAGGGCAAACAAGACTAAGGCACGACAACACAGGGCTAGGCAATGCAGGGCAAGGCAAGGAAATGGTAACGCAAGGCAAGGCACGGTTTGGGGAGGCAAAGCTAATGCACGACAACGCAAGGCTAGGCAGTGCACGGCTAGGCAAGGAAAGAGTAACGGAAGGAAAGGAAGGCAAGGCAAAGCAAGGCAAGGCAAGTGTAACAAAAGGCAAGGCACGGCAAGGGGAAACAAGGCTAAGGAACGGCAACGCACGGCTATGCAATGCACGGCCAGGCAAGGAAAGGGTAACGCAAGGCAAGGCACGGTAAGGCAAGACAAGGCTAATGCACGACAACGCACGGCTAGGCAATGCACGGCCAGGCAAGGAAAGGGTAACGCAAGGCAAGGCACGGTGAGGGAAGGCAAGGCAAATGCACGACAACGCACGGCTAGGCAATGCACGGCAAGGCAAGGAAAGGGTAACGCAAGGCAAGGCACGGTCAGGCGAGGCAAGGCTAAGGCACGACAACGCAAGGCTAGGCAATGAACGGAAGGCAAGCAAAGAGTAACGGAAGGCAAGGAAGGCAAGGGAAAGCAAGGGAAGGCAAGGGCAACGAAAGGAACGGCACGGTAAGGGGAAACAAAGCTAAGGCACGACAATGCAGGGCTAGGCAATCCAGGGCAAGGCAAGGAAATGGTAACGCAAGGCAAGGCACGGTTTGGGGAGGCAAAGCTAATGCACGACAATGCAAGGCTAGGCAGTGCGCGTCTAGGCAAGGAAAGAGTAACGGAAGGAAAGGAAGGCAAGGCAAAGCAAGGCAAGGCAAGTGTAACAAAAGGCAAGGCACGGCAAGGGGAAACAAGGCTAAGGAACGGCAACGCACGGCTACGCAATGCACGGCCAGGCAAGGAAAGGGTAACGCAAGGCAAGGCACGGTAAGGCAAGACAAGGCTAATGCACGACAACGCACGGCTAGGCAATGCACGGCCAGGCAAGGAAAGGGTAACGCAAGGCTAGGCACGGTGAGGCAAGGCAAGGCAAATGCACGACAACGCACGGCTAGGCAATGCACGGCAAGGCAAGGAAAGGGTAACGCAAGGCAAGGCACGGTCAGGCGAGGCAAGGCTAAGGCACGACAACGCAAGGCTAGGCAATGAACGGAAGGCAAGCAAAGAGTAACGGAAGGCATGGAAGGCAAGGGAAAGCAAGGGAAGGCAAGGGCAACGAAAGGAACGGCACGGTAAGGAGAAACAAAGCTAAGGCACGACAATGCAGGGCTAGGCACTGCACGGCAAGGCAAGGAAAGGGTAACGCAAGGCAAAGCACGGTGAGGCAATACAAGGCAAATGCACGACAACGCACGGCTAGGCAATGCACGGCAAGGCAAGGAAAGGGTAACTCAAGGAAAGGCACGGTCAGGCGAGGCAAGGCTAAGGCACGACAACGCAAGGCTAGGCAATGCACGGAAGGCAAGCAAAGAGTAACGGAAGGCAAGGAAGGCAAGGGAAAGCAGGGGAAGGCAAGGGTAACGAAAGGAACGGCACGGTAAGGGGAAACAAAGCTAAGGCACGAAAACACAGGGCTAGGCAATGCAGGGCAAGGCAAGGAAAGGGTAACGCAAGGCAAGGCACGGTTTGGGGAGGAAGGCGAATGCACGACAACGCAAGGCTAGGCAATGCACGGAAGGCAAGCAAAGAGGAACGGAAGGCAAGGAAGGCTAGGGAAAGCAGGGAAAGGCAAGGGTAACGGATGGAACGGCACGGTAGGGGCAAACAAGACTAAGGCACGACAACACAGGGCTAGGCAATGCAGGGCAAGGCAAGGAAATGGTAACGCAAGGCAAGGCACGGTTTGGGGAGGCAAAGCTAATGCACGACAACGCAAGGCTAGGCAGTGCACGGAAGGCAAGCAAAGAGTAACGGAAGGCAAGGAAGGCAAGGGAAAGCAAGGCAAGGCAAGGGTAACAGAAGGAACGGCACGGCAAGGGGAAACAAGGCTAAGGCACGGCAACGCACGGCTAGGCAATGCACGGCAAGGCAAGGAAAGGGTAACGCAAGGCAAGGCACGGTGAGGCAAGGCAAGGCTGATGCACGACAACGCACGGCTAGGCAATGCACGGCAAGGCAAGGCAAGGGTAACGCAAGGCAAGGTACGGTCAGGCGAGGCAAGGCTAAGGCACGACAACGCAAGGCTAGGCAATGCACGGCAAGGCAAGGAAAGGGTAACGCAAGGCAAGGCACGGTAAGGCGCGGCAAGGCTAAGGCACGACAACGCAAGGCTAGGCAATAAACGGAAGGCAAGCAAAGAGTAACGGAAGGCAAGGAAGGCAAGGGAAAGCAGGGGAAGGCAAGGGTAACGGAAGGAACGGCACGGTAAGGGGAAACAAGGCTAAGGCACGACAACGCAGGGCTAGCCAATGCACGGCAAGGAAAGGAAAGGGTAACGCAAGGCAAGGCACCGTTACCCGAGGCAAGGTTAAGGCACGACAACGCAAGGCTAGGCAATGCACGGAAGGCAAGCAAAGAGTAACGGAAGGCAAGGAAGGCAAGGGAAAGCAAGGAAAGGCAAGGGTAACGGAAGGAACGGCACGGCAAGGGGAAACAAGGCTAAGGCACGGCAACGCACGGCTAGGCAATGCACGGCAAGGCAAGGAAAGGGTAACGCAAGGCAAGGCACTGTCAGGCGAGGCAAGGCTAAGGCACGACAACGCAAGGCTAGGCAATGTACGGAAGGAAAGCAAAGAGTAACGGAAGGCAATGAAAGGAAGTGAAAGCAAGGCAAGGTAAGGGTAACGCAAGGCAAGGCACGGTGAGGCAAGGCAAGGCTGATGCACGACAACGCACGGCTAGGCAATTCACGGCAAGGCAATGAAAGGGTAACGCAAGGCAAGGCACGGTCAGGCGAGGCAAGGCTAAGGCACGACAACTCAAGGTTAGGCAATGCACGGAAGGCAAGCAAAGAGGAACGGAAGGCAAGGAAGGCTAGGGAAAGCAGGGAAAGGCAAGGGTAACGGAAGGAACGGCACGGTAAGGGCAAACAAGACTAAGGCACGACAACACAGGGCTAGGCAATGCAGGTCAAGGCAAGGAAAGGGTAACGCAAGGCAAGGCACGGTTTGGGGTGGAAGGCGAATGGACGACAACGCAAGGCTAGGCAATGCACGGAAGGCAAGCAAAGAGTAACGGAAGGCAAGGAAGGCAAGGGAAAGCAAGTCAAGGCAAGGGTAACGGAAGGAACGGCACGGCAAGGGGAAACAAGGCTAAGGCACGGCAACGGACGGCTAGGCAATGCACGGCAAGGCAAGGAAAGGGTAACGCAAGGCAAGGCACTGTCATGCGAGGCAAGGCTAAGGCACGACAACGCAAGGCTGGGCAATGCACGGAAGGAAAGCAAAGAGTAACGGAAGGCAAGGAAAGGAAGGGAAAGCAAGGCAAGGTAAGGGTAACGCAAGGCAAGGCACGGTGAGGGAAGGCAAGGCTGATGCACGACAACGCACGGCTAGGCAATTCACGGCAAGGCAAGGAAAGGGTAATGCAAGGCAAGGCACGGTCAGGCGAGGCAAGGCTAAGGCACGACAACGCAAGGCTAGGCAATGCACGGAAGGCAAGCAAAGAGGAACGGAAGGCAAGGAAGGCTAGGGAAAGCAGGGGAAGGCAAGGGTAACGTAAGGAACGGCACGGTAAGGGCAAACAAGACTAAGGCACGACAACACCGGGCTAGGCAATTCAGGGCAAGGCAAGGAAATGGTAACGCAAGGCAAGGCACGGTTTGGGGAGGCAAAGCTAATGCACGACAACGCAAGGCTAGGCAGTGAACGGCTAGGGAAGGAAAGAGTAACGGAAGGAAAGGAAGGCAAAGCAAAGCAAGGCAAGGCAAGTGTAACAAAAGGCAAGGCACGGCAAGGGGAAACAAGGCTAAGGAACGACAACGCACGGCTAGGCAATGCACGGCCAGGCAAGGAAAGGATAACGCAAGGCAAGGCACGGTGAGGGAAGGCAAGGCAAATGCACGACAACGCACGGCTAGGCAATGCACGGAAGGCAAGCAAAGAGTAACGGAAGGCAAGGAAGGCAAGGGAAAGCAGGGGAAGGCAAGGGTAACGAAAGGAACGGCCCGGTAAGGGGAAACAAGGCTAAGGCACGACAACGCACGGCTAGGCAATGCACGGCCAGGCAAGGAAAGGGTAACGCAAGGCAAGGCACGGTGAGGCAAGGCAAGGCAAATGCACGACAACGCACGGCTAGGCAATGCACGGCAAGGCAAGGAAAGGGTAACGCAAGGCAAGGCACGGTCAGGCGAGGCAAGGCTAAGGCACGACAACGCAAGGCTAGGCAATGAACGGAAGGGAAGCAAAGAGTAACGGAAGGCAAGGAAGGCAAGGGAAAGCAAGGGAAGGCAAGGGCAACGAAAGGAACGGCACGGTAAGGGGAAACAAAGCTAAGGCACGACAATGCAGGGCTAGACAATGCACGGCAAGGCAAGGAAAGGGTAACGCAAGGCAAAGCACGGTGAGGCAAGACAAGGCAAATGCACGACAACGCACGGCTAGGCAATGCACGGCAAGGCAAGGAAAGGGTAATTCAAGGCAAGGCACGGTCAGGCGAGGCAAGGCTAAGGCACGACAACGCAAGGCTAGGCAATGCACGGAAGGCAAGCAAAGAGTAACGGAAGGCAAGGAAGGCAAGGGAAAGCAGGGGAAGGCAAGGGTAACGAAAGGAACGGCACGGTAAGGGGAAACAAGGCTAAGGCACGACAACACAGGGCTAGGCAATGCAGGGCAAGGCAAGGAAAGGGTAACGCAAGGCAAGGCACGGTTTGGGGAGGAAGGCGAATGCACGACAACGCAAGGCTAGGCAATGCACGGAAGGCAAGCAAAGAGTAACGGAAGGCAGGGAAGGCAAGGGAAAGCAAGGCAAGGCAAGGGTAACAGAAGGAACGGCACGGCAAGGGGAAACAAGGCTAAGGCACGGCAACGCAGGGCTAGCCAATGCACGGCAAGGAAAGGAAAGGGTAACGCAAGGCAAGGCACCGTTACGCGAGGCAAGGCTAAGGCACGACAACGCAAGGCTAGGCAATGCACGGAAGGCAAGCAAAGAGAGGCAATGCACGGCAAGCAAGGAAAGGGTAAGCAAGGCAAGGCACGGTAAGACGGCAAGGCAAGGCAAAGAGTGAAGGCAATGAAAGTAAGGGAAAGCAAAGCAAGGTAAGGGTAAAGCAATGCAAGGCACGGTGAGGCAAGGCAAGGCTGATGCACGACAACGCACGGCTAGGCAATGCACGGCCAGGCAAGGAAAGGGTAACGCAAGGCAAGGCACGGTGAGGGAAGGCAAGGCAAATGCACGACAACGCACGGCTAGGCAATGCACGGCAAGGCAAGGAAAGGGTAACGCAAGGCAAGGCACGGTCAGGCGAGGCAAGGCTAAGGCACGACAACGCAAGGCTAGGCAATGAACGGAAGGCAAGCAAAGAGTAACGGAAGGCAAGGAAGGCAAGGGAAAGCAAGGGAAGGCAAGGGCAACGAAAGGAACGGCACGGTAAGGGGAAACAAAGCTAAGGCACGACAATGCAGGGCTAGGCAATCCAGGGCAAGGCAAGGAAATGGTAACGCAAGGCAAGGCACGGTTTGGGGAGGCAAAGCTAATGCACGACAATGCAAGGCTAGGCAGTGCGCGTCTAGGCAAGGAAAGAGTAACGGAAGGAAAGGAAGGGAAGGCAAAGCAAGGGAAGGCAAGTGTAACAAAAGGCAAGGCACGGCAAGGGGAAACAAGGCTAAGGAACGGCAACGCACGGCTACGCAATGCACGGCCAGGCAAGGAAAGGGTAACGCAAGGCAAGGCACGGTAAGGCAAGACAAGGCTAATGCACGACAACGCACGGCTAGGCAATGCACGGCCAGGCAAGGAAAGGGTAACGCAAGGCAAGGCACGGTGGGGCAAGGCAAGGCAAATGCACGACAACGCACGGCTAGGCAATGCACGGCAAGGCAAGGAAAGGGTAACGCAAGGCAAGGCACGGTCAGGCGAGGCAAGGCTAAGGCACGACAACGCAAGGCTAGGCAATGAACGGAAGGCAAGCAAAGAGTAACGGAAGGCAAGGAAGGCAAGGGAAAGCAAGGGAAGGCAAGGGCAACGAAAGGAACGGCACGGTAAGGAGAAACAAAGCTAAGGCACGACAATGCAGGGCTAGGCACTGCACGGCAAGGCAAGGAAAGGGTAACGCAAGGCAAAGCACGGTGAGGCAAGACAAGGCAAATGCACGACAACGCACGGCTAGGCAATGCACGGCAAGGCAAGGAAAGGGTAACTCAAGGAAAGGCACGGTCAGGCGAGGCAAGGCTAAGGCACGACAACGCAAGGCTAGGCAATGCACGGAAGGCAAGCAAAGAGTAACGGAAGGCAAGGAAGGCAAGGGAAAGCAGGGGAAGGCAAGGGTAACGAAAGGAACGGCACGGTAAGGGGAAACAAAGCTAAGGCACGACAACACAGGGCTAGGCAATGCAGGGCAAGGCAAGGAAAGGGTAACGCAAGGCAAGGCACGGTTTGGGGAGGAAGGCGAATGCACGACAACGCAAGGCTAGGCAATGCACGGAAGGCAAGCAAAGAGGAACGGAAGGCAAGGAAGGCTAGGGAAAGCAGGGAAAGGCAAGGGTAACGGAAGGAACGGCACGGTAAGGGCAAACAAGACTAAGGCACGACAACACAGGGCTAGGCAATGCAGGGCAAGGCAAGGAAATGGTAACGCAAGGCAAGGCACGGTTTGGGGAGGCAAAGCTAATGCACGACAACGCAAGGCTAGGCAGTGCACGGAAGGCAAGCAAAGAGTAACGGAAGGCAAGGAAGGCAAGGGAAAGCAAGGCAAGGCCAGGGTAACAGAAGGAACGGCATGGCAAGGGGAAACAAGGCTAAGGCACGGCAACGCACGGCTAGGCAATGCAGGGCAAGGCAAGGAAAGGGTAACGCAAGGCAAGGCATGGTGAGGCAAGGCAAGGCTGATGCACGACAACGCACGGCTAGGCAATGCACGGCAAGGCAAGGAAAGGGTAACGCAAGGCAAGGCACGGTCAGGCGAGGCAAGGCTAAGGCACGACAACGCAAGGCTAGGCAATGCACGGCAAGGCAAGGAAAGGGTAACGCAAGGCAAGGCACGGTAAGGCGCGGCAAGGCTAAGGCACGACAACGCAATGCTAGGCAATAAACGGAAGGAAAGCAAAGAGTAACGGAAGGCAAGGAAGGCAAGGGAAAGCAGGGGAAGGCAAGGGTAACGGAAGGAACGGCACGGTAAGGGGAAACAAGGCTAAGGCACGACAACGCAGGGCTAGCCAATGCACGGCAAGGAAAGCAAAGAGTAACGGAAGGCAATGAAAGGAAGGGAAAGCAAGGCAAGGTAAGGGTAACGCAAGGCAAGGCACGGTGAGGCAAGGCAAGGCTGATGCACGACAACGCACGGCTAGGCAATTCACGGCAAGGCAAGGAAAGGGTAACGCAAGGCAAGGCACGGTCAGGCGAGGCAAGGCTAAGGCACGACAACGCAAGGCTAGGCAATGCACGGAAGGCAAGCAAAAAGGAACGGAAGGCAAGGACGGCTAGGGAAAGCAGGGAAATGCAAGGGTAACTAAAGGAACGGCACGGTAAGGGCAAACAAGACTAAGGCACGACAACACAGGGCTAGGCAATGCAGGGCAAGGCAAGGAAATGGTAACGCAAGGCAAGGCAAGGTCAGGCGAGGCAAGGCTAAGGCACGACAACGCAAGGCTAGGCAATGCACGGAAGGCAAGCAAAGAGGAACGGAAGGCAAGGAAGGCTAGGGAAAGCAGGGAAAGGCAAGGGTAACGGAAGGAACGGCACGGTAAGGGCAAACAAGACTAAGGCACGACAACACAGGGCTAGGCAATGCAGGGCAAGGCAAGGAAAGGGTAACGCAAGGCAAGGCACGGTTTGGGGTTGAAGGCGAATGCACGACAACGCAAGGCTAGGCAATGCACGGAAGGCAAGCAAAGAGTAACGGAAGGCAAGGAAGGCAAGGGAAAGCAAGGCAAGGCAAGGGTAACGGAAGGAACGGCACGGCAAGGGGAAACAAGGCTAAGGCACGGCAACGCACGGCTAGGCAATGCACGGCAAGGCAAGGAAAGGGTAACGCAAGGCAAGGCACTGTCAGGCGAGGCAAGGCTAAGGCACGACAACGCAAGGCTGGGCAATGCACGGAAGGAAAGCAAAGAGTAACGGAAGGCAATGAAAGGAAGGGAAAGCAAGGCAAGGTAAGGGTAACGCAAGGCAAGGCACGGTGAGGCAAGGCAAGGCTGATGCACGACAACGCACGGCTAGGCAATTCACGGCAAGGCAAGGAAAGGGTAACGCAAGGCAAGGCACGGTCAGGCGAGGCAAGGCTAAGGCACGACAACGCAAGGCTAGGCAATGCACGGAAGGCAAGCAAAAAGGAACGGAAGGCAAGGAAGGCTAGGGAAAGCAGGGAAATGCAAGGGTAACTAAAGGAACGGCACGGTAAGGGCAAACAAGACTAAGGCACGACAACACAGGGCTAGGCAATGCAGGGCAAGGCAAGGAAATGGTAACGCAAGGCAAGGCACGGTCAGGCGAGGCAAGGCTAAGGCACGACAACGCAAGGCTAGGCAATGCACGGAAGGCAAGCAAAGAGGAACGGAAGGCAAGGAAGGCTAGGGAAAGCAGGGAAAGGCAAGGGTAACGGAAGGAACGGCACGGTAAGGGCAAACAAGACTAAGGCACGACAACACAGGGCTAGGCAATGCAGGGCAAGGCAAGGAAAGGGTAACGCAAGGCAAGGCACGGTTTGGGGTTGAAGGCGAATGCACGACAACGCAAGGCTAGGCAATGCACGGAAGGCAAGCAAAGAGTAACGGAAGGCAAGGAAGGCAAGGGAAAGCAAGGCAAGGCAAGGGTAACGGAAGGAACGGCACGGCAAGGGGAAACAAGGCTAAGGCACGGCAACGCACGGCTAGGCAATGCACGGCAAGGCAAGGAAAGGGTAACGCAAGGCAAGGCACTGTCAGGCGAGGCAAGGCTAAGGCACGACAACGCAAGGCTGGGCAATGCACGGAAGGAAAGCAAAGAGTAACGGAAGGCAATGAAAGGAAGGGAAAGCAAGGCAAGGTAAGGGTAACGCAAGGCAAGGCACGGTGAGGCAAGTCAAGGCTGATGCACGACAACGCACGGCTAGGCAATTCACGGCAAGGCAAGGAAAGGGTAACGCAAGGCAAGGCACGGTCAGGCGAGGCAAGGCTAAGGCACGACAACGCAAGGCTAGGCAATGCACGGAAGGCAAGCAAAGAGGAACGGAAGGCAAGGAAGGCTAGGGAAAGCAGGGAAAGGCAAGGGTAACGGAAGGAACGGCACGGTAAGGGCAAACACGACTAAGGCACGACAACACAGGGCTAGGCAATGCAGGGCAAGGCAAGGAAATGGTAACGCAAGGCAAGGCACGGTTTGGGGAGGCAAAGCTAATGCACGACAACGCAAGGCTAGGCAGTGCACGGCTAGGCAAGGAAAGAGTAACGGAAGGAAAGGAAGGCAAGGCAAAGCAAGGCAAGGCAAGTGTAACAAAAGGCAAGGCACGGCAAGGGGAAACAATGCTAAGGAACGGCAACGCACGGCTACGCAATGCACGGCCAGGCAAGGAAAGGGTAACGCAAGGCAAGGCACGGTAAGGCAAGACAAGGCTAATGCACGACAACGCACGGCTAGGCAATGCACGGCCAGGCAAGGAAAGGGTAACGCAAGGCAAGGCACGGTGAGGCAAGGCAAGGCAAATGCACGACAACGCACGGCTAGGCCATGCACGGCAAGGCAAGGAAAGGGTAACGCAAGGCAAGGCACGGTCAGGCGAGGCAAGGCTAAGGCACGACAACGCAAGGCTAGGCAATGAACGGAAGGCAAGCAAAGAGTAACGGAAGGCAAGGAAGGCAAGGGAAAGCAAGGGAAGGCAAGGGCAACGAAAGGAACGGCACGGTAAGGGGAAACAAAGCTAAGGCACGACAATGCAGGGCTAGGCAATGCACGGCAAGGCAAGGAAAGGGTAACGCAAGGCAAGGCACGGTTTGGGGAGGAAGGCGAATGCACGACAACGAAAGGCTAGGCAATGCACGGAAGGCAAGCAAAGAGTAACGGAAGGCAAGGAAGGCAAGGGAAAGCAAGGCAAGGCAAGGGTAACAGAAGGAACGGCACGGCAAGGGGAAACAAGGCTAAGGCACGGCAACGCACGGCTAGGCAATGCACGGCAAGGCAAGGAAAGGGTAACGCAAGGCAAGGCACGGTGAGGCAAGGAAAGGCTGATGCACGACAACGCACGGCTAGGCAATGCACGGCAAGGCAAGGAAAGGGTAACGCAAGGCAAGGCACGGTCAGGCGAGGCAAGGCTAAGGCACGACAACGCAAGGCTAGGCAATGCACGGCAAGGCAAGGAAAGGGTAACGCAAGGCAAGGCACGGTAAGGCGCGGCAAGGCTAAGGCACGACAACGCAAGGCTAGGCAATAAACGGAAGGCAAGCAAAGAGCAACGGAAGGCAAGGAAGGCAAGGGAAAGCAGGGGAAGGCAAGGGTGACGGAAGGAACGGCACGGTAAGGGGAAACAAAGCTAAGGCACGACAACGCAGGGCTAGCCAATGCACGGCAAGGCAAGGAAAGGGTAACGCAAGTCAAGGCACCGTTACGCGAGGCAAGGCTAAGGCACGACAACGCAAGGCTAGGCAATGCACGGAAGGCAAGCAAAGAGTAACGGAAGGCAAGGAAGGCAAGGGAAAGCAAGGCAAGGCAAGGGTAACGGAAGGAACGGCACGGCAAGGGGAAACAAGGCTAAGGCACGGCAACGCACGGCTAGGCAATGCACGGCAAGGCAAGGAAAGGGTAACGCAAGGCAAGGCACTGTCAGGCGAGGCAAGGCTAAGGCACGACAACGCAAGGCTAGGCAATGCACGGAAGGAAAGCAAAGAGTAACGGAAGGCAATGAAAGGAAGGGAAAGCAAGGCAAGGTAAGGGTAACGCAAGGCAAGGCACGGTGAGGCAAGGCAAGGCTGATGCACGACAACGCACGGCTAGGCAATTCACGGCAAGGCAAGGAAAGGGTAACGCAAGGCAAGGCACGGTCAGGCGAGGCAAGGCTAAGGCACGACAACGCAAGGCTAGGCAATGCACGGAAGGCAAGCAAAGAGGAACGGAAGGCAAGGACGGCTAGGGAAAGCAGGGAAAGGCAAGGGTAACGGAAGGAACGGCACGGTAAGGGCAAACAAGACTAAGGCAACAACACAAGGCTAGGCAATGCAGGGCAAGGCAAGGAAAGGGTAACGCAAGGCAAGGCACGGTTTGGGGAGGAAGGCGAATGCACGACAACGCAAGGCTAGGCAATGCACGGAAGGCAAGCAAAGAGTAACGGAAGGCAAGGAAGGCAAGGGAAAGCAAGGCAAGGCAAGGGTAACAGAAGGAACGGCACGGCAAGGGGAAACAAGGCTAAGGCACGGTAACGCACGGCTAGGCAATGCACGGCAAGGCAAGGAAAGGGTAATGCAAGGCAAGGCACTGTCAGGCGAGTCAAGGCTAAGGCAGGACAACGCAAGGCTAGGCAATGCACGGAAGGAAAGCAAAGAGTAACGGAAGGCAAGGAAAGGAAGGGAAAGCAAGGCAAGGTAAGGGTAACGCAAGGCAAGGCACGGTGAGTGAAGGCAAGGCTGATGCACGACAACGCACGGCTAGGCAATTCACGGCAAGGCAAGGAAAGGGTAATGCAAGGCAAGGCACGGTCAGGCGAGGCAAGGCTAAGGCACGACAACGCAAGGCTAGGCAATGCACGGAAGGCAAGCAAAGAGGAACGGAAGGCAAGGAAGGCTAGGGAAAGCAGGGAAAGGCAAGGGTAACGGATGGAACGGCACGGTAGGGGCAAACAAGACTAAGGAACGACAACACAGGGCTAGGCAATGCAGGGCAAGGCAAGGAAATGGTAACGCAAGGCAAGGCACGGTTTGGGGAGGCAAAGCTAATGCACGACAACGCAAGGCTAGGCAGTGCACGGAAGGCAAGCAAAGAGTAACGGAAGGCAAGGAAGGCAAGGGAAAGCAAGGCAAGGCAAGGGTAACAGAAGGAACGGCACGGCAAGGGGAAACAAGGCTAAGGCACGGCAACGCACGGCTAGGCAATGCACGGCAAGGCAAGGAAAGGGTAACGCAAGGCAAGGCACGGTGAGGCAAGGCAAGGCTGATGCACGACAACGCACGGCTAGGCAATGCACGGCAAGGCAAGGCAAGGGTAACGCAAGGCAAGGCACGGTCAGGCGAGGCAAGGCTAAGGCACGACAACGCAAGGCTAGGCAATGCACGGCAAGGCAAGGAAAGGGTAACGCAAGGCAAGGCACGGTAAGGCGCGGCAAGGCTAAGGCACGACAACGCAAGGCTAGGCAATAAACGGAAGGCAAGCAAAGAGTAACGGAAGGCAAGGAAGGCAAGGGAAAGCAGGGGAAGGCAAGGGTAACGGAAGGAACGGCACGGTAAGGGGAAACAAGGCTAAGGCACGACAACGCAGGGCTAGCCAATGCACGGCAAGGAAAGGAAAGGGTAACGCAAGGCAAGGCACCGTTACCCGAGGCAAGGTTAAGGCACGACAACGCAAGGCTAGGCAATGCACGGAAGGCAAGCAAAGAGTAACGGAAGGCAAGGAAGGCAAGGGAAAGCAAGGAAAGGCAAGGGTAACGGAAGGAACGGCACGGCAAGGGGAAACAAGGCTAAGGCACGGCAACGCACGGCTAGGCAATGCACGGCAAGGCAAGGAAAGGGTAACGCAAGGCAAGGCACTGTCAGGCGAGGCAAGGCTAAGGCACGACAACGCAAGGCTAGGCAGTGAACGGCTAGGGAAGGAAAGAGTAACGGAAGGAATGGAAGGCAAAGCAAAGCAAGGCAAGGCAAGTGTAACAAAAGGCAAGGCACGGCAAGGGGAAACAAGGCTAAGGAACGACAACGCACGGCTAGGCAATGCACGGCCAGGCAAGGAAAGGATAACGCAAGGCAAGGCACGGTGAGGGAAGGCAAGGCAATTGCACGACAACGCACGGCTAGGCAATGCACGGAAGGCAAGCAAAGAGTAACGGAAGGCAAGGAAGGCAAAGGAAAGCAGGGGAAGGCAAGGGTAACGAAAGGAACGGCACGGTAAGGGGAAACAAGGCTAAGGCACGACAACGCACGGCTAGGCAATGCACGGCCAGGCAAGGAAAGGGTAACGCAAGGCAAGGCACGGTGAGGCAAGGCAAGGCAAATGCACGACAACGCACGGCTAGGCAATGCACGGCAAGGCAAGGAAAGGGTAACGCAAGGCAAGGCACGGTCAGGCGAGGCAAGGCTAAGGCACGACAACGCAAGGCTAGGCAATGAACGGAAGGCAAGCAAAGAGTAACGGAAGGCAAGGAAGGCAAGGGAAAGCAAGGGAAGGCAAGGGCAACGAAAGGAACGGCACGGTAAGGGGAAACAAAGCTAAGGCACGACAATGCAGGGCTAGACAATGCACGGCAAGGCAAGGAAAGGGTAACGCAAGGCAAAGCACGGTGAGGCAAGACAAGGCAAATGCACGACAACGCACGGCTAGGCAATGCACGGCAAGGCAAGGAAAGGGAAATTCAAGGCAAGGCACGGTCAGGCGAGGCAAGGCTAAGGCACGACAACCCAAGGCTAGGCAATGCACGGAAGGCAAGCAAAGAGTAACGGAAGGCAAGGAAGGCAAGGGAAAGCAGGGGAAGGCAAGGGTAACGAAAGGAACGGCACGGTAAGGGGAAACAAGTCTAAGCCACGACAACACAGGGCTAGGCAATGCATGGCAAGGCAAGGAAAGGGTAACGCAAGGCAAGGCACGGTTTGGGGAGGAAGGCGAATGCACGACAACGCAAGGCTAGGCAATGCACGGAAGGCAAGCAAAGAGTAACGGAAGGCAGGGAAGGCAAGGGAAAGCAAGGCAAGGCAAGGGTAACAGAAGGAACGGCACGGCAAGGGGAAACAAGGCTAAGGCACGGCAACGCAGGGCTAGCCAATGCACGGCAAGGAAAGGAAAGGGTAACGCAAGGCAAGGCACCGTTACGCGAGGCAAGGCTAAGGCACGACAACGCAAGGCTAGGCAATGCACGGAAGGCAAGCAAAGAGTAACGGAAGGCAAGGAAGGCAAGGGAAAGCAAGGCAAGGCAAGGGTAACGGAAGGAACGGCACGGCAAGGGGAAACAAGGCTAAGGCACGGCAACGAACGGCTAGGCAATGCACGGCAAGGCAAGGAAAGGGTAACGCAAGGCAAGGCACGGTCAGGCGAGGCAAGGCTAAGGCACGACAACGCAAGGCTAGGCAATGCACGGAAGGCAAGCAAAGAGGAACGGAAGGCAAGGAAGGCTAGGGAAAGCAGGGAAAGGCAAGGGTAAAGGAAGGAACGGCACGGTAAGGGCAAACAAGACTAAGGCACGACAACACAGGGCTAGGCAATGCAGGGCAAGGCAAGGAAATGGTAACGCAAGGCAAGGCACGGTTTGGGGAGGCAAAGCTAATGCACGACAACGCAAGGCTAGGCAGTGCACGGCTAGGCAAGGAAAGAGTAACGGAAGGAAAGGAAGGCAAGGAAAAGCAAGGCAAGGCAAGTGTAACAAAAGGCAAGGCACGGCAAGGGTAAACAAGGCTAAGGAACGGCAACGCACGGCTACGCAATGCACGGCCAGGCAAGGAAAGGGTAACGCAAGGCAAGGCACGGTAAGGCAAGACAAGGCTAATGCACGACAACGCACGGCTAGGCAATGCACGGCCAGGCAAGGAAAGGGTAACGCAAGGCAAGGCACGGTCAGGCGAGGCAAGGCTAAGGCACGACAACGCAAGGCTAGGCAATGAACGGAAGGCAAGCAAAGAGTAACGGAAGGCAAGGAAGGCAAGGGAAAGCAAGGGAAGGCAAGGGCAACGAAAGGAACGGCACGGTAAGGGGAAACAAAGCTAAGGCACGACAATGCAGGGCTAGGCAATGCACGGCAAGGCAAGGAAAGGGTAACGCAAGGCAAGGCACGGTTTGGGGAGGAAGGCGAATGCACGACAACGAAAGGCTAGGCAATGGCAAGGCAAGCAAAGAGTAACGGAAGGCAAGGAAGGCAAGGGAAAGCAAGGCAAGGCAAGGGTAACAGAAGGAACGGCACGGCAAGGGGAAACAAGGCTAAGGCACGGCAACGCACGGCTAGGCAATGCACGGCAAGGCAAGGAAAGGGTAACGCAAGGCAAGGCACGGTGAGGCAAGGAAAGGCTGATGCACGACAACGCACGGCTAGGCAATGCACGGCAAGGCAAGGAAAGGGTAACGCACGGCAAGGCACGGTCAGGCGAGGCAAGGCTAAGGCACGACAACGCAAGGCTAGGCAATGCACGGCAAGGCAAGGAAAGGGTAACGCAAGGCAAGGCACGGTAAGGCGCGGCAAGGCTAAGGCACGACAACGCAAGGCTAGGCAATGAACGGAAGGCAAGCAAAGAGTAACGGAAGGCAAGGACGGCTAGGGAAAGCAGGGAAAGGCAAGGGTAACGGAAGGAACGGCACGGTAAGGGCAAACAAGACTAAGGCACGACAACACAAGGCTAGGCAATGCAGGGCAAGGCAAGGAAAGGGTAACGCAAGGCAAGGCACGGTTTGGGGAGGAAGGCGAATGCACGACAACGCAAGGCTAGGCAATGCACGGAAGGCAAGCAAAGAGTAACGGAAGGCAAGGGAAAGCAAGGCAAGGCAAGGGTAAAAGAAGGAACGGCACGGCAAGGGGAAACAAGGCTAAGGCACGGCAACGCACGGCTAGGCAATGCACGGCAAGGCAAGGAAAGGGTAATGCAAGGCAAGGCACGGTCAGGCGAGTCAAGGCTAAGGCAGGACAACGCAAGGCTAGGCAATGCACGGAAGGAAAGCAAAGAGTAACGGAAGGCAAGGAAAGGAAGGGAAAGCAAGGCAAGGTAAGGGTAACGCAAGGCAAGGCACGGTGAGGGAAGGCAAGGCTGATGCACGACAACGCACGGCTAGGCAATTCACGGCAAGGCAAGGAAAGGGTAATGCAAGGCAAGGCACGGTCAGGCGAGGCAAGGCTAAGGCACGACAACGCAAGGCTAGGCAATGCACGGAAGGCAAGCAAAGAGGAACGGAAGGCAAGGAAGGCTAGGGAAAGCAGGGGAAGGCAAGGGTAACGGAAGGAACGGCACGGTAAGGGCAAACAAGACTAAGGCACGACAACACAGGGCTAGGCAATGCAGGGCAAGGCAAGGAAATGGTAACGCAAGGCAAGGCACGGTTTGGGGAGGCAAAGCTAATGCACGACAACGCAAGGCTAGGCAGTGAAAGGCTAGGCAAGGAAAGAGTAACGGAAGGAAAGGAAGGCAAAGCAAAGCAAGGCAAGGCAAGTGTAACAAAAGGCAAGGCACGGCAAGGGGAAACAAGGCTAAGGAACGACAACGCACGGCTAGGCAATGCACGGCCAGGCAAGGAAAGGGTAACGCAAGGCAAGGCACGGTGAGGGAAGGCAAGGCAAATGCACGACAACGCACGGCTAGGCAATGCACGGCAAGGCAAGGAAAGGGTAACGCAAGGCAAGGCACGGTCAGGCGAGGCAAGGCTAAGGCACGACAACGCAAGGCTAGGCAAGGAACGGAAGGCAAGCAAAGAGTAACGGAAGGCAAGGAAGGCAAGGGAAAGCAAGGGAAGGCAAGGGCAACGAAAGGAACGGCACGGTAAGGGGAAACAAAGCTAAGGCACGACAACGCACGGCTAGGCAATGCACGGCAAGGCAAGGAAAGGGTAACTCAAGGCAAGGCACGGTCAGGCGAGGCAAGGCTAAGGCACGACAACGCAAGGCTAGGCAATGCACGGAAGGCAAGCAAAGAGTAACGGAAGGCAAGGAAGGCAAGGGAAAGCAGGGGAAGGCAAGGGTAACGAAAGGAACGGCACGGTAAGGGGAAACAAGACTAAGGCACGACAACACCGGGCTAGGCAATGCAGGGCAAGGCAAGGAAAGGGTAACGCAAGGCAAGGCACGGTTTGGGGAGGAAGGCGCATGCACGACAACGCAAGGCTAGGCAATGCACGGAAGGCAAGGAAAGGGTAACGCAAGGCAAGGAAGGCAAGGGAAAGCAAGGCAAGGCAAGGGTAACAGAAGGAACGGCACGTCAAGGGGAAATAAGGCTAAGGCACGGCAACGCACGGCTAGGCAATGCACGGCAAGGCAAGGAAAGGGTAACGCAAGGCAAGGCACGGTGAGGCAAGGCAAGGCTGATGCACGACAACGCACGGCTAGGCAATGCACGGCAAGGCAAGGAAAGGGTAACGCAAGGCAAGGCACGGTAAGGCGCGTCAAGGCTAAGGCACGAGAACGCAAGGCTAGGCAATAAACGGAAGGCAAGCAAAGAGTAACGGAAGGCAAGGAAGGCAAGGGAAAGCAGGGGAAGGCAAGGGTAACGGAAGGAACGGCACGGTAAGAGGAAACAAGGCTAAGGCACGACAACGCAAGGCTAGGCAATGCACGGAAGGCAAGCAAAGAGTAACGGAAGGCAAGGAAGGCAAGGGAAAGCAAGGCAAGGCAAGGGTAACGGAAGGAACGGCATGGCAAGGGGAAACAAGGGTAAGGCACGGCAACGCACGGCTAGGCAATGCACGACAAGGCAAGGAAAGGGTAACGCAAGGCAAGGCACTGTCAGGCGAGGCAAGGCTAAGGCACGACAACGCAAGGCTAGGCAATGCACGGAAGGAAAGCAAAGAGTAACGGAAGGCAATGAAAGGAAGGGAAAGCAAGGCAAGGTAAGGGTAACGCAAGGCAAGGCACGGTGAGGCAAGTCAAGGCTGATGCACGACAACGCACGGCTAGGCAATTCACGACAAGGCAAGGAAAGGGTAACGCAAGGCAAGGCACGGTCAGGCGAGGCAAGGCTAAGGCACGACAACGCAAGGCTAGGCAATGCACGGAAGGCAAGCAAAGAGGAACGGAAGGCAAGGAAGGCTAGGGAAAGCAGGGAAAGGCAAGGGTAACGGAAGGAACGGCACGGTAAGGGCAAACAAGACTAAGGCACGACAACACAGGGCTAGGCAATGCAGGGCAAGGCAAGGAAATGGTAACGCAAGGCAAGGCACGGTTTGGGGAGGCAAAGCTAATGCACGACAACGCAAGGCTAGGCAGTGCACGGCTAGGCAAGGAAAGAGTAACGGAAGGAAAGGAAGGCAAGGCAAAGCAAGGCAAGGCAAGTGTAACAAAAGGCAAGGCACGGCAAGGGGAAACAAGGCTAAGGAACGGCAACGCACGGCTACGCAATGCACGGCCAGGCAAGGAAAGGGTAACGCAAGGCAAGGCACGGTAAGGCAAGACAAGGCTAATGCACGACAACGCACGGCTAGGCAATGCACGGCCAGGCAAGGAAAGGGTAACGCAAGGCAAGGCACGGTGAGGCAAGGCAAGGCAAATGCACGACAACGCACGGCTAGGCAATGCACGGCAAGGCAAGGAAAGGGTAACGCAAGGCAAGGCACGGTCAGGCGAGGCAAGGCTAAGGCACGACAACGCAAGGCTAGGCAATGAACGGAAGGCAAGCAAAGAGTAACGGAAGGCAAGGAAGGCAAGGGAAAGCAAGGGAAGGCAAGGGCAACGAAAGGAACGGCACGGTAAGGGGAAACAAAGCTAAGGCACGACAATGCAGGGCTAGGCAATGCACGGCAAGGCAAGGAAAGGGTAACGCAAGGCAAGGCACGGTTTGGGGAGGAAGGCGAATGCACGACAACGAAGGGCTAGGCAATGCACGGAAGGCAAGCAAAGAGTAACGGAAGGCAAGGAAGGCAAGGGAAAGCAAGGCAAGGCAAGGGTAACAGAAGGAACGGCACGGCAAGGGGAAACAAGGCTAAGGCACGGCAACGCACGGCTAGGCAATGCACGGCAAGGCAAGGAAAGGGTAACGCAAGGCAAGGCACGGTGAGGCAAGGCAAGGCTGATGCACGACAACGCACGGCTAGGCAATTCACCGCAAGGCAAGGAAAGGGTAACGCAAGGCAAGGCACGGTTTGGGGAGGAAGGCGAATGCACGACAACGCAAGGCTAGGCAATGCACGGAAGGAAAGCAAAGAGTAACGGAAGGCAATGAAAGGAAGGGAAAGCAAGGCAAGGTAAGGGTAACGCAAGGCAAGGCACGGTGAGGCAAGGCAAGGCTGATGCACGACAACGCACGGCCAGGCAATTCACGGCAAGGCAAGGAAAGGGTAACGCAAGGCAAGGCACGGTCAGGCGAGGCAAGGCTAAGGCACGACAACGCAAGGCTAGGCAATGCACGTAAGGCAAGCAAAGAGGAACGGAAGGCAAGGACGGCTGGGGAAAGCAGGGAAAGGCAAGGGTAACGGAAGGAACGGCACGGTAATGGCAAACAAGACTAAGGCACGACAACACAAGGCTAGGCAATGCAGGGCAAGGCAAGGAAAGGGTAACGCAAGGCAAGGCACGGTTTGGGGAGGAAGGCGAATGCACGACAACGCAAGGCTAGGCAATGCACGGAAGGCAAGCAAAGAGTAACGGAAGGCAAGGAAGGCAAGGGAAAGCAAGGCAAGGCAAGGGTAACAGAAGGAACGGCACGGCAAGGGGAAACAAGGCTAAGGCACGGCAACGCACGGCCAGGCAATGCACGGCAAGGCAAGGAAAGTGTAATGCAAGGCAAGGCACTGTCAGGCGAGTCAAGGCTAAGGCAGGACAACGCAAGGCTAGGCAATGCACGGAAGGAAAGCAAAGAGTAACGGAAGGCAAGGAAAGGAAGGGAAAGCAAGGCAAGGTAAGGGTAACGCAAGGCAAGGCACGGTGAGGGAAGGCAAGGCTGATGCATGACAACGCACGGCTAGGCAATTCACGGCAAGGCAAGGAAAGGGTAATGCAAGGCAAGGCACGGTCAGGCGAGGCAAGGCTAAGGCACGACAACTCAAGGCTAGGCAATGCACGGAAGGCAAGCAAAGAGGAACGGAAGGCAAGGAAGGCAAGGGAAAGCAAGGCAAGGCAAATGTAACAAAAGGCAAGGCACGGCAAGGGGAAACAAGGCTAAGGAACGACAACGCAAGGCTAGGCAATGCACGGCCAGGCAAGGAAAGGGTAACGCAAGGCAAGGCACGGTGAGGGAAGGCAAGGCAAATGCACGACAACGCACGGCTAGGCAATGCACGGCAAGGCAAGGAAAGGGTAACGCAAGGCAAGGCACGGTCAGGCGAGGCAAGGCTAATGCACGACAACGCAAGGCTAGGCAATGAACGGAAGGCAAGCAAAGAGTAACGGAAGGCAAGGAAGGCAAGGGAAAGCAAGGGAAGGCAAGGGCAACGAAAGGAACGGCACGGTAAGGGGAAACAAAGCTAAGGCACGACAACGCACGGCTAGGCAATGCACGGCAAGGCAAGGAAAGGGTAACTCAAGGCAAGGCACGGTCAGGCGAGGCAAGGCTAAGGCACGACAACGCAAGGCTAGGCAATGCACGGAAGGCAAGCAAAGAGTAACGGAAGGCAAGGAAGGCAAGGGAAAGCAGGGGAAGGCAAGGGTAACGAAAGGAACGGCACGGTAAGGGGAAACAAGGCTAAGGCACGACAACACAGGGCTAGGCAATGCAGGGCAAGGCAAGGAAAGGGTAACGCAAGGCAAGGCACGGTTTGGGGAGGAAGGCGCATGCACGACAACGCAAGGCTAGGCAATGCACGGAAGGCAAGCAAAGAGTAACGGAAGGCAAGGGAAAGCAAGGCAAGGCAAGGGTAACAGAAGGAACGGCACGGCAAGGGGAAATAAGGCTAAGGCACGGCAACGCACGGCTAGGCAATGCACGGCAAGGCAAGGAAAGGGTAACGCAAGGCAAGGCACGGTGAGGCAAGGCAAGGCTGATGCACGACAACGCACGGCTAGGCAATGCACGGCAAGGCAAGGAAAGGGTAACGCAAGGCAAGGCACGGTAAGGCGCGTCAAGGCTAAGGCACGACAACGCAAGGCTAGGCAATAAACGGAAGGCAAGCAAAGAGTAACGGAAGGCAAGGAAGGCAAGGGAAAGCAGGGGAAGGCAAGGGTAACGGAAGGAACGGCACGGTAAGAGGAAACAAGGCTAAGGCACGACAACGCAGGGCTAGCCAATGCACGGCAAGGAAAGGAAAGGGTAAAGCAAGGCAAGGCACCGTTACGCGAGGGAAGGCTAAGGCACGACAACGCAAGGCTAGGCAATGCACGGAAGGCAAGCAAAGAGTAACGGAAGGCAAGGAAGGCAAGGGACAGCAAGGCAAGGCAAGGGTAACGGAAGGAACGGCACGGCAAGGGGAATCAAGGGTAAGGCACGGCAACGCACGGCTAGGCAATGCACGGCAAGGCAAGGAAAGGGTAACGCAAGGCAAGGCACTGTCAGGCGAGGCAAGGCTAAGGCACGACAACGCAAGGCTAGGCAATGCACGGAAGGAAAGCAAAGAGTAACGGAAGGCAATGAAAGGAAGGGAAAGCAAGGCAAGGTAAGGGTAACGCAAGGCAAGGCACGGTGAGGCAAGTCAAGGCTGATGCACGACAACGCACGGCTAGGCAATTCACGGCAAGGCAAGGAAAGGGTAACGCAAGGGAAGGCACGGTCAGGCGAGGCAAGGCTAAGGCACGACAACGCAAGGCTAGGCAATGCACGGAAGGCAAGCAAAGAGGAACGGAAGGCAAGGAAGGCTAGGGAAAGCAGGGAAAGGCAAGGTTAACGGAAGGAACGGCACGGTAAGGGCAAACAAGACTAAGGCACGACAACACAGGGCTAGGCAATGCAGGGCAAGGCAAGGAAATGGTAACGCAAGGCAAGGCACGGTTTGGGGAGGCAAAGCTAATGCACGACAACGCAAGGCTAGGCAGTGCACGGCTAGGCAAGGAAAGAGTAACGGAAGGAAAGGAAGGCAAGGCAAAGCAAGGCAAGGCAAGTGTAACAAAAGGCAAGGCACGGCAAGGGGAAACAAGGCTAAGGAACGGCAACGCACGGCTACGCAATGCACGGCCAGGCAAGGAAAGGGTAACGCAAGGCAAGGCACGGTAAGGCAAGACAAGGCTAATGCACGACAACGCACGGCTAGGCAATGCACGGACAGGCAAGGAAAGGGTAACGCAAGGCAAGGCACGGTGAGGCAAGGCAAGGCAAATGCACGACAACGCACGGCTAGGCAATGCACGGCAAGGCAATGAAAGGGTAACGCAAGGCAAGGCACGGTCAGGCGAGGCAAGGCTAAGGCACGACAACGCAAGGCTAGGCAATGAACGGAAGGCAAGCAAAGAGTAACGGAAGGCAAGGAAGGCAAGGGAAAGAAAGGGAAGGCAAGGGCAACGAAAGGAACGGCACGGTAAGGGGAAACAAAGCTAAGGCACGACAATGCAGGGCTAGGCAATTCACGGCAAGGCAAGGAAAGGGTAACGCAAGGCAAAGCTCGGTGAGGCAAGACAAGGCAAATGCACGACAACGCACGGCTAGGCAATGCAGGGCAAGGCAAGGAAAGGGTAACGCAAGGCAAGGCACGGTTTGGGGAGGAAGGCGAATGCACGACAACGCAAGGCTAGGCAATGCACGGAAGGCAAGCAAAGAGTAACGGAAGGCAAGGAAGGCAAGGGAAAGCAAGGCAAGGCAAGGGTAACAGAAGGAACGGCACGGCAAGGGGAAACAAGGCTAAGGCACGGCAACGCACGGCTAGGCAATGCACGGCAAGGCAAGGAAAGGGTAACGCAAGGCAAGGCACGGTGAGGCAAGGCGGGGCTGATGCACGACAACGCACGGCTAGGCAATGCACGGCAAGGCAAGGAAAGGGTAACGGAAGGCAAGGCACGGTCAGGCGAGGCAAGGCTAAGGCACGACAACGCAAGGCTAGGCAATGCACGGCAAGGCAAGGAAAGGGTAACGCAAGGCAAGGCACGGTAAGGCGCGGCAAGGCTAAGGCACGACAACGCAAGGCTAGGCAATAAATGGAAGTCAAGCAAAGAGTAACGGAAGGCAAGGAAGGCAAGGGAAAGCAGGGGAAGGCAAGGGTAACGGAAGGAACGGCACGGTAAGGGGAAACAAGGCTAAGGCACGACAACGCAGGGCTAGCCAATGCACGGCAAGGAAAGGAAAGGGTAACGCAAGGCAAGGCACCGTTACGCGAGGCAAGGCTAAGGCACGACAACGCAAGGCTAGGCAATGCACGGAAGGCAAGCAAAGAGTAACGGAAGGCAAGGAAGGCAAGGGAAAGCAAGGCAAGGCAAGGGTAACGGAAGGAACGGCACGGCAAGGGGAAACAAGGCTAAGGCACGGCAACGAACGGCTAGGCAATGCACGGCAAGGCAAGGAAAGGGTAACGCAAGGCAAGGCACTGTCAGGCGAGGCAAGGCTAAGGCACGACAACGCAAGGCTAGGCAATGCACGGAAGGAAAGGAAAGAGTAACGGAAGGCAATGAAAGTAAGGGAAAGCAAAGCAAGGTAACGGTAACGCAATGCAAGGCACGGCGAGGCGAGGCAAGGCTGATGCACGACAACGCACGGCTAGGCAATTCACGGCAAGGCAAGGAAAGGGTAACGCAAGGCAAGGCACGGTCAGGCGAGGCAAGGCTAAGGCACGACAACGCAAGGCTAGGCAATGCACGGAAGGCAAGCAAAGAGGAACGGAAGGCAAGGAAGGCTAGGGAAAGCAGGGAAAGGCAAGGGTAACGGAAGGAACGGCACGGTAAGGGCAAACAAGACTAAGGCACGACAACACAGGGCTAGGCAATGCAGGGCAATGCAAGGAAATGGTAACGCAAGGCAAGGCACGGTTTGGGGAGGCAAAGCTAATGCACGACAACGCAAGGCTAGGCAGTGCACGGCTAGGCAAGGAAAGGGTAACGCAAGGCAAGGCACGGTCAGGCGAGGCAAGGCTAAGGCACGACAACGCAAGGCTAGGCAATGCACGGAAGGCAAGCAAAGAGTAACGGAAGGCAAGGAAGGCAAGGGAAAGCAAGGGAAGGCAAGGGCAACGAAAGGAACGGCACGGTAAGGGGAAACAAAGCTAAGGCACGACAATGCAGGGCTAGGCAATGCACGGCAAGGCAAGGAAAGGGTAACGCAAGGCAAGGCACGGTTTGGGGAGGAAGGCGAATGCACGACAACGAAAGGCTAGGCAATGCACGGAAGGCAAGCAAAGAGTAACGGAAGGCAAGGAAGGCAAGGGAAAGCAAGGCAAGGCAAGGGTAACAGAAGGAACGGCACGGCAAGGGGAAACAAGGCTAAGGCACGGCAACGCACGGCTAGGCAATGCACGGCAAGGCAAGGAAAGGGTAACGCAAGGCAAGGCACGGTGAGGCAAGGAAAGGCTGATGCACGACAACGCACGGCTAGGCAATGCACGGCAAGGCAAGGAAAGGGTAACGCACGGCAAGGCACGGTCAGGCGAGGCAAGGCTAAGGCACGACAACGCAAGGCTAGGCAATGCACGGCAAGGCAAGGAAAGGGTAACGCAAGGCAAGGCACGGTAAGGCGCGGCAAGGCTAAGGCACGACAACGCAAGGCTAGGCAATGAACGGAAGGCAAGCAAAGAGTAACGGAAGGCAAGGACGGCTAGGGAAAGCAGGGAAAGGCAAGGGTAACGGAAGGAACGGCACGGTAAGGGCAAACAAGACTAAGGCACGACAACACAAGGCTAGGCAATGCACGGCAAGGCAAGGAAAGGGTAACGCAAGGCAAGGCACGGTAAGGCGCGACAAGGCTAAGGCACGACAACGCAAGGCTAGGCAATAAACGGAAGGCAAGCAAAGAGTAACGGAAGGCAAGGAAGTCAAGGGAAAGCAGGGGAAGGCAAGGGTAACGGAAGGAACGGCACGGTAAGGGGAAACAAGGCTAAGGCACGACAACGCAGGGCTAGCCAATGCACGGCAAGGAAAGGAAAGGGTAACGCAAGGCAAGGCACCGTTACGCGAGGCAAGGCTAAGGCACGACAACGCAAGGCTAGGCAATGCACGGAAGGCAAGCAAAGAGTAACGGAAGGCAAGGAAGGCAAGGGAAAGCAAGGGAAGGCAAGGGTAACGGAAGGAACGGCACGGCAAGGGGAAACAAGGCTAAGGCACGGCAACGCACGGCTAGGCAATGCACGGCAAGGCAAGGAAAGGGTAACGCAAGGCAAGGCACTGTCAGGCGAGGCAAGGCTAAGGCATGACAACGCAAGGCTAGGCAATGCAAGGAAGGAAAGCAAAGAGTAACGGAAGGCAATGAAAGTAAGGGAAAGCAAAGCAAGGTAAGGGTAACGCAATGCAAGGCACGGTGAGGCAAGGCAAGGCTGATGCACGACAACGCACGGCTAGGCAATTCACGGCAAGGCAAGGAAAGGGTAACGCAAGGCAAGGCACGGTCAGGCGAGGCAAGGCTAAGGCACGACAACGCAAGGCTAGGCAATGCACGGAAGGCAAGCAAAGAGGAACGGAAGGCAAGGAAGGCAAGGGAAAGCAAGGCAAGGCAAGGGTAACAGAAGGAACGGCACGGCAAGGGGAAACAAGGCTAAGGCACGGCAACGCAGGGCTAGGCAATGCACGGCAAGGCAAGGAAAGGGTAACGCAAGGCAAGGCACGGTGAGGCAAGGCAAGGCTGATGCACGACAACGCACGGCTAGGCAATGCACGGCAAGGCAAGGAAAGGGTAACGCAAGGCAAGGCACGGTCAGGCGAGGCAAGGCTAAGGCACGACAACGCAAGGCTAGGCAATGCACGGCAAGGCAAGGAAAGGGTAACGCAAGGCAAGGCACGGTAAGGCGCGGCAAGGCTAAGGCACGACAACGCAATGCTAGGCAATAAACGGAAGGAAAGCAAAGAGTAACGGAAGGCAAGGAAGGCAAGGGAAAGCAGGGGAAGGCAAGGGTAACGGAAGGAACGGCACGGTAAGGGGAAACAAGGCTAAGGCACGACAACGCAGGGCTAGCCAATGCACGGCAAGGAAAGCAAAGAGTAACGGAAGGCAATGAAAGGAAGGGAAAGCAAGGCAAGGTAAGGGTAACGCAAGGCAAGGCACGGTGAGGCAAGGCAAGGCTGATGCACGACAACGCACGGCTAGGCAATTCACGGCAAGGCAAGGAAAGGGTAACGCAAGGCAAGGCACGGTCAGGCGAGGCAAGGCTAAGGCACGACAACGCAAGGCTAGGCAATGCACGGAAGGCAAGCAAAGAGGAACGGAAGGCAAGGAAGGCTAGGGAAAGCAGGGGAAGGCAAGGGTAACGGAAGGAACGGCACGGTAAGGGGAAACAAGGCTAAGGCACGACAACGCAGGGCTAGCCAATGCACGGCAAGGAAAGGAAAGGGTAACGCAAGGCAAGGCACCGTTAGGCGAGGCAAGGCTAAGGCACGACAACGCAAGGCTAGGCAATGCACGGAAGGCAAGCAAAGAGTAACGGAAGGCAAGGAAGGCAAGGGAAAGCAGGGGAAGGCAAGGGTAACGAAAGGAACGGCACGGTAAGGGGAAACAAGGCTAAGGCACGACAACACAGGGCTAGGCAATGCAGGGCAAGGCAAGGAAAGGGTAACGCAAGGCAAGGCACGGTTTGGGGAGGAAGGCGAATGCACGACAACGCAAGGCTAGGCAATGCACGGAAGGCAAGCAAAGAGTAACGGAAGGCAAGGAAGGCACGGGAAAGCAAGGCAAGGCAAGGGTAACAGAAGGAACGGCACGGCAAGGGGAAACAAGGCTAAGGCACGGCAACGCACGGCTAGGCAATGCACGGCAAGGCAAGGAAAGGGTAACGCAAGGCAAGGCACGGTGGGGCAAGGCAAGGCTGATGCAAGACAACGCAAGGCTAGGCAATGCACGGCAAGGCAAGGAAAGGGTAACGCAAGGCAAGGCACGGTGAGGCGAGCCAAGGCTAAGGCACGACAACGCAAGGCTAGGCAATGCACGGCAAGGCAAGGAAAGGGTAACGCAAGGCAAGGCACGGTAAGGCGCGGCAAGGCTAAGGCACGACAACGCAAGGCTAGGCAATAAACGGAAGGCAAGCAAAGAGTAACGGAAGGCATGGAAGGCAAGGGAAAGCAGGGGAAGGCAAGGGCAACGGAAGGAACGGCACGGTAAGGGGAAACAAGGCTAAGGCACGACAACGCAGGGCTAGCCAATGCACGGAAAGGAAAGGAAAGGGTAACGCAAGGCAAGGCACCGTTACGCGAGGCAAGGCTAAGGCACGACAACGCAAGGCTAGGCAATGCACGGAAGGCAAGCAAAGAGTAACGGAAGGCAAGGAAGGCAAGGGAAACCAAGGCAAGGCAAAGGTAACGGAAAGAACGGCACGGCAAGGGGAAACAAGGCTAAGGCACGGCAACGCACGGCTAGGCAATGCACGGCAAGGCAAGGAAAGGGTAACGCAAGGCAAGGCACTGTCAGGCGAGGCAAGGCTAAGGCACGACAACGCAAGGCTAGGCAATGCACGGAAGGAAAGCAAAGAGTAACGGAAGGCAATGAAAATAAGGGAAAGCAAAGCAAGGTAAGGGTAACGCAATGCAAGGCACGGTGAGGCAAGGCAAGGCTGATGCACGACAACGCACGGCTAGGCAATTCACGGCAAGGCAAGGAAAGGGTAACGCAAGGCAAGGCACGGTCAGGCGAGGCAAGGCTAGGGCACGACAACGCAAGGCTAGGCAATGCACGGAAGGCAAGCAAAGAGGAACGGAAGGCAAGGAAGCCTAGGGAAAGCAGGGAAAGGCAAGGGTAACGGAAGGAACGGCACGGTAAGGGCAAACAAGACTAAGGCACGACAACACAGGGCTAGGCAATGCAGGGCAAGGCAAGGAAATGGTAACGCAAGGCAAGGCACGGTTTGGGGAGGCAAAGCTAATGCACGACAACGCAAGGCTAGGCAGTGCACGGAAGGCAAGCAAAGAGTAACGGAAGGCAAGGAAGGCAAGGGAAAGCAAGGCAAGGCAAGGGTAACAGAAGGATCGGCACGGCAAGGGGAAACAAGGCTAAGGCACGGCAGCGCACGGCTAGGCAATGCACGGCAAGGCAAGGAAAGGGTAACGCAAGGCAAGGCACGGTGAGGCAAAGCAAGGCTGATGCACGACAACGCACGGCTACGCAATGCACGGCAAGGCAAGGAAAGGGTAACGCAAGGCAAGGTACGGTCAGGCGAGGCAAGGCTAAGGCACGACAACGCAGGGCTATCCAATGCACGGCAAGGAAAGGAAAGGGTAACGCAAGGCAAGGCACCGTTACGCGAGGCAAGGCTAAGGCACGACAACGCAAGGCTAGGCAATGCACGGAAGGCAAGCAAAGAGTAACGGAAGGCAAGGAAGGCAAGGGAAAGCAAGGCAAGTCAAGGGTAACGGAAGGAACGGCACGGCAAAGGGTAACAAGGCTAAGGCACGGCAACGCACGGCTAGGCAATGCACGGCAAGGCAAGGAAAGGGTAACGCAAGGCAAGGCACTGTCAGGCGAGGCAAGGCTAAGGCACGACAACGCAAGGCTAGGCAATGCACGGAAGGAAAGCAAAGAGAAACGGAAGGCAATGAAAGGAAGGGAAAGCAAGGCAAGGCAAGGCTGATGCACGACAACGCACGGCTAGGCAATTCACGGCAAGGCAAGGAAAGGGTAACGCAAGGCAAGGCACGGTCAGGCGAGGCAAGGCTAAGGCACGACAACGCAAGGTTAGGCAATGCACGGAAGGCAAGCAAAGAGGAACGGAAGGCAAGGAAGGCTAGGGAAAGCAGGGAAAGGCAAGGGTAACGGAAGGAACGGCACGGTAAGGGCAAACAAGACGAAGGCACGACAACACAGGGCTAGGCAATGCAGGGCAAGGCAAGGAAAGGGTAACGCAAGGCAAGGCACGGTTTGGGGAGAAAGGCGAATGCACGACAACGCAAGGCTAGGCAATGCACGGAAGGCAAGCAAAGAGTAACGGAAGGCAAGGAAGGCAAGGGAAAGCAAGGGAAGGCAAGGGCAACGAAAGGAACGGCACGGTAAGGGGAAACAAAGCTAAGGCACGACAATGCCCGGCTAGGCACTGCACGGCAAGGCAAGGAAAGGGTTACGCAAGGCAAAGCACGGTGAGGCAAGACAAGGCAAATGCACGACAACGCACGGCTAGGCAATGCACGGCAAGGCAAGGAAAGGGTAACTCAAGGCAAGGCACGGTCAGGCGAGGCAAGGCTAAGGCACGACAACGCAAGGCTAGGCAATGCACGGAAGGCAAGCAAAGAGTAACGGAAGGCAAGGAAGGCAAGGGAAAGCAGGGGAAGGCAAGGGTAACGAAAGGAACGGCACGGTAAGGGGAAACAAGGCTAAGGCACGACAACACAGGGCTAGGCAATGCAGGGCAAGGCAAGGAAAGGGTAACGCAAGGCAAGGCACGGTGAGGCAAGGCAAGGCTGATGCACGACAACGCACGGCTAGGCAATGCACGGCAAGGCAAGGAAAGGGTAACTCAAGGCAAGGCACGGTCAGGCGAGGCAAGGCTAAGGCACGACAACGAAAGGCTAGGCAATAAACGGAAGGCAAGCAAAGAGTAACGGAAGGCAAGGAAGGCAAGGGAAAGCAGGGGAAGGCAAGGGTAACGAAAGGAACGGCACGGTAAGGGGAAACAAGGCTAAGGCACGACAACACAGGGCTAGGCAATGCAGGGCAAGGCAAGGAAAGGGTAACGCAAGGCAAGGCACGGTTTGGGGAGGAAGGCGAATGCACGACAACGCAAGGCTAGGCAATGCACGGAAGGCAAGCAAAGAGGAACGGAAGGCAAGGAAGGCAAGGGAAAGCAAGGCAAGGCAAGGGTAACAGAAGGAACGGCACGGCAAGGGGAAACAAGGCTAAGGCACGGCAACGCACGGCTAGGCAATGCACGGCAAGGCAAGGAAAGGGTAACGCAAGGCAAGGCACGGTGAGGCAAGGCAAGGCTGATGCACGACAACGCACGGCTAGGCAATGCACGGCAAGGCAAGGAAAGGGTAACGCAAGGCAAGGCACGGTCAGGCGAGGCAAGGCTAAGGCACGACAACGCAAGGCTAGGCAATGCACGGCAAGGCAAGGAAAGGGTAACGCAAGGCAAGGCACGGTAAGGCGCGGCAAGGCTAAGGCACGACAACGCAAGGCTAGGCAATAAACGGAAGGCAAGCAAAGAGTAACGGAAGGCAAGGAAGGCAAGGGAAAGCAGGGGAAGGCAAGGGTAACGGAAGGAACGGCACGGTAAGGGGAAACAAGGCTAAGGCACGACAACGCAGGGCTAGCCAATGCACGGCAAGGAAAGGAAAGGGTAACGCAAGGCAAGGCACCGTTACGCGAGGCAAGGCTAAGGCACGACAACGCAAGGCTAGGCAATGCACGGAAGGCAAGCAAAGAGTAACGGAAGGCAAGGAAGGCAAGGGAAAGCAAGGCAAGGCAAGGGTAACGGAAGGAACGGCACGGCCAGGGGAAACAAGGCTAAGGCACGGCAACGCACGGCTAGGCAATGCACGGCAAGGCAAGGAAAGGGTAACGCAAGGCAAGGCACTGTCAGGCGAGGCAAGGCTAAGGCACGACAACGCAAGGCTAGGCAATGCACGGAAGGAAAGCAAAGAGTAACGGAAGGCAATGAAAGTAAGGGAAAGCAAAGCAAGGTAAGGGTAACGCAATGCAAGGCACGGTGAGGCAAGGCAAGGCTGATGCACGACAACGCACGGCTAGGCAATTCACGGCAAGGCAAGGAAAGGGTAACGCAAGGCAAGGCACGGTCAGGCGAGGCAAGGCTAAGGCACGACAACGCAAGGCTAGGCAATGCACGGAAGGCAAGCAAAGAGGAACGGAAGGCAAGGAAGGCAAGGGAAAGCAAGGCAAGGCAAGGGTAACAGAAGGAACGGCACGGCAAGGGGAAACAAGGCTAAGGCACGGCAACGCACGGCTAGGCAATGCACGGCAAGGCAAGGAAAGGGTAACGCAAGGCAAGGCACGGTCAGGCGAGGCAAGGCTAAGGCACGACAACGCAAGGCTAGGCAATGCACGGCAAGGCAAGGACAGGGTAACGCAAGGCAAGGCACGGTAAGGCGGGGCAAGGCTAAGGCACGACAACGCAATGCTAGGCAATAAACGGAAGGAAAGCAAAGAGTAACGGAAGGCAAGGAAGGCAAGGGAAAGCAGGGGAAGGCAAGGGTAACGGAAGGAACGGCACGGTAAGGGGAAACAAGGCTAAGGCACGACAACGCAGGGCTAGCCAATGCACGGCAAGGAAAGCAAAGAGTAACGGAAGGCAATGAAAGGAAGGGAAAGCAAGGCAAGGTAAGGGTAACGCAAGGCAAGGCACGGTGAGGCAAGGCAAGGCTGATGCACGACAACGCACGGCTAGGCAATTCACGGGAAGGCAAGCAAAGAGGAACGGAAGGCAAGGAAGGCTAGGGAAAGCAGGGGAAGGCAAGGGTAACGGAAGGAACGGCACGGTAAGGGGAAACAAGGCTAAGGCACGACAACGCAGGGCTAGGCAATGCACGGCAAGGCAAGGAAAGGGTAACTCAAGGCAAGGCACGGTCAGGCGAGGCAAGGCTAAGGCACGACAACGCAAGGCTAGGCAATGCACGGAAGGCAAGCAAAGAGTAACGGAAGGCAAGGAAGGCAAGGGAAAGCAGGGGAAGGCAAGGGTAACGAAAGGAACGGCACGGTAAGGGGAAACAAGGCTAAGGCACGACAACACAGGGCTAGGCAATGCAGGGCAAGGCAAGGAAAGGGTAACGCAAGGCAAGGCACGGTGAGGCAAGGCAAGGCTGATGCACGACAACGCACGGCTAGGCAATGCACGGCAAGGCAAGGAAAGGGTAACTCAAGGCAAGGCACGGTCAGGCGAGGCAAGGCTAAGGCACGACAACGAAAGGCTAGGCAATAAACGGAAGGCAAGCAAAGAGTAACGGAAGGCAAGGAAGGCAAGGGAAAGCAGGGGAAGGCAAGGGTAACGAAAGGAACGGCACGGTAAGGGGAAACAAGGCTAAGGCACGACAACACAGGGCTAGGCAATGCAGGGCAAGGCAAGGAAAGGGTAACGCAAGGCAAGGCACGGTTTGGGGAGGAAGGCGAATGCACGACAACGCAAGGCTAGGCAATGCACGGAAGGCAAGCAAAGAGGAACGGAAGGCAAGGAAGGCAAGGGAAAGCAAGGCAAGGCAAGGGTAACAGAAGGAACGGCACGGCAAGGGGAAACAAGGCTAAGGCACGGCAACGCACGGCTAGGCAATGCACGGCAAGGCAAGGAAAGGGTAACGCAAGGCAAGGCACGGTGAGGCAAGGCAAGGCTGATGCACGACAACGCACGGCTAGGCAATGCACGGCAAGGCAAGGAAAGGGTAACGCAAGGCAAGGCACGGTCAGGCGAGGCAAGGCTAAGGCACGACAACGCAAGGCTAGGCAATGCACGGCAAGGCAAGGAAAGGGTAACGCAAGGCAAGGCACGGTAAGGCGCGGCAAGGCTAAGGCACGACAACGCAAGGCTAGGCAATAAACGGAAGGCAAGCAAAGAGTAACGGAAGGCAAGGAAGGCAAGGGAAAGCAGGGGAAGGCAAGGGTAACGGAAGGAACGGCACGGTAAGGGGAAACAAGGCTAAGGCACGACAACGCAGGGCTAGCCAATGCACGGCAAGGAAAGGAAAGGGTAACGCAAGGCAAGGCACCGTTACGCGAGGCAAGGCTAAGGCACGACAACGCAAGGCTAGGCAATGCACGGAAGGCAAGCAAAGAGTAACGGAAGGCAAGGAAGGCAAGGGAAAGCAAGGCAAGGCAAGGGTAACGGAAGGAACGGCACGGCCAGGGGAAACAAGGCTAAGGCACGGCAACGCACGGCTAGGCAATGCACGGCAAGGCAAGGAAAGGGTAACGCAAGGCAAGGCACTGTCAGGCGAGGCAAGGCTAAGGCACGACAACGCAAGGCTAGGCAATGCACGGAAGGAAAGCAAAGAGTAACGGAAGGCAATGAAAGTAAGGGAAAGCAAAGCAAGGTAAGGGTAACGCAATGCAAGGCACGGTGAGGCAAGGCAAGGCTGATGCACGACAACGCACGGCTAGGCAATTCACGGCAAGGCAAGGAAAGGGTAACGCAAGGCAAGGCACGGTCAGGCGAGGCAAGGCTAAGGCACGACAACGCAAGGCTAGGCAATGCACGGAAGGCAAGCAAAGAGGAACGGAAGGCAAGGAAGGCAAGGGAAAGCAAGGCAAGGCAAGGGTAACAGAAGGAACGGCACGGCAAGGGGAAACAAGGCTAAGGCACGGCAACGCACGGCTAGGCAATGCACGGCAAGGCAAGGAAAGGGTAACGCAAGGCAAGGCACGGTCAGGCGAGGCAAGGCTAAGGCACGACAACGCAAGGCTAGGCAATGCACGGCAAGGCAAGGAAAGGGTAACGCAAGGCAAGGCACGGTAAGGCGCGGCAAGGCTAAGGCACGACAACGCAATGCTAGGCAATAAACGGAAGGAAAGCAAAGAGTAACGGAAGGCAAGGAAGGCAAGGGAAAGCAGGGGAAGGCAAGGGTAACGGAAGGAACGGCACGGTAAGGGGAAACAAGGCTAAGGCACGACAACGCAGGGCTAGCCAATGCACGGCAAGGAAAGCAAAGAGTAACGGAAGGCAATGAAAGGAAGGGAAAGCAAGGCAAGGTAAGGGTAACGCAAGGCAAGGCACGGTGAGGCAAGGCAAGGCTGATGCACGACAACGCACGGCTAGGCAATTCACGGGAAGGCAAGCAAAGAGGAACGGAAGGCAAGGAAGGCTAGGGAAAGCAGGGGAAGGCAAGGGTAACGGAAGAAACGGCACGGTAAGGGGAAACAAGGCTAAGGCACGACAACGCAGGGCTAGCCAATGCACGGCAAGGAAAGGAAAGGGTAACGCAAGGCAAGGCACCTTTACGCGAGGCAAGGCTAAGGCACGACAACGCAAGGCTAGGCAATGCACGGAAGGCAAGCAAAGAGTAACGGAAGGCAAGGAAGGCAAGGGAAAGCAGGGGAAGGCAAGGGTAACGAAAGGAACGGCACGGTAAGGGGAAACAAGGCTAAGGCACGACAACACAGGGCTAGGCAATGCAGGGCAAGGCAAGGAAAGGGTAACGCAAGGCAAGGCACGGTTTGGGGAGGAAGGCGAATGCACGACAACGCAAGGCTAGGCAATGCACGGAAGGCAAGCAAAGAGTAACGGAAGGCAAGGAAGGCACGGGAAAGCAAGGCAAGGCAAGGGTAACAGAAGGAACGGCACGGCAAGGGGAAACAAGGCTAAGGCACGGCAACGCACGGCTAGGCAATGCACGGCAAGGCAAGGAAAGGGTAACGCAAGGCAAGGCACGGTGGGGCAAGGCAAGGCTGATGCAAGACAACGCACGGCTAGGCAATGCACGGCAAGGCAAGGAAAGGGTAACGCAAGGCAAGGCACGGTCAGGCGAGGCAAGGCTAAGGCACGACAACGCAAGGCTAGGCAATGCACGGCAAGGCAAGGAAAGGGTAACGCAAGGCAAGGCACGGTAAGGCGCGGCAAGGCTAAGGCACGACAACGCAAGGCTAGGCAATAAACGGAAGGCAAGCAAAGAGTAACGGAAGGCACGGAAGGCAAGGGAAAGCAGGGGAAGGCAAGGGCAACGGAAGGAACGGCACGGTAAGGGGAAACAAGGCTAAGGCACGACAACGCAGGGCTAGCCAATGCACGGCAAGGAAAGGAAAGGGTAACGCAAGGCAAGGCACCGTTACGCGAGGCAAGGCTAAGGCACGACAACGCAAGGCTAGGCAATGCACGGAAGGCAAGCAAAGAGTAACGGAAGGCAAGGAAGGCAAGGGAAACCAAGGCAAGGCAAAGGTAACGGAAAGAACGGCACGGCAAGGGGAAACAAGGCTAAGGCACGGCAACGCACGGCTAGGCAATGCACGGCAAGGCAAGGAAAGGGTAACGCAAGGCAAGGCACTGTCAGGCGAGGCAAGGCTAAGGCACGACAACGCAAGGCTAGGCAATGCACGGAAGGAAAGCAAAGAGTAACGGAAGGCAATGAAAGTAAGGGAAAGCAAAGCAAGGTAAGGGTAACGCAATGCAAGGCACGGTGAGGCAAGGCAAGGCTGATGCACGACAACGCACGGCTAGGCAATTCACGGCAAGGCAAGGAAAGGGTAACGCAAGGCAAGGCACGGTCAGGCGAGGCAAGGCTAGGGCACGACAACGCAAGGCTAGGCAATGCACGGAAGGCAAGCAAAGAGGAACGGAAGGCAAGGAAGGCTAGGGAAAGCAGGGAAAGGCAAGGGTAACGGAAGGAACGGCACGGTAAGGGCAAACAAGACTAAGGCACGACAACACAGGGCTAGGCAATGCAGGGCAAGGCAAGGAAATGGTAACGCAAGGCAAGGCACGGTTTGGGGAGGCAAAGCTAATGCACGACAACGCAAGGCTAGGCAGTGCACGGAAGGCAAGCAAAGAGTAACGGAAGGCAAGGAAGGCAAGGGAAAGCAAGGCAAGGCAAGGGTAACAGAAGGAACGGCACGGCAAGGGGAAACAAGGCTAAGGCACGGCAGCGCACGGCTAGGCAATGCACGGCAAGGCAAGGAAAGGGTAACGCAAGGCAAGGCACGGTGAGGCAAAGCAAGGCTGATGCACGACAACGCACGGCTACGCAATGCACGGCAAGGCAAGGAAAGGGTAACGAAAGGCAAGGTACGGTCAGGCGAGGCAAGGCTAAGGCACGACAACGCAGGGCTAGCCAATGCACGGCAAGGAAAGGAAAGGGTAACGCAAGGCAAGGCACCGTTACGCGAGGCAAGGCTAAGGCACGACAAGGCAAGGCTAGGCAATGCACGGAAGGCAAGCAAAGAGTAACGGAAGGCAAGGAAGGCAAGGGAAAGCAAGGCAAGTCAAGGGTAACGGAAGGAACGGCACGGCAAGGGGTAAGAAGGCTAAGGCACGGCAACGCACGGCTAGGCAATGCACGGCAAGGCAAGGAAAGGGTAACGCAAGGCAAGGCACTGTCAGGCGAGGCAAGGCTAAGGCACGACAACGCAAGGCTAGGCAATGCACGGAAGGAAAGCAAAGAGTAACGGAAGGCAATGAAAGGAAGGGAAAGCAAGGCAAGGCAAGGCTGATGCACGACAACGCACGGTTAGGCAATGCACGGCAAGGCAAGGAAAGGGTAACGCAAGGCAAGGCACGGTCAGGCGAGGCAAGGCTAAGGCACGACAACGCAAGGTTAGGCAATGCACGGAAGGCAAGCAAAGAGGAACGGAAGGCAAGGAAGGCTAGGGAAAGCAGGGAAAGGCAAGGGTAACGGAAGGAACGGCACGGTAAGGGCAAACAAGACGAAGGCACGACAACACAGGGCTAGGCAATGCAGGGCAAGGCAAGGAAAGGGTAACGCAAGGCAAGGCACGGTTTGGGGAGAAAGGCGAATGCACGACAACGCAAGGCTAGGCAATGCACGGAAGGCAAGCAAAGAGTAACGGAAGGCAAGGAAGGCAAGGGAAAGCAAGGGAAGGCAAGGGCAACGAAAGGAACGGCACGGTAAGGGGAAACAAAGCTAAGGCACGACAATGCCCGGCTAGGCACTGCACGGCAAGGCAAGGAAAGGGTAACTCAAGGCAAGGCACGGTGAGGCGAGGCAAGGCTAAGGCACGACAACGCAAGGCTAGGCAATGCACGGAAGGCAAGCAAAGAGTAACGGAAGGCAAGGAAGGCAAGGGAAAGCAGGGGAAGGCAAGGGTAACGAAAGGAACGGCACGGTAAGGGGAAACAAGGCTAAGGCACGACAACACAGGGCTAGGCAATGCAGGGCAAGGCAAGGAAAGGGTAACGCAAGGCAAGGCACGGTGAGGCAAGGCAAGGCTGATGCACGACAACGCACGGCTAGGCAATGCACGGCAAGGCAAGGAAAGGGTAACTCAAGGCAAGGCACGGTCAGGCGAGGCAAGGCTAAGGCACGACAACGAAAGGCTAGGCAATAAACGGAAGGAAGCAAAGAGTAACGGAAGGCAAGGAAGGCAAGGGAAAGCAGGGGAAGGCAAGGGTAACGAAAGGAACGGCACGGTAAGGGGAAACAAGGCTAAGGCACGACAACACAGGGCTAGGCAATGCAGGGCAAGGCAAGGAAAGGGTAACGCAAGGCAAGGCACGGTTTGGGGAGGAAGGCGAATGCACGACAACGCAAGGCTAGGCAATGCACGGAAGGCAAGCAAAGAGTAACGGAAAACAAGGAAGGCAAGGGAAAGCAAGGCAAGGCAAGGGTAACAGAAGGAACGGCACGGCAAGGGGAAACAAGGCTAAGGCACGGCAACGCACGGCTAGGCAATGCACGGCAAGGCAAGGAAAGGGTAACGCAAGGCAAGGCACGGTGGGGCAAGGCAAGGCTGATGCAAGACAACGCACGGCTAGGCAATGCACGGCAAGGCAAGGAAAGGGTAACGCAAGGCAAGGCACGGTCAGGCGAGGCAAGGCTAAGGCACGACAACGCAAGGCTAGGCAATGCACGGCAAGGCAAGGAAAGGGTAACGCAAGGCAAGGCACGGTAAGGCGCGGCAAGGCTAAGGCACGACAACGCAAGGCTAGGCAATAAACGGAAGGCAAGCAAAGAGTAACGGAAGGCAAGGAAGGCAAGGGAAAGCAGGGGAAGGCAAGGGTAACGGAAGGAACGGCACGGTAAGGGGAAACAAGGCTAAGGCACGACAACGCAGGGCTAGCCAATGCACGGCAAGGAAAGGAAAGGGTAACGCAAGGCAAGGCACCGTTACGCGAGGCAAGGCTAAGGCACGACAACGCAAGGCTAGGCAATGCACGGAAGGCAAGCAAAGAGTAACGGAAGGCAATGAAAGTAAGGGAAAGCAAAGCAAGGTAAGGGTAACGCAATGCAAGGCACGGTGAGGCAAGGCAAGGCTGATGCACGACAACGCACGGCTAGGCAATTCACGGCAAGGAAAGGAAAGGGTAACGCAAGGCAAGGCACCGTTACGCGAGGCAAGGCTAAGGCACGACAACGCAAGGCTAGGCAATGCACGGAAGGCAAGCAAAGAGTAACGGAAGGCAAGGAAGGCAAGGGAAACCAAGGCAAGGCAAAGGTAACGGAAAGAACGGCACGGCAAGGGGAAACAAGGCTAAGGCACGGCAACGCACGGCTAGGCAATGCAGGGCAAGGCAAGGAAAGGGTAACGCAAGGCAAGGCACTGTCAGGCGAGGCAAGGCTAAGGCACGACAACGCAAGGCTAGGCAATGCACGGAAGGAAAGCAAAGAGTAACGGAAGGCAATGAAAGTAAGGGAAAGCAAAGCAAGGTAAGGGTAACGCAATGCAAGGCACGGTGAGGCAAGGCAAGGCTGATGCACGACAACGCACGGCTAGGCAATTCACGGCAAGGCAAGGAAAGGGTAACGCAAGGCAAGGCACGGTCAGGCGAGGCAAGGCTAGGGCACGACAACGCAAGGCTAGGCAATGCACGGAAGGCAAGCAAAGAGGAACGGAAGGCAAGGAAGCCTAGGGAAAGCAGGGAAAGGCAAGGGTAACGGAAGGAACGGCACGGTAAGGGCAAACAAGACTAAGGCACGACAACACAGGGCTAGGCAATGCAGGGCAAGGCAAGGAAATGGTAACGCAAGGCAAGGCACGGTTTGGGGAGGCAAAGCTAATGCACGACAACGCAAGGCTAGGCAGTGCACGGAAGGCAAGCAAAGAGTAACGGAAGGCAAGGAAGGCAAGGGAAAGCAAGGCAAGGCAAGGGTAACAGAAGGATCGGCACGGCAAGGGGAAACAAGGCTAAGGCACGGCAGCGCACGGCTAGGCAATGCACGGCAAGGCAAGGAAAGGGTAACGCAAGGCAAGGCACGGTGAGGCAAAGCAAGGCTGATGCACGACAACGCACGGCTACGCAATGCACGGCAAGGCAAGGAAAGGGTAACGCAAGGCAAGGTACGGTCAGGCGAGGCAAGGCTAAGGCACGACAACGCAGGGCTATCCAATGCACGGCAAGGAAAGGAAAGGGTAACGCAAGGCAAGGCACCGTTACGCGAGGCAAGGCTAAGGCACGACAACGCAAGGCTAGGCAATGCACGGAAGGCAAGCAAAGAGTAACGGAAGGCAAGGAAGGCAAGGGAAAGCAAGGCAAGTCAAGGGTAACGGAAGGAACGGCACGGCAAAGGGTAACAAGGCTAAGGCACGGCAACGCACGGCTAGGCAATGCACGGCAAGGCAAGGAAAGGGTAACGCAAGGCAAGGCACTGTCAGGCGAGGCAAGGCTAAGGCACGACAACGCAAGGCTAGGCAATGCACGGAAGGAAAGCAAAGAGAAACGGAAGGCAATGAAAGGAAGGGAAAGCAAGGCAAGGCAAGGCTGATGCACGACAACGCACGGCTAGGCAATTCACGGCAAGGCAAGGAAAGGGTAACGCAAGGCAAGGCACGGTCAGGCGAGGCAAGGCTAAGGCACGACAAAGCAAGGTTAGGCAATGCACGGAAGGCAAGCAAAGAGGAACGGAAGGCAAGGAAGGCTAGGGAAAGCAGGGAAAGGCAAGGGTAACGGAAGGAACGGCACGGTAAGGGCAAACAAGACGAAGGCACGACAACACAGGGCTAGGCAATGCAGGGCAAGGCAAGGAAAGGGTAACGCAAGGCAAGGCACGGTTTGGGGAGAAAGGCGAATGCACGACAACGCAAGGCTAGGCAATGCACGGAAGGCAAGCAAAGAGTAACGGAAGGCAAGGAAGGCAAGGGAAAGCAAGGGAAGGCAAGGGCAACGAAAGGAACGGCACGGTAAGGGGAAACAAAGCTAAGGCACGACAATGCCCGGCTAGGCACTGCACGGCAAGGCAAGGAAAGGGTTACGCAAGGCAAAGCACGGTGAGGCAAGACAAGGCAAATGCACGACAACGCACGGCTAGGCAATGCACGGCAAGGCAAGGAAAGGGTAACTCAAGGCAAGGCACGGTCAGGCGAGGCAAGGCTAAGGCACGACAACGCAAGGCTAGGCAATGCACGGAAGGCAAGCAAAGAGTAACGGAAGGCAAGGAAGGCAAGGGAAAGCAGGGGAAGGCAAGGGTAACGAAAGGAACGGCACGGTAAGGGGAAACAAGGCTAAGGCACGACAACACAGGGCTAGGCAATGCAGGGCAAGGCAAGGAAAGGGTAACGCAAGGCAAGGCACGGTGAGGCAAGGCAAGGCTGATGCACGACAACGCACGGCTAGGCAATGCACGGCAAGGCAAGGAAAGGGTAACTCAAGGCAAGGCACGGTCAGGCGAGGCAAGGCTAAGGCACGACAACGAAAGGCTAGGCAATAAACGGAAGGCAAGCAAAGAGTAACGGAAGGCAAGGAAGGCAAGGGAAAGCAGGGGAAGGCAAGGGTAACGAAAGGAACGGCACGGTAAGGGGAAACAAGGCTAAGGCACGACAACACAGGGCTAGGCAATGCAGGGCAAGGCAAGGAAAGGGTAACGCAAGGCAAGGCACGGTTTGGGGAGGAAGGCGAATGCACGACAACGCAAGGCTAGGCAATGCACGGAAGGCAAGCAAAGAGGAACGGAAGGCAAGGAAGGCAAGGGAAAGCAAGGCAAGGCAAGGGTAACAGAAGGAACGTCACGGCAAGGGGAAACAAGGCTAAGGCACGGCAACGCACGGCTAGGCAATGCACGGCAAGGCAAGGAAAGGGTAACGCAAGGCAAGGCACGGTGAGGCAAGGCAAGGCTGATGCACGACAACGCACGGCTAGGCAATGCACGGCAAGGCAAGGAAAGGGTAACGCAAGGCAAGGCACGGTCAGGCGAGGCAAGGCTAAGGCACGACAACGCAAGGCTAGGCAATGCACGGCAAGGCAAGGAAAGGGTAACGCAAGGCAAGGCACGGTAAGGCGCGGCAAGGCTAAGGCACGACAACGCAAGGCTAGGCAATAAACGGAAGGCAAGCAAAGAGTAACGGAAGGCAAGGAAGGCAAGGGAAAGCAGGGGAAGGCAAGGGTAACGGAAGGAACGGCACGGTAAGGGGAAACAAGGCTAAGGCACGACAACGCAGGGCTAGCCAATGCACGGCAAGGAAAGGAAAGGGTAACGCAAGGCAAGGCACCGTTACGCGAGGCAAGGCTAAGGCACGACAACGCAAGGCTAGGCAATGCACGGAAGGCAAGCAAAGAGTAACGGAAGGCAAGGAAGGCAAGGGAAAGCAAGGCAAGGCAAGGGTAACGGAAGGAACGGCACGGCCAGGGGAAACAAGGCTAAGGCACGGCAACGCACGGCTAGGCAATGCACGGCAAGGCAAGGAAAGGGTAACGCAAGGCAAGGCACTGTCAGGCGAGGCAAGGCTAAGGCACGACAACGCAAGGCTAGGCAATGCACGGAAGGAAAGCAAAGAGTAACGGAAGGCAATGAAAGTAAGGGAAAGCAAAGCAAGGTAAGGGTAACGCAATGCAAGGCACGGTGAGGCAAGGCAAGGCTGATGCACGACAACGCACGGCTAGGCAATTCACGGCAAGGCAAGGAAAGGGTAACGCAAGGCAAGGCACGGTCAGGCGAGGCAAGGCTAAGGCACGACAACGCAAGGCTAGGCAATGCACGGAAGGCAAGCAAAGAGTAACGGAAGGCAAGGAAGGCAAGGGAAAGCAAGGCAAGGCAAGGGTAACAGAAGGAACGGCACGGCAAGGGGAAACAAGGCTAAGGCACGGCAACGCACGGCTAGGCAATGCACGGCAAGGCAAGGAAAGGGTAACGCAAGGCAAGGCACTGGCGAGGCAAGGCTAAGGCACGACAACGCAATGCTAGGCAATAAACGGAAGGAAAGCAAAGAGTAACGGAAGGCAAGGAAGGCAAGGGAAAGCAGGGGAAGGCAAGGGTAACGGAAGGAACGGCACGGTAAGGGGAAACAAGGCTAAGGCACGACAACGCAGGGCTAGCCAATGCACGGCAAGGAAAGCAAAGAGTAACGGAAGGCAATGAAAGGAAGGGAAAGCAAGGCAAGGTAAGGGTAACGCAAGGCAAGGCACGGTGAGGCAAGGCAAGGCTGATGCACGACAACGCACGGCTAGGCAATTCACGGGAAGGCAAGCAAAGAGGAACGGAAGGCAAGGAAGGCTAGGGAAAGCAGGGGAAGGCAAGGGTAACGGAAGGAACGGCACGGTAAGGGGAAACAAGGCTAAGGCACGACAACGCAGGGCTAGCCAATGCACGGCAAGGAAAGGAAAGGGTAACGCAAGGCAAGGCACCGTTACGCGAGGCAAGGCTAAGGCACGACAACGCAAGGCTAGGCAATGCACGGAAGGCAAGCAAAGAGTAACGGAAGGCAAGGAAGGCAAGGGAAAGCAGGGGAAGGCAAGGGTAACGAAAGGAACGGCACGGTAAGGGGAAACAAGGCTAAGGCACGACAACACAGGGCTAGGCAATGCAGGGCAAGGCAAGGAAAGGGTAACGCAAGGCAAGGCACGGTTTGGGGAGGAAGGCGAATGCACGACAACGCAAGGCTAGGCAATGCACGGAAGGCAAGCAAAGAGTAACGGAAGGCAAGGAAGGCACGGGAAAGCAAGGCAAGGCAAGGGTAACAGAAGGAACGGCACGGCAAGGGGAAACAAGGCTAAGGCACGGCAACGCACGGCTAGGCAATGCACGGCAAGGCAAGGAAAGGGTAACGCAAGGCAAGGCACGGTGGGGCAAGGCAAGGCTGATGCAAGACAACGCACGGCTAGGCAATGCACGGCAAGGCAAGGAAAGGGTAACGCAAGGCAAGGCACGGTCAGGCGAGGCAAGGCTAAGGCACGACAACGCAAGGCTAGGCAATGCACGGCAAGGCAAGGAAAGGGTAACGCAAGGCAAGGCACGGTAAGGCGCGGCAAGGCTAAGGCACGACAACGCAAGGCTAGGCAATAAACGGAAGGCAAGCAAAGAGTAACGGAAGGCACGGAAGGCAAGGGAAAGCAGGGGAAGGCAAGGGCAACGGAAGGAACGGCACGGTAAGGGGAAACAAGGCTAAGGCACGACAACGCAGGGCTAGCCAATGCACGGCAAGGAAAGGAAAGGGTAACGCAAGGCAAGGCACCGTTACGCGAGGCAAGGCTAAGGCACGACAACGCAAGGCTAGGCAATGCACGGAAGGCAAGCAAAGAGTAACGGAAGGCAAGGAAGGCAAGGGAAACCAAGGCAAGGCAAAGGTAACGGAAAGAACGGCACGGCAAGGGGAAACAAGGCTAAGGCACGGCAACGCACGGCTAGGCAATGCACGGCAAGGCAAGGAAAGGGTAACGCAAGGCAAGGCACTGTCAGGCGAGGCAAGGCTAAGGCACGACAACGCAAGGCTAGGCAATGCACGGAAGGAAAGCAAAGAGTAACGGAAGGCAATGAAAGTAAGGGAAAGCAAAGCAAGGTAAGGGTAACGCAATGCAAGGCACGGTGAGGCAAGGCAAGGCTGATGCACGACAACGCACGGCTAGGCAATTCACGGCAAGGCAAGGAAAGGGTAACGCAAGGCAAGGCACGGTCAGGCGAGGCAAGGCTAGGGCACGACAACGCAAGGCTAGGCAATGCACGGAAGGCAAGCAAAGAGGAACGGAAGGCAAGGAAGGCTAGGGAAAGCAGGGAAAGGCAAGGGTAACGGAAGGAACGGCACGGTAAGGGCAAACAAGACTAAGGCACGACAACACAGGGCTAGGCAATGCAGGGCAAGGCAAGGAAATGGTAACGCAAGGCAAGGCACGGTTTGGGGAGGCAAAGCTAATGCACGACAACGCAAGGCTAGGCAGTGCACGGAAGGCAAGCAAAGAGTAACGGAAGGCAAGGAAGGCAAGGGAAAGCAAGGCAAGGCAAGGGTAACAGAAGGAACGGCACGGCAAGGGGAAACAAGGCTAAGGCACGGCAGCGCACGGCTAGGCAATGCACGGCAAGGCAAGGAAAGGGTAACGCAAGGCAAGGCACGGTGAGGCAAAGCAAGGCTGATGCACGACAACGCACGGCTACGCAATGCACGGCAAGGCAAGGAAAGGGTAACGAAAGGCAAGGTACGGTCAGGCGAGGCAAGGCTAAGGCACGACAACGCAGGGCTAGCCAATGCACGGCAAGGAAAGGAAAGGGTAACGCAAGGCAAGGCACCGTTACGCGAGGCAAGGCTAAGGCACGACAAGGCAAGGCTAGGCAATGCACGGAAGGCAAGCAAAGAGTAACGGAAGGCAAGGAAGGCAAGGGAAAGCAAGGCAAGTCAAGGGTAACGGAAGGAACGGCACGGCAAGGGGTAAGAAGGCTAAGGCACGGCAACGCACGGCTAGGCAATGCACGGCAAGGCAAGGAAAGGGTAACGCAAGGCAAGGCACTGTCAGGCGAGGCAAGGCTAAGGCACGACAACGCAAGGCTAGGCAATGCACGGAAGGAAAGCAAAGAGTAACGGAAGGCAATGAAAGGAAGGGAAAGCAAGGCAAGGCAAGGCTGATGCACGACAACGCACGGTTAGGCAATTCACGGCAAGGCAAGGAAAGGGTAACGCAAGGCAAGGCACGGTCAGGCGAGGCAAGGCTAAGGCACGACAACGCAAGGTTAGGCAATGCACGGAAGGCAAGCAAAGAGGAACGGAAGGCAAGGAAGGCTAGGGAAAGCAGGGAAAGGCAAGGGTAACGGAAGGAACGGCACGGTAAGGGCAAACAAGACGAAGGCACGACAACACAGGGCTAGGCAATGCAGGGCAAGGCAAGGAAAGGGTAACGCAAGGCAAGGCACGGTTTGGGGAGAAAGGCGAATGCACGACAACGCAAGGCTAGGCAATGCACGGAAGGCAAGCAAAGAGTAACGGAAGGCAAGGAAGGCAAGGGAAAGCAAGGGAAGGCAAGGGCAACGAAAGGAACGGCACGGTAAGGGGAAACAAAGCTAAGGCACGACAATGCCCGGCTAGGCACTGCACGGCAAGGCAAGGAAAGGGTAACTCAAGGCAAGGCACGGTGAGGCGAGGCAAGGCTAAGGCACGACAACGCAAGGCTAGGCAATGCACGGAAGGCAAGCAAAGAGTAACGGAAGGCAAGGAAGGCAAGGGAAAGCAGGGGAAGGCAAGGGTAACGAAAGGAACGGCACGGTAAGGGGAAACAAGGCTAAGGCACGACAACACAGGGCTAGGCAATGCAGGGCAAGGCAAGGAAAGGGTAACGCAAGGCAAGGCACGGTGAGGCAAGGCAAGGCTGATGCACGACAACGCACGGCTAGGCAATGCACGGCAAGGCAAGGAAAGGGTAACTCAAGGCAAGGCACGGTCAGGCGAGGCAAGGCTAAGGCACGACAACGAAAGGCTAGGCAATAAACGGAAGGAAGCAAAGAGTAACGGAAGGCAAGGAAGGCAAGGGAAAGCAGGGGAAGGCAAGGGTAACGAAAGGAACGGCACGGTAAGGGGAAACAAGGCTAAGGCACGACAACACAGGGCTAGGCAATGCAGGGCAAGGCAAGGAAAGGGTAACGCAAGGCAAGGCACGGTTTGGGGAGGAAGGCGAATGCACGACAACGCAAGGCTAGGCAATGCACGGAAGGCAAGCAAAGAGTAACGGAAAACAAGGAAGGCAAGGGAAAGCAAGGCAAGGCAAGGGTAACAGAAGGAACGGCACGGCAAGGGGAAACAAGGCTAAGGCACGGCAACGCACGGCTAGGCAATGCACGGCAAGGCAAGGAAAGGGTAACGCAAGGCAAGGCACGGTGGGGCAAGGCAAGGCTGATGCAAGACAACGCACGGCTAGGCAATGCACGGCAAGGCAAGGAAAGGGTAACGCAAGGCAAGGCACGGTCAGGCGAGGCAAGGCTAAGGCACGACAACGCAAGGCTAGGCAATGCACGGCAAGGCAAGGAAAGGGTAACGCAAGGCAAGGCACGGTAAGGCGCGGCAAGGCTAAGGCACGACAACGCAAGGCTAGGCAATAAACGGAAGGCAAGCAAAGAGTAACGGAAGGCAAGGAAGGCAAGGGAAAGCAGGGGAAGGCAAGGGTAACGGAAGGAACGGCACGGTAAGGGGAAACAAGGCTAAGGCACGACAACGCAGGGCTAGCCAATGCACGGCAAGGAAAGGAAAGGGTAACGCAAGGCAAGGCACCGTTACGCGAGGCAAGGCTAAGGCACGACAACGCAAGGCTAGGCAATGCACGGAAGGCAAGCAAAGAGTAACGGAAGGCAATGAAAGTAAGGGAAAGCAAAGCAAGGTAAGGGTAACGCAATGCAAGGCACGGTGAGGCAAGGCAAGGCTGATGCACGACAACGCACGGCTAGGCAATTCACGGCAAGGCAAGGAAAGGGTAACGCAAGGCAAGGCACGGTCAGGCGAGGCAAGGCTAGGGCACGACAACGCAAGGCTAGGCAATGCACGGAAGGCAAGCAAAGAGGAACGGAAGGCAAGGAAGGCTAGGGAAAGCAGGGAAAGGCAAGGGTAACGGAAGGAACGGCACGGTAAGGGCAAACAAGACTAAGGCACGACAACACAGGGCTAGGCAATGCAGGGCAAGGCAAGGAAATGGTAACAGAAGGCAAGGCACGGTTTGGGGAGGCAAAGCTAATGCACGACAACGCAAGGCTAGGCAGTGCACGGAAGGCAAGCAAAGAGTAACGGAAGGCAAGGAAGGCAAGGGAAAGCAAGGCAAGGCAAGGGTAACAGAAGGAACGGCACGGCAAGGGGAAACAAGGCTAAGGCACGGCAACGCACGGCTAGGCAATGCACGGCATGGCAAGGAAAGGGTAACGCAAGGCAAGGCACGGTGGGGCAAGGCAAGGCTGATGCACGACAACGCACGGCTAGGCAATGCACGGCAAGGCAAGGAAAGGGTAACGCAAGGCGAGGTACGGTCAGGCGAGGCAAGGCTAAGGCACGACAACGCAAGGCTAGGCAATGCACGGCAAGGCAAGGAAAGGGTAACGCAAGGTAAGGCACGGTAAGGCGCGGCAAGGCTAAGGCACGACAACGCAAGGCTAGGCAATAAACGGAAGGCAAGCAAAGAGTAACGGAAGGCAAGGAAGGCAAGGGAAAGCAGGGGAAGGCAAGGGTAACGGAAGGAACGGCACAGTAAGGGGAAACAAGGCTAAGGCACGACAACGCAGGGCTAGCCAATGCACGGCAAGGAAAGGAAAGGGTAACGCAAGGCAAGGCACCGTTACGCGAGGCAAGGCTAAGGCACGACAACGCAAGGCTAGGCAATGCACGGAAGGCAAGCAAAGAGTAACGGAAGGCAAGGAAGGCAAGGGAAAGCAAGGCAAGGCAAGGGTAACGGAAGGAACGGCACGGCAAGGGGAAACAAGGCTAAGGCACGGCAACGCACGGCTAGGCAATGCACGGCAAGGCAAGGAAAGGGTAACGCAAGGCAAGGCACTGTCAGGCGAGGCAAGGCTAAGGCACGACAACGCAAGGCTAGGCAATGCACGGAAGGAAAGCAAAGAGTAACGGAAGGCAATGAAAGGAAGGGAAAGCAAGGCAAGGTAAGGGTAACGCAAGGCAAGGCACGGTGAGGCAAGGCAAGGCTGATGCACGACAACGCACGGCTAGGCAATTCACGGCAAGGCAAGGAAAGGGTAACGCAAGGCAAGGCACGGTCAGGCGAGGCAAGGCTAAGGAACGACAACGCAAGGTTAGGCAATGCACGGAAGGCAAGCAAAGAGGAACGGAAGGCAAGGAAGGCTAGGGAAAGCAGGGAAAGGCAAGGGTAACGGAAGGAACGGCACGGTAAGGGCAAACAAGACGAAGGCACGACAACACAGGGCTAGGCAATGCAGGGCAAGGCAAGGAAAGGGTAACGCAAGGCAAGGCACGGTTTGGGGAGAAAGGCGAATGCACGACAACGCAAGGCTAGGCAATGCACGGAAGGCAAGCAAAGAGTAACGGAAGGCAAGGAAGGCAAGGGAAAGCAAGGCAAGGCAAGGGTAACGGAAGGAACGGCACGGCAAGGGGAAACAAGGCTAAGGCACGGCAACGCACGGCTAGGCAATGCACGGCAAGGCAAGGAAAGGGTAACGCAAGGCAAGGCACGGTCAGGCGACGCAAGGCTAAGGCACGACAACGCAAGGCTAGGCAATGCACGGAAGGCAAGCAAAGAGGAACGGAAGGCAAGGAAGGCTAGGGAAAGCAGGGAAAGGCAAGGGTAACGGAAGGAACGGCACGGTAAGGGCAAACAAGACTAAGGCACGACAACACAGGGCTAGGCAATGCAGGGCAAGGCAAGGAAATGGTAACGCAAGGCAAGGCACGGTTTGGGGAGGCAAAGCTAATGCACGACAACGCAAGGCTAGGCAGTGCACGGCTAGGCAAGGAAAGAGTAACGGAAGGAAAGGAAGGCAAGGCAAAGCAAGGCAAGGCAAGTGTAACAAAAGGCAAGGCACGGCAAGGGGAAACAAGGCTAAGGAACGGCAACGCACGGCTACGCAATGCACGGCCAGGCAAGGAAAGGGTAACGCAAGGCAAGGCACGGTAAGGCAAGACAAGGCTAATGCATGACAACGCACGGCTAGGCAATGCACGGCCAGGCAAGGAAAGGGTAAGGCAAGGCAAGGCACGGTGAGGCAAGGCCAGGCAAATGCACGACAACGCACGGCTAGGCAATGCACGGCAAGGCAAGGAAAGGGTAACGCAAGGCAAGGCACGGTCAGGCGAGGCAAGGCTAAGGCACGACAACGCAAGGCTAGGCAATGAACGGAAGGCAAGCAAAGAGTAACGGAAGGCAAGGAAGGCAAGGCAAAGCAAGGGAAGGCAAGGGCAACGAAAGGAACGGCACGGTAAGGGGAAACAAAGCTAAGGCACGACAATGCAGGGCTAGGCACTGCACGGCAAGGCAAAGAAAGGGTAACGCAAGGCAAAGCACGGTGAGGCAAGACAAGGCAAATGCATGACAACGCACGGCTAGGCAATGCACGGCAAGGCAAGGAAAGGGTAACTCAAGGCAACGCACGGTCAGGCGAGGCAAGGCTAAGGTACGACAACGCAAGGCTAGGCAATGCACGGAAGGCAAGCAAAGAGTAACGGAAGGCAAGGAAGGCAAGGGAAAGCAGGGGAAGGCAAGGGTAACGAAAGGAACGGCACGGTAAGGGGAAACAAGGCTAAGGCACGACAACACAGGGCTAGGCAATGCAGGGCAAGGCAAGGAAAGGGTAACGCAAGGCAAGGCACGGTTTGGGGAGGAAGGCGAATGCACGACAACGCAAGGCTAGGCAATGCACGGAAGGCAAGCAAAGAGTAACGGAAGGCAAGGAAGGCAAGGGAAAGCAAGGCAAGGCAAGGGTAACAGAAGGAACGGCACGGCAAGGGGAAACAAGGCTAAGGCACGGCAACGCACGGCTAGGCAAAGCACGGCAAGGCAAGGAAAGGGTAACGCAAGGCAAGGCACGGTGGGGCAAGGCAAGGCTGATGCAAGACAACGCACGGCTAGGCAATGCACGGCAAGGCAAGGAAAGGGTAACGCAAGGCAAGGCACGGTCAGGCGAGGCAAGGCTAAGGCACGACAACGCAAGGCTAGGCAATGCACGGCAAGGCAAGGAAAGGGTAACGCAAGGCAAGGCACGGCAAGGCGCGGCAAGGCTAAGGCACGACAACGCAAGGCTAGGCAACAAACGGAAGGCAAGCAAAGAGTAACGGAAGGCAAGGAAGGCAAGGGAAAGCAGGGGAAGGCAAGGGTAACGGAAGGAACGGCACGGTAAGGGGAAACAAGGCTAAGGCACGACAACGCAGGGCTAGCCAATGCACGGCAAGGAAAGGAAAGGGTAACGCAAGGCAAGGCACCGTTACGCGAGGCAAGGCTAAGGCACGACAACGCAAGGCTAGGCAATGCACGGAAGGCAAGCAAAGAGTAACGGAAGGCAAGGAAGGCAAGGGAAAGCAAGGCAAGGCAAGGGTAACGGAAGGAACGGCACGGCAAGGGGAAACAAGGCTAAGGCACGGCAACGCACGGCTAGGCAATGCACGGCAAGGCAAGGAAAGGGTAACGCAAGGCAAGGCACTGTCAGGCGAGGCAAGGCTAAGGCACGACAACGCAAGGCTAGGCAATGCACGGAAGGAAAGCAAAGAGTAACGGAAGGCAATGAAAGTAAGGGAAAGCAAAGCAAGGTAAGGGTAACGCAATGCAAGGCACGGTGAGGCAAGGCAAGGCTGATGCACGACAACGCACGGCTAGGCAATTCACGGCAAGGCAAGGAAAGGGTAACGCAAGGCAAGGCACGGTCAGGCGAGGCAAGGCTAGGGCACGACAACGCAAGGCTAGGCAATGCACGGATGGCAAGCAAAGAGGAACGGAAGGCAAGGAAGGCTAGGGAAAGCAGGGAAAGGCAAGGGTAACGGAAGGAACGGCACGGTAAGGGCAAACAAGACTAAGGCACGACAACACAGGGCTAGGCAATGCAGGGCAAGGCAAGGAAATGGTAACGCAAGGCAAGGCACGGTTTGGGGAGGCAAAGCTAATGCACGACAACGCAAGGCTAGGCAGTGCACGGCTAGGCAAGGAAAGAGTAACGGAAGGAAAGGAAGGCAAGGCAAAGCAAGGCAAGGCAAGTGTAACAAAAGGCAAGGCACGGCAAGGGGAAACAAGGCTAAGGAACGGCAACGCACGGCTACGCAATGCACGGCCAGGCAAGGAAAGGGTAACAAAAGGCAAGGCACGGTAAGGCAAGACAAGGCTAATGCACGACAACGCACGCCTAGGCAATGCACGGCCAGGCAAGGAAAGGGTAACGCAAGGCAAGGCACGGTGAGGCAAGGCAAGGCAAATGCACGACAACGCACGGCTAGGCAATGCACGGAAAGGCAAGGAAAGGGTAACGCAAGGCAAGGCACGGTCAGGCGAGGCAAGGCTAAGGCACGACAACGCAAGGCTAGGCAATGAACGGAAGGCAAGCAAAGAGTAACGGAAGGCAAGGAAGGCAAGGGAAAGCAAGGGAAGGCAAGGGCAACGAAAGGAACGGCACGGTAAGGGGAAACAAAGCTAAGGCACGACAATGCAGGGCTAGGCAATGCACGGCAAGGCAAGGAAAGGGTAACGCAAGGCAAGGCACGGTTTGGGGCGGAAGGCGAATGCACGAGAACGAAAGGCTAGGCAATGCACGGAAGGCAAGCAAAGAGTAACGGAAGGCAAGGAAGGCAAGGGAAAGCAAGGCAAGGCAAGGGTAACAGAAGGAACGGCACGGCAAGGGGAAACAAGGCTAAGGCACGGCAACGCACGGCTAGGCAATGCACGGCAAGGCAAGGAAAGTGTAACGCAAGGCAAGGCACGGTGAGGCAAGGAAAGGCTGATGCACGACAACGCACGGCTAGGCAATGCACGGCAAGGCAAGGAAAGGGTAACGCAAGGCAAGGCACGGTCAGGCGAGGCAAGGCTAAGGCACGACAACGCAAGGCTAGGCAATGCACGGCAAGGCAAGGAAAGGGTAACGCAAGGCAAGGCACGGTAAGGCGCGGCAAGGCTAAGGCACGACAACGCAAGGCTAGGCAATAAACGGAAGGCAAGCAAAGAGCAACGGAAGGCAAGGAAGGCAAGGGAAAGCAGGGGAAGGCAAGGGTGACGGAAGGAACGGCACGGTAAGGGGAAACAAGGCTAAGGCACGACAACGCAGGGCTAGCCAATGCACGGCAAGGAAAGGAAAGGGTAACGCAAGTCAAGGCACCGTTACGCGAGGCAAGGTTAAGGCACGACAACGCAAGGCTAGGCAATGCACGGAAGGCAAGCAAAGAGTAACGGAAGGCAAGGAAGGCAAGGGAAAGCAAGGCAAGGCAAGGGTAACGGAAGGAACGGCACGGCAAGGGGAAACAAGGCTAAGGCACGGCAACGCACGGCTAGGCAATGCACGGCAAGGCAAGGAAAGGGTAACGCAAGGCAAGGCACTGTCAGGCGAGGCAAGGCTAAGGCACGACAACGCAAGGCTAGGCAATGCACGGAAGGCAAGCAAAGAGTAACGGAAGGCAAGGAAGGCAAGGGAAAGCAAGGCAAGGCAAGGGTAACAGAAGGAACGGCACGGCAAGGGGAAATAAGGCTAAGGCACGGCAACGCACGGCTAGGCAATGCACGGCAAGGCAAGGAAAGGGTAACGCAAGGCAAGGCACGGTGAGGCAAGGCAAGGCTGATGCACGACAACGCACGGCTAGGCAATGCACGGCAAGGCAAGGAAAGGGTAACGCAAGGCAAGGCACGGTAAGGCGCGTCAAGGCTAAGGCACGACAACGCAAGGCTAGGCAATAAACGGAAGGCAAGCAAAGAGTAACGGAAGGCAAGGAAGGCAAGGGAAAGCAGGGGAAGGCAAGGGTCACGGAAGGAACGGCACGGTAAGAGGAAACAAGGCTAAGGCACGACAACGCAGGGCTAGCCAATGCACGGCAAGGAAAGGAAAGGGTAAAGCAAGGCAAGGCACCGTTACGCGAGGGAAGGCTAAGGCACGACAACGCAAGGCTAGGCAATGCACGGAAGGCAAGCAAAGAGTAACGGAAGGCAAGGAAGGCAAGGGAAAGCAAGGCAAGGCAAGGGTAACGGAAGGAACGGCACGGCAAGGGGAAACAAGGGTAAGGCACGGCAACGCACGGCTAGGCAATGCACGGCAAGGCAAGGAAAGGGTAACGCAAGGTAAGGCACTGTCAGGCGAGGCAAGGCTAAGGCACGACAACGCAAGGCTAGGCAATGCACGGAAGGAAAGCAAAGAGTAACGGAAGGCAATGAAAGGAAGGGAAAGCAAGGCAAGGTAAGGGTAACGCAAGGCAAGGCACGGTGAGGCAAGTCAAGGCTGATGCACGACAACGCACGGCTAGGCAATTCACGGCAAGGCAAGGAAAGGGTAACGCAAGGCAAGGCACGGTCAGGCGAGGCAAGGCTAAGGCACGACAACGCAAGTCTAGGCAATGCACGGAAGGCAAGCAAAGAGGAACGGAAGGCAAGGAAGGCTAGGGAAAGCAGGGAAAGGCAAGGGTAACGGAAGGAACGGCACGGTAAGGGCAAACAAGACTAAGGCACGACAACACAGGGCTAGGCAATGCAGGGCAAGGCAAGGAAATGGTAACGCAAGGCAAGGCACGGTTTGGGGAGGCAAAGCTAATGCACGACAACGCAAGGCTAGGCAGTGCACGGCTAGGCAAGGAAAGAGTAACGGAAGGAAAGGAAGGCAAGGCAAAGCAAGGCAAGGCAAGTGTAACAAAAGGCAAGGCACGGCAAGGGGAAACAAGTCTAAGGAACGGCAACGCACGGCTACGCAATGCACGGCCAGGCAAGGAAAGGGTAACGCAAGGCAAGGCACGGTAAGGCAAGACAAGGCTAATGCACGACATCGCACGGCTAGGCAATGCACGGCCAGACAAGGAAAGGGTAACGCAAGGCAAGGCACGGTGAGGCAAGGCAAGGCAAATGCACGACAACGCACGGCTAGGCAATGCACGGCAAGGCAAGGAAAGGGTAACGCAAGGCAAGGCACGGTCAGGCGAGGCAAGGCTAAGGCACGACAACGCAAGTCTAGGCAATGCACGGAAGGCAAGCAAAGAGGAACGGAAGGCAAGGAAGGCTAGGGAAAGCAGGGAAAGGCAAGGGTAACGGAAGGAACGGCACGGTAAGGGAAAACAAGACTAAGGCACGACAACACAGGGCTAGGCAATGCAGGGCAAGGCAAGGAAATGGTAACGCAAGGCAAGGCACGGTTTGGGGAGGCAAAGCTAATGCACGACAACGCAAGGCTAGGCAGTGAACGGCTAGGCAAGGAAAGAGTAACGGAAGGAAAGGAAGGCAAGGCAAAGCAAGGCAAGGCAAGTGTAACAAAAGGCAAGGCACGGCAAGGGGAAACAAGGCTAAGGAACGGCAACGCACGGCTACGCAATGCACGGCCAGGCAAGGAAAGGGTAACGCAAGGCAAGGCACGGTAAGGCAAGACAAGGCTAATGCACGACAACGCACGGCTAGGCAATGCACGGCCAGGCAAGGAAAGGGTAACGCAAGGCAAGGCACGGTGAGGCAAGGCAAGGCAAATGCACGACAACGCACGGCTAGGCAATGCACGGCAAGGCAAGAAAGGGTAACGCAAGGCAAGGCACGGTCAGGCGAGGCAAGGCTAAGGCACGACAACGCAAGGCTAGGCAATGAACGGAAGGCAAGCAAAGAGTAACGGAAGGCAAGGAAGGCAAGGGAAAGCAAGGGAAGGCAAGGGCAACGAAAGGAACGGCACGGTAAGGGGAAACAAAGCTAAGGCACGACAATGCAGGGCTAGGCAATGCACGGCAAGGCAAGGAAAGGGTAACGCAAGGCAAAGCACGGTGAGGCAAGACAAGGCAAATGCACGACAACGCACGGCTAGGCAATGCACGGCAAGGCAAGGAAAGGGTAACTCAAGGCAAGGCACGGTCAGGCGAGGCAAGGCTAAGGCACGACAACGCAAGGCTAGGCAATGCACGGAAGGCAAGCAAAGAGTAACGGAAGGCAAGGAAGGCAAGGGAAAGCAGGGGAAGGCAAGGGTAACGAAAGGAACGGCACGGTAAGGGGAAACAAGGCTAAGGCACGACAACACAGGGCTAGGCAATGCAGGGCAAGGCAAGGAAAGGGTAACGCAAGGCAAGGCACGGTTTGGGGAGGAAGGCGAATGCACGACAACGCAAGGCTAGGCAATGCACGGAAGGCAAACAAAGAGTAACGGAAGGCAAGGAAGGCAAGGGAAAGCAAGGCAAGGCAAGGGTAACAGAAGGAACGGCACGGCAAGGGGAAACAAGGCTAAGGCACGGCAACGCACGGCTAGGCAATGCACGGCAAGGCATGGAAAGGGTAACGCAAGGCAAGGCACGGTGAGGCAAGGCAAGGCTGATGCACGACAACGCACGGCTAGGCAATGCACGGCAAGGCAAGGAAAGGGTAACGCAAGGCAAGGCACGGTCAGGCGAGGCAAGGCTAAGGCACGACAACGCAAGGCTAGGCAATGCACGGCAAGGCAAGGAAAGGGTAACGCAAGGCAAGCCACGGTAAGGCGCGGCAAGGCTAAGGCACGACAACGCAAGGCTAGGCAATAAACGGAAGGCAAGCAAAGAGTAACGGAAGGCAAGGAAGGCAAGGGAAAGCAGGGGAAGGCAAGGGTAACGGAAGGAACGGCACGGTAAGGGGAAACAAGGCTACGGCACGACAACGCAGGGCTAGCCAATGCACGGCAAGGAAAGGAAAGGGTAACGCAAGGCAAGGCACCGTTACGCGAGGCAAGGCTAAGGCACGAAAACGCAAGGCTAGGCAATGCACGGAAGGCAAGCAAAGAGTAACGGAAGGCAAGGAAGGCAAGGGAAAGCAAGGCAAGGCAAGGGTAACGGAAGGAACGGCACGGCAAGGGGAAACAAGGCTAAGTCACGGCAACGCACGGCTAGGCAATGCACGGCAAGGCAAGGAAAGGGTAACGCAAGGCAAGGCACTGTCAGGCGAGGCAAGGCTAAGGCACGACAACGCAAGGCTAGGCAATGCACGGAAGGAAAGCAAAGAGTAACGGAAGGTAATGAAAGGAAGGGAAAGCAAGGCAAGGTAAGGGTAACGCAAGGCAAGGCACGGTGAGGCAAGGCAAGGCTGATGCACGACAACGCACGGCTAGGCAATTCACGGCAAGGCAAGGAAAGGGTAACGCAAGGCAAGGCACGGTCAGGCGAGGCAAGGCTAAGGCACGACAACGCAAGGCTAGGCAATGCACGGAAGGCAAGCAAAGAGGAACGGAAGGCAAGGAAGGCAAGGGAAAGCAGGGGAAGGCAAGGGTAACGAAAGGAACGGCACGGTAAGGGGAAACAAGGCTAAGGCACGACAACACAGGGCTAGGCAATGCAGGGCAAGGCAAGGAAAGGGTAACGCAAGGCAAGGCACGGTTTGGGGAGGAAGGCGAATGCACGACAACGCAAGGCTAGGCAATGCACGGAAGGCAAGCAAAGAGTAACGGAAGGCAAGGAAGGCAAGGGAAAGCAAGGCAAGGCAAGGGCAACAGAAGGAACGCCACGGCAAGGGGAAACAAGGCTAAGGCACGGCAACGCACGGCTAGGCAATGCACGGCAAGGCAAGGAAAGGGTAACGCAAGGCAAGACACGGTGAGGCAAGGCAAGGCTGATGCCCGACAACGCACGGCTAGGCAATGCACGGCAAGGCAAGGAAAGGGTAACGCAAGGCAAGGCACGGTCAGGCGAGGCAAGGCTAAGGCACGACAACGCAAGGCTAGGCAATGCACGGCAAGGCAAGGAAAGGGTAACGCAAGGCAAGGCACGGCAAGGCGCGGCAAGGCTAAGGCACGACAACGCAAGGCTAGGCAACAAACGGAAGGCAAGCAAAGAGTAACGGAAGGCAAGGAAGGCAAGGGAAAGCAGGGGAAGGCAAGGGTAACCGAAGGAACGGCACGGTAAGGGGAAACAAGGCTAAGGCACGACAACGCAGGGCTAGCCAATGCACGGCAAGGAAAGGAAAGGGTAACGCAAGGCAAGGCACCGTTAGGCGAGGCAAGGCTAAGGCACGACAACGCAAGGCTAGGCAATGCACGGAAGGCAAGCAAAGAGTAACGGAAGGCAAGGAAGGCAAGGGAAAGCAAGGCAAGGGTAACGGAAGGAACGGCACGGCAAGGGGAAACAAGGCTAAGGCACGGCAACGCACGGCTAGGCAATGCACGGCAAGGCAAGGAAAGGGTAACGCAAGGCAAGGCACTGTCAGGCGAGGCAAGGCTAAGGCACGACAACGCAAGGCTAGGCAATGCACGGAAGGAAAGCAAAGAGTAACGGAAGGCAAGGAAAGGAAGGGAAAGCAAGGCAAGGTAAGGGTAACGCTAGGCAAGGCACGGTGAGGCAAGGCAAGGCTGATGCACGACAACGCACGGCTAGGCAATTCACGGCAAGGCAAGGAAAGGGTAACGCAAGGCAAGGCACGGTCAGGCGAGGCAAGGCTAAGGCACGACAACGCAAGGCTAGGCAATGCACGGAAGGCAAGTAAAGAGGAAGGGAAGGCAAGGAAGGCTAGGGAAAGCAGGGAAAGGCAAGGGTAACGGAAGGAACGGCACGGTAAGGGCAAACAAGACTAAGGCACGACAACACAGGGCTAGGCAATGCAGGGCAAGGCAAGGAAATGGTAACGCAAGGCAAGGCACGGTTTGGGGAGGCAAAGCTAATGCACGACAACGCAAGGCTAGGCAGTGCACGGCTAGGCAAGGAAAGAGTAACGGAAGGAAAGGAAGGCAAGGCAAAGCAAGGCAAGGCAAGTGTAACAAAAGGCAAGGCACGGCAAGGGGAAACAAGGCTAAGGAACGGCAACGCACGGCTATGCAATGCACGGCCAGGCAAGGAAAGGGTAACGCAAGGCAAGGCACGGTAAGGCAAGACAAGGCTAATGCACGACAACGCACGGCTAGGCAATGCACGGCCAGGCAAGGAAAGGGTAACGCAAGGCAAGGCACGGTGAGGGAAGGCAAGGCAAATGCACGACAACGCACGGCTAGGCAATGCACGGCAAGGCAAGGAAAGGGTAACGCAAGGCAAGGCACGGTCAGGCGAGGCAAGGCTAAGGCACGACAACGCAAGGCTAGGCAATGAACGGAAGGCAAGCAAAGAGTAACGGAAGGCAAGGAAGGCAAGGGAAAGCAAGGGAAGGCAAGGGCAACGAAAGGAACGGCACGGTAAGGGGAAACAAAGCTAAGGCACGACAATGCAGGGCTAGGCAATCCAGGGCAAGGCAAGGAAATGGGAACGCAAGGCAAGGCACGGTTTGGGGAGGCAAAGCTAATGCACGACAATGCAAGGCTAGGCAGTGCGCGTCTAGGCAAGGAAAGAGTAACGGAAGGAAAGGAAGGCAAGGCAAAGCAAGGCAAGGCAAGTGTAACAAAAGGCAAGGCACGGCAAGGGGAAACAAGGCTAAGGAACGGCAACGCACGGCTACGCAATGCACGGCCAGGCAAGGAAAGGGTAACGCAAGGCAAGGCACGGTAAGGCAAGACAAGGCTAATGCACGACAACGCACGGCTAGGCAATGCACGGCCAGGCAAGGAAAGGGTAACGCAAGGCTAGGCACGGTGAGGCAAGGCAAGGCAAATGCACGACAACGCACGGCTAGGCAATGCAGGGCAAGGCAAGGAAAGGGTAACGCAAGGCAAGGCACGGTTTGGGGAGGAAGGCGAATGCACGACAACGCAAGGCTAGGCAATGCACGGAAGGCAAGCAAAGAGGAACGGAAGGCAAGGAAGGCTAGGGAAAGCAGGGAAAGGCAAGGGTAACGGATGGAACGGCACGGTAGGGGCAAACAAGACTAAGGAACGACAACACAGGGCTAGGCAATGCAGGGCAAGGCAAGGAAATGGTAACGCAAGGCAAGGCACGGTTTGGGGAGGCAAAGCTAATGCACGACAACGCAAGGCTAGGCAGTGCACGGAAGGCAAGCAAAGAGTAACGGAAGGCAAGGAAGGCAAGGGAAAGCAAGGCAAGGCAAGGGTAACAGAAGGAACGGCACGGCAAGGGGAAACAAGGCTAAGGCACGGCAACGCACGGCTAGGCAATGCACGGCAAGGCAAGGAAAGGGTAACGCAAGGCAAGGCACGGTGAGGCAAGGCAAGGCTGATGCACGACAACGCACGGCTAGGCAATGCACGGCAAGGCAAGGCAAGGGTAACGCAAGGCAAGGTACGGTCAGGCGAGGCAAGGCTAAGGCACGACAACGCAAGGCTAGGCAATGCACGGCAAGGCAAGGAAAGGGTAACGCAAGGCAAGGCACGGTAAGGCGCGGCAAGGCTAAGGCACGACAACGCAAGGCTAGGCAATAAACGGAAGGCAAGCAAAGAGTAACGGAAGGCAAGGAAGGCAAGGGAAAGCAGGGGAAGGCAAGGGTAACGGAAGGAACGGCACGGTAAGGGGAAACAAGGCTAAGGCACGACAACGCAGGGCTAGCCAATGCACGGCAAGGAAAGGAAAGGGTAACGCAAGGCAAGGCACCGTTACCCGAGGCAAGGTTAAGGCACGACAACGCAAGGCTAGGCAATGCACGGAAGGCAAGCAAAGAGTAACGGAAGGCAAGGAAGGCAAGGGAAAGCAAGGAAAGGCAAGGGTAACGGAAGGAACGGCACGGCAAGGGGAAACAAGGCTAAGGCACGGCAACGCACGGCTAGGCAATGCACGGCAAGGCAAGGAAAGGGTAACGCAAGGCAAGGCACTGTCAGGCGAGGCAAGGCTAAGGCACGACAACGCAAGGCTAGGCAATGTACGGAAGGAAAGCAAAGAGTAACGGAAGGCAATGAAAGGAAGTGAAAGCAAGGCAAGGTAAGGGTAACGCAAGGCAAGGCACGGTGAGGCAAGGCAAGGCTGATGCACGACAACGCACGGCTAGGCAATTCACGGCAAGGCAATGAAAGGGTAACGCAAGGCAAGGCACGGTCAGGCGAGGCAAGGCTAAGGCACGACAACTCAAGGTTAGGCAATGCACGGAAGGCAAGCAAAGAGGAACGGAAGGCAAGGAAGGCTAGGGAAAGCAGGGAAAGGCAAGGGTAACGGAAGGAACGGCACGGTAAGGGCAAACAAGACTAAGGCACGACAACACAGGGCTAGGCAATGCAGGTCAAGGCAAGGAAAGGGTAACGCAAGGCAAGGCACGGTTTGGGGTGGAAGGCGAATGGACGACAACGCAAGGCTAGGCAATGCACGGAAGGCAAGCAAAGAGTAACGGAAGGCAAGGAAGGCAAGGGAAAGCAAGTCAAGGCAAGGGTAACGGAAGGAACGGCACGGCAAGGGGAAACAAGGCTAAGGCACGGCAACGGACGGCTAGGCAATGCACGGCAAGGCAAGGAAAGGGTAACGCAAGGCAAGGCACTGTCATGCGAGGCAAGGCTAAGGCACGACAACGCAAGGCTGGGCAATGCACGGAAGGAAAGCAAAGAGTAACGGAAGGCAAGGAAAGGAAGGGAAAGCAAGGCAAGGTAAGGGTAACGCAAGGCAAGGCACGGTGAGGGAAGGCAAGGCTGATGCACGACAACGCACGGCTAGGCAATTCACGGCAAGGCAAGGAAAGGGTAATGCAAGGCAAGGCACGGTCAGGCGAGGCAAGGCTAAGGCACGACAACGCAAGGCTAGGCAATGCACGGAAGGCAAGCAAAGAGGAACGGAAGGCAAGGAAGGCTAGGGAAAGCAGGGGAAGGCAAGGGTAACGTAAGGAACGGCACGGTAAGGGCAAACAAGACTAAGGCACGACAACACCGGGCTAAGCAATTCAGGGCAAGGCAAGGAAATGGTAACGCAAGGCAAGGCACGGTTTGGGGAGGCAAAGCTAATGCACGACAACGCAAGGCTAGGCAGTGAACGGCTAGGGAAGGAAAGAGTAACGGAAGGAAAGGAAGGCAAAGCAAAGCAAGGCAAGGCAAGTGTAACAAAAGGCAAGGCACGGCAAGGGGAAACAAGGCTAAGGAACGACAACGCACGGCTAGGCAATGCACGGCCAGGCAAGGAAAGGATAACGCAAGGCAAGGCACGGTGAGGGAAGGCAAGGCAAATGCACGACAACGCACGGCTAGGCAATGCACGGAAGGCAAGCAAAGAGTAACGGAAGGCAAGGAAGGCAAGGGAAAGCAGGGGAAGGCAAGGGTAACGAAAGGAACGGCCCGGTAAGGGGAAACAAGGCTAAGGCACGACAACGCACGGCTAGGCAATGCACGGCCAGGCAAGGAAAGGGTAACGCAAGGCAAGGCACGGTGAGGCAAGGCAAGGCAAATGCACGACAACGCACGGCTAGGCAATGCACGGCAAGGCAAGGAAAGGGTAACGCAAGGCAAGGCACGGTCAGGCGAGGCAAGGCTAAGGCACGACAACGCAAGGCTAGGCAATGAACGGAAGGGAAGCAAAGAGTAACGGAAGGCAAGGAAGGCAAGGGAAAGCAAGGGAAGGCAAGGGCAACGAAAGGAACGGCACGGTAAGGGGAAACAAAGCTAAGGCACGACAATGCAGGGCTAGACAATGCACGGCAAGGCAAGGAAAGGGTAACGCAAGGCAAAGCACGGTGAGGCAAGACAAGGCAAATGCACGACAACGCACGGCTAGGCAATGCACGGCAAGGCAAGGAAAGGGTAATTCAAGGCAAGGCACGGTCAGGCGAGGCAAGGCTAAGGCACGACAACGCAAGGCTAGGCAATGCACGGAAGGCAAGCAAAGAGTAACGGAAGGCAAGGAAGGCAAGGGAAAGCAGGGGAAGGCAAGGGTAACGAAAGGAACGGCACGGTAAGGGGAAACAAGGCTAAGGCACGACAACACAGGGCTAGGCAATGCAGGGCAAGGCAAGGAAAGGGTAACGCAAGGCAAGGCACGGTTTGGGGAGGAAGGCGAATGCACGACAACGCAAGGCTAGGCAATGCACGGAAGGCAAGCAAAGAGTAACGGAAGGCAGGGAAGGCAAGGGAAAGCAAGGCAAGGCAAGGGTAACAGAAGGAACGGCACGGCAAGGGGAAACAAGGCTAAGGCACGGCAACGCAGGGCTAGCCAATGCACGGCAAGGAAAGGAAAGGGTAACGCAAGGCAAGGCACCGTTACGCGAGGCAAGGCTAAGGCACGACAACGCAAGGCTAGGCAATGCACGGAAGGAAAGCAAAGAGTAACGGAAGGCAATGAAAGTAAGGGAAAGCAAAGCAAGGTAAGGGTAAAGCAATGCAAGGCACGGTGAGGCAAGGCAAGGCTGATGCACGACAACGCACGGCTAGGCAATGCACGGCCAGGCAAGGAAAGGGTAACGCAAGGCAAGGCACGGTGAGGGAAGGCAAGGCAAATGCACGACAACGCACGGCTAGGCAATGCACGGCAAGGCAAGGAAAGGGTAACGCAAGGCAAGGCACGGTCAGGCGAGGCAAGGCTAAGGCACGACAACGCAAGGCTAGGCAATGAACGGAAGGCAAGCAAAGAGTAACGGAAGGCAAGGAAGGCAAGGGAAAGCAAGGGAAGGCAAGGGCAACGAAAGGAACGGCACGGTAAGGGGAAACAAAGCTAAGGCACGACAATGCAGGGCTAGGCAATCCAGGGCAAGGCAAGGAAATGGTAACGCAAGGCAAGGCACGGTTTGGGGAGGCAAAGCTAATGCACGACAATGCAAGGCTAGGCAGTGCGCGTCTAGGCAAGGAAAGAGTAACGGAAGGAAAGGAAGGGAAGGCAAAGCAAGGGAAGGCAAGTGTAACAAAAGGCAAGGCACGGCAAGGGGAAACAAGGCTAAGGAACGGCAACGCACGGCTACGCAATGCACGGCCAGGCAAGGAAAGGGTAACGCAAGGCAAGGCACGGTAAGGCAAGACAAGGCTAATGCACGACAACGCACGGCTAGGCAATGCACGGCCAGGCAAGGAAAGGGTAACGCAAGGCAAGGCACGGTGGGGCAAGGCAAGGCAAATGCACGACAACGCACGGCTAGGCAATGCACGGCAAGGCAAGGAAAGGGTAACGCAAGGCAAGGCACGGTCAGGCGAGGCAAGGCTAAGGCACGACAACGCAAGGCTAGGCAATGAACGGAAGGCAAGCAAAGAGTAACGGAAGGCAAGGAAGGCAAGGGAAAGCAAGGGAAGGCAAGGGCAACGAAAGGAACGGCACGGTAAGGAGAAACAAAGCTAAGGCACGACAATGCAGGGCTAGGCACTGCACGGCAAGGCAAGGAAAGGGTAACGCAAGGCAAAGCACGGTGAGGCAAGACAAGGCAAATGCACGACAACGCACGGCTAGGCAATGCACGGCAAGGCAAGGAAAGGGTAACTCAAGGAAAGGCACGGTCAGGCGAGGCAAGGCTAAGGCACGACAACGCAAGGCTAGGCAATGCACGGAAGGCAAGCAAAGAGTAACGGAAGGCAAGGAAGGCAAGGGAAAGCAGGGGAAGGCAAGGGTAACGAAAGGAACGGCACGGTAAGGGGAAACAAAGCTAAGGCACGACAACACAGGGCTAGGCAATGCAGGGCAAGGCAAGGAAAGGGTAACGCAAGGCAAGGCACGGTTTGGGGAGGAAGGCGAATGCACGACAACGCAAGGCTAGGCAATGCACGGAAGGCAAGCAAAGAGGAACGGAAGGCAAGGAAGGCTAGGGAAAGCAGGGAAAGGCAAGGGTAACGGAAGGAACGGCACGGTAAGGGCAAACAAGACTAAGGCACGACAACACAGGGCTAGGCAATGCAGGGCAAGGCAAGGAAATGGTAACGCAAGGCAAGGCACGGTTTGGGGAGGCAAAGCTAATGCACGACAACGCAAGGCTAGGCAGTGCACGGAAGGCAAGCAAAGAGTAACGGAAGGCAAGGAAGGCAAGGGAAAGCAAGGCAAGGCAAGGGTAACAGAAGGAACGGCACGGCAAGGGGAAACAAGGCTAAGGCACGGCAACGCACGGCTAGGCAATGCAGGGCAAGGCAAGGAAAGGGTAACGCAAGGCAAGGCATGGTGAGGCAAGGCAAGGCTGATGCACGACAACGCACGGCTAGGCAATGCACGGCAAGGCAAGGAAAGGGTAACGCAAGGCAAGGCACGGTCAGGCGAGGCAAGGCTAAGGCACGACAACGCAAGGCTAGGCAATGCACGGCAAGGCAAGGAAAGGGTAACGCAAGGCAAGGCACGGTAAGGCGCGGCAAGGCTAAGGCACGACAACGCAATGCTAGGCAATAAACGGAAGGAAAGCAAAGAGTAACGGAAGGCAAGGAAGGCAAGGGAAAGCAGGGGAAGGCAAGGGTAACGGAAGGAACGGCACGGTAAGGGGAAACAAGGCTAAGGCACGACAACGCAGGGCTAGCCAATGCACGGCAAGGAAAGCAAAGAGTAACGGAAGGCAATGAAAGGAAGGGAAAGCAAGGCAAGGTAAGGGTAACGCAAGGCAAGGCACGGTGAGGCAAGGCAAGGCTGATGCACGACAACGCACGGCTAGGCAATTCACGGCAAGGCAAGGAAAGGGTAACGCAAGGCAAGGCACGGTCAGGCGAGGCAAGGCTAAGGCACGACAACGCAAGGCTAGGCAATGCACGGAAGGCAAGCAAAAAGGAACGGAAGGCAAGGAAGGCTAGGGAAAGCAGGGAAATGCAAGGGTAACTAAAGGAACGGCACGGTAAGGGCAAACAAGACTAAGGCACGACAACACAGGGCTAGGCAATGCAGGGCAAGGCAAGGAAATGGTAACGCAAGGCAAGGCACGGTCAGGCGAGGCAAGGCTAAGGCACGACAACGCAAGGCTAGGCAATGCACGGAAGGCAAGCAAAGAGGAACGGAAGGCAAGGAAGGCTAGGGAAAGCAGGGAAAGGCAAGGGTAACGGAAGGAACGGCACGGTAAGGGCAAACAAGACTAAGGCACGACAACACAGGGCTAGGCAATGCAGGGCAAGGCAAGGAAAGGGTAACGCAAGGCAAGGCACGGTTTGGGGTTGAAGGCGAATGCACGACAACGCAAGGCTAGGCAATGCACGGAAGGCAAGCAAAGAGTAACGGAAGGCAAGGAAGGCAAGGGAAAGCAAGGCAAGGCAAGGGTAACGGAAGGAACGGCACGGCAAGGGGAAACAAGGCTAAGGCACGGCAACGCACGGCTAGGCAATGCACGGCAAGGCAAGGAAAGGGTAACGCAAGGCAAGGCACTGTCAGGCGAGGCAAGGCTAAGGCACGACAACGCAAGGCTGGGCAATGCACGGAAGGAAAGCAAAGAGTAACGGAAGGCAATGAAAGGAAGGGAAAGCAAGGCAAGGTAAGGGTAACGCAAGGCAAGGCACGGTGAGGCAAGTCAAGGCTGATGCACGACAACGCACGGCTAGGCAATTCACGGCAAGGCAAGGAAAGGGTAACGCAAGGCAAGGCACGGTCAGGCGAGGCAAGGCTAAGGCACGACAACGCAAGGCTAGGCAATGCACGGAAGGCAAGCAAAGAGGAACGGAAGGCAAGGAAGGCTAGGGAAAGCAGGGAAAGGCAAGGGTAACGGAAGGAACGGCACGGTAAGGGCAAACAAGACTAAGGCACGACAACACAGGGCTAGGCAATGCAGGGCAAGGCAAGGAAATGGTAACGCAAGGCAAGGCACGGTTTGGGGAGGCAAAGCTAATGCACGACAACGCAAGGCTAGGCAGTGCACGGCTAGGCAAGGAAAGAGTAACGGAAGGAAAGGAAGGCAAGGCAAAGCAAGGCAAGGCAAGTGTAACAAAAGGCAAGGCACGGCAAGGGGAAACAAGGCTAAGGAACGGCAACGCACGGCTACGCAATGCACGGCCAGGCAAGGAAAGGGTAACGCAAGGCAAGGCACGGTAAGGCAAGACAAGGCTAATGCACGACAACGCACGGCTAGGCAATGCACGGCCAGGCAAGGAAAGGGTAACGCAAGGCAAGGCACGGTGAGGCAAGGCAAGGCAAATGCACGACAACGCACGGCTAGGCAATGCACGGCAAGGCAAGGAAAGGGTAACGCAAGGCAAGGCACGGTCAGGCGAGGCAAGGCTAAGGCACGACAACGCAAGGCTAGGCAATGAACGGAAGGCAAGCAAAGAGTAACGGAAGGCAAGGAAGGCAAGGGAGAGCAAGGGAAGGCAAGGGCAACGAAAGGAACGGCACGGTAAGGGGAAACAAAGCTAAGGCACGACAATGCAGGGCTAGGCAATGCACGGCAAGGCAAGGAAAGGGTAACGCAAGGCAAGGCACGGTTTGGGGAGGAAGGCGAATGCACGACAACGAAAGGCTAGGCAATGCACGGAAGGCAAGCAAAGAGTAACGGAAGGCAAGGAAGGCAAGGGAAAGCAAGGCAAGGCAAGGGTAACAGAAGGAACGGCACGGCAAGGGGAAACAAGGCTAAGGCACGGCAACGCACGGCTAGGCAATGCACGGCAAGGCAAGGAAAGGGTAACGCAAGGCAAGGCACGGTGAGGCAAGGAAAGGCTGGTGCACGACAACGCACGGCTAGGCAATGCACGGCAAGGCAAGGAAAGGGTAACGCAAGGCAAGGCACGGTCAGGCGAGGCAAGGCTAAGGCACGACAACGCAAGGCTAGGCAATGCACGGCAAGGCAAGGAAAGGGTAACGCAAGGCAAGGCACGGTAAGGCGCGGCAAGGCTAAGGCACGACAACGCAAGGCTAGGCAATAAACGGAAGGCAAGCAAAGAGCAACGGAAGGCAAGGAAGGCAAGGGAAAGCAGGGGAAGGCAAGGGTGACGGAAGGAACGGCACGGTAAGGGGAAACAAGGCTAAGGCACGACAACGCAGGGCTAGCCAATGCACGGCAAGGAAAGGAAAGGGTAACGCAAGTCAAGGCACCGTTACGCGAGGCAAGGCTAAGGCACGACAACGCAAGGCTAGGCAATGCACGGAAGGCAAGCAAAGAGTAACGGAAGGCAAGGAAGGCAAGGGAAAGCAAGGCAAGGCAAGGGTAACGGAAGGAACGGCACGGCAAGGGGAATCAAGGCTAAGGCACGGCAACGCACGGCTAGGCAATGCACGGCAAGGCAAGGAAAGGGTAACGCAAGGCAAGGCACTGTCAGGCGAGGCAAGGCTAAGGCACGACAACGCAAGGCTAGGCAATGCACGGAAGGAAAGCAAAGAGTAACGGAAGGCAATGAAAGTAAGGGAAAGCAAAGCAAGGTAAGGGTAACGCAATGCAAGGCACGGTGAGGCAAGGCAAGGCTGATGCACGACAACGCACGGCTAGGCAATTCACGGCAAGGCAAGGAAAGGGTAACGCAAGGCAAGGCACGGTCAGGCGAGGCAAGGCTAAGGCACGACAATGCAATGCTAGGCAATGCACGGAAGGCAAGCAAAGAGGAACGGAAGGCAAGGAAGGCTAGGGAAAGCAGGGAAAGGCAAGGGTAACGGAAGGAACGGCACGGTAAGGGCAAACAAGACTAAGGCACGACAACACAGGGCTAGGCAATGCAGGGCAAGGCAAGGAAATGGTAACGCAAGGCAAGGCACGGTTTGGGGAGGCAAAGCTAATGCACGACAACGCAAGGCTAGGCAGTGCACGGCTAGGCAAGGAAAGAGTAACGGAAGGAAAGGAAGGCAAGGCAAAGCAAGGCAAGGCAAGTGTAACAAAAGGCAAGGCACGGCAAGGGGAAACAAGGCTAAGGAACGGCAACGCACGGCTACGCAATGCACGGCCAGGCAAGGAAAGGGTAACGCAAGGCAAGGCACGGTAAGGCAAGACAAGGCTAATGCACGACAACGCACGGCTAGGCAATGCACGGCCAGGCAAGGAAAGGGTAACGCAAGGCAAGGCACGGTGAGGCAAGGCAAGGCAAATGCACGACAACGCACGGTTAGGCAATGCACGGCAAGGCAAGGAAAGGGTAACGCAAGGCAAGGCACGGTCAGACGAGGCAAGGCTAAGGCACGACAACGCAAGGCTAGGCAATGCACGGAAGGCAAGCAAAGAGTAACGGAAGGCAAGGAAGGCAAGGGAAAGCAAGGGAAGGCAAGGGCAACGAAAGAAACGGCACGGTAAGGGGAAACAAAGCTAAGGGACGACAATGCAGGGCTAGGCAATGCACGGCAAGGCAAGGAAAGGGTAACGCAAGGCAAGGCACGGTTTGGGGAGGAAGGCGAATGCACGACAACGAAAGGCTAGGCAATGCACGGAAGGCAAGCAAAGAGTAACGGAAGGCAAGGAAGGCAAGGGAAAGCAAGGCAAGGCAAGGGTAACAGAAGGAACGGCACGGCAAGGGGAAACAAGGCTAAGGCACGGCAACGCACGGCTAGGCAATGCACGGCAAGGCAAGGAAAGGGTAACGCAAGGCAAGGCACGGTGAGGCAAGGCAAGGCTGATGCACGACAACGCACGGCTAGGCAATGCACGGCAAGGCAAGGAAAGGGTAACGCAAGGCAAGGCACGGTCAGGCGAGGCAAGGCTAAGGCACGACAACGCAAGGCTAGGCAATGCACGGCAAGGCAAGGAAAGGGTAACGCAAGGCAAGGCACGGTAAGGCGGGGCAAGGCTAAGGCACGACAACGCAATGCTAGGCAATAAACGGAAGGAAAGCAAAGAGTAACGGAAGGCAAGGAAGGCAAGGGAAAGCAGGGGAAGGCAAGGGTAACGGAAGGAACGGCACGGTAAGGGGAAACAAGGCTAAGGCACGACAACGCAGGGCTAGCCAATGCACGGCAAGGAAAGCAAAGAGTAACGGAAGGCAATGAAAGGAAGGGAAAGCAAGGCAAGGTAAGGGTAACGCAAGGCAAGGCACGGTGAGGCAAGGCAAGGCTGATGCACGACAACGCACGGCTAGGCAATTCACGGCAAGGCAAGGAAAGGGTAACGCAAGGCAAGGCACGGTCAGGCGAGGCAATTCTAAGGCACGACAACGCAAGGCTAGGCAATGCACGGAAGGCAAGCAAAGAGGAACGGAAGGCAAGGAAGGCTAGGGAAAGCAGGGAAAGGCAAGGGTAACGGAAGGAACGGCACGGTAAGGGCAAACAAGACTAAGGCACGACAACACAGGGCTAGGCAATGCAGGGCAAGGCAAGGAAATGGTAACGCAAGGCAAGGCACGGTCAGGCGAGGCAAGGCTAAGGCACGACAACGCAAGGTTAGGCAATGCACGGAAGGCAAGCAAAGAGGAACGGAAGGCAAGGAAGGCTAGGGAAAGCAGGGAAAGGCAAGGGTAACGGAAGGAACGGCACGGTAAGGGCAAACAAGACTAAGGCACGACAACACAGGGCTAGGCAATGCAGGGCAAGGCAAGGAAAGGGTAACGCAAGGCAAGGCACGGTTTGGGGTGGAAGGCGAATGCACGACAACGCAAGGCTAGGCAATGCACGGAAGGCAAGCAAAGAGTAACGGAAGGCAAGGAAGGCAAGGGAAAGCAAGGCAAGGCAAGGGTAACGGAAGGAACGGCACGGCAAGAGGAAACAAGGCTAAGGCACGGTAACGCACGGCTAGGCAATGCACGGCAAGGCAAGGAAAGGGTAACGCAAGGCAAGGCACTGTCAGGCGAGGCAAGGCTAAGGCACGACAACGGAAGGCTGGGCAATGCACGGAAGGAAAGCAAAGAGTAACGGAAGGCAATGAAAGGAAGGGAAAGCAAGGCAAGGTAAGGGTAACGCAAGGCAAGGCACGGTGAGGCAAGTCAAGGCTGATGCACGACAACGCATGGCTAGGCAATTCACGGCAAGGCAAGGAAAGGGTAACGCAAGGCAAGGCACGGTCAGGCGAGGCAAGGCTAAGGCACGACAACGCAAGGCTAGGCAATGCACGGAAGGCAAGCAAAGAGGAACGGAAGGCAAGGAAGGCTAGGGAAAGCAGGGAAAGGCAAGGGTAACGGAAGGAACGGCACGGTAAGGGCAAACAAGACTAAGGCACGACAACACAAGGCTAGGCAATGCAGGGCAAGGCAAGGAAATGGGAACGCAAGGCAAGGCACGGTTTGGGGAGGCAAAGCTAATGCACGACAACGCAAGGCTAGGCAGTGCACGGCTAGGCAAGGAAAGAGTAACGGAAGGAAAGGAAGGCAAGGCAAAGCAAGGCAAGGCAAGTGTAACAAAAGGCAAGGCACGGCAAGGGGAAACAAGGCTAAGGAACGGCAACGCACGGCTACGCAATGCACGGCCAGGCAAGGAAAGGGTAACGCAAGGCAAGGCACGGTAAGGCAAGACAAGGCTAATGCACGACAACGCACGGCTAGGCAATGCACGGCCAGGCAAGGAAAGGGTAACGCAAGGCAAGGCACGGTGAGGCAAGGCAAGGCTAAGGCACGACAACGCAAGGCTAGGCAATGAACGGAAGGCAAGCAAAGAGTAACGGAAGGCAAGGAAGGCAAGGGAAAGCAAGGGAAGGCAAGGGCAACGAAAGGAACGGCACGGTAAGGGGAAACAAAGCTAAGGCACGACAATGCAGGGCTAGGCAATGCACGGCAAGGCAAGGAAAGGGTAACGCAAGGCAAGGCACGGTTTGGGGAGGAAGGCGAATGCACGACAACGAAAGGCTAGGCAATGCACGGAAGGCAAGCAAAGAGTAACGGAAGGCAAGGAAGGCAAGGGAAAGCAAGGCAAGGCAAGGGTAACAGAAGGAACGGCACGGCAAGGGGAAACAAGGCTAAGGCACGGCAACGCACGGCTAGGCAATGCACGGCAAGGCAAGGAAAGGGTAACGCAAGGCAAGGCACGGTGAGGCAAGGAAAGGCTGATGCACGACAACGCACGGCTAGGCAATGCACGGCAAGGCAAGGAAAGGGTAACGCAAGGCAAGGCACGGTCAGGCGAGGCAAGGCTAAGGCACGACAACGCAAGGCTAGGCAATGCACGGCAAGGCAAGAAAGGGTAACGCAAGGCAAGGCACGGTAAGGCGCGGCAAGGCTAAGGCACGACAACGCAAGGCTAGGCAATAAACGGAAGGCAAGCAAAGAGCAACGGAAGGCAAGCAAGGCAAGGGAAAGCAGGGGAAGGCAAGGGTGACGGAAGGAACGGCACGGTAAGGGGAAACAAGGCTAAGGCACGACAACGCAGGGCTAGCCAATGCACGGCAAGGAAAGGAAAGGGTAACGCAAGTCAAGGCACCGTTACGCGAGGCAAGTCTAAGGCACGACAACGCAAGGCTAGGCAATGCACGGAAGGCAAGCAAAGAGTAACGGAAGGCAAGGAAGGCAAGGGAAAGCAAGGCAAGGCAAGGGTAACGGAAGGAACGGCACGGCAAGGGGAATCAAGGCTAAGGCACGGCAACGCACGGCTAGGCAATGCACGGCAAGGCAAGGAAAGGGTAACGCAAGGCAAGGCACTGTCAGGCGAGGCAAGGCTAAGGCACGACAACGCAAGGCTAGGCAATGCACGGAAGGAAAGCAAAGAGTAACGGAAGGCAATGAAAGGAAGGGAAAGCAAGGCAAGGTAAGGGTAACGCAAGGCAAGGCACGGTGAGGCAAGGCAAGGCTGATGCACGACAACGCACGGCTAGGCAATTCACGGCAAGGCAAGGAAAGGGTAACGCAAGGCAAGGCACGGTCAGGCGAGGCAAGGCTAAGGCACGACAACGCAAGGCTAGGCAATGCACGGAAGGCAAGCAAAGAGGAACGGAAGGCAAGGACGGCTAGGGAAAGCAGGGAAAGGCAAGGGTAACGGAAGGAACGGCACGGTAAGGGCAAACAAGACTAAGGCAACAACACAAGGCTAGGCAATGCAGGGCAAGGCAAGGAAAGGGTAACGCAAGGCAAGGCACGGTTTGGGGAGGAAGGCGAATGCACGACAACGCAAGGCTAGGCAATGCACGGAAGGCAAGCAAAGAGTAACGGAAGGCAAGGAAGGCAAGGGAAAGCAAGGCAAGGCAAGGGTAACAGAAGGAACGGCACGGCAAGGGGAAACAAGGCTAAGGCACGGCAACGCATGGCTAGGCAATGCACGGCAAGGCAAGGAAAGGGTAATGCAAGGCAAGGCACTGTCAGGCGAGTCAAGGCTAAGGCAGGACAACGCAAGGCTAGGCAATGCACGGAAGGAAAGCAAAGAGTAACGGAAGGCAAGGAAAGGAAGGGAAAGCAAGGCAAGGTAAGGGTAACGCAAGGCAAGGCACGGTTAGTGAAGGCAAGGCTGATGCACGACAACGCACGGCTAGGCAATTCACGGCAAGGCAAGGAAAGGGTAATGCAAGGCAAGGCACGGTCAGGCGAGGCAAGGCTAAGGCACGACAACGCAAGGCTAGGCAATGCACGGAAGGCAAGCAAAGAGGAACGGAAGGCAAGGAAGGCTAGGGAAAGCAGGGGAAGGCAAGGGTAACGGAAGGAACGGCACGGTAAGGGCAAACAAGACTAAGGCACGACAACACAGGGCTAGGCAATGCAGGGCAAGGGAAGGAAATGGTAACGCAAGGCAAGGCACGGTTTGGGGAGGCAAAGCTAATGCACGACAACGCAAGGCTAGGCAGTGAACGGCTAGGCAAGGAAAGAGTAACGGAAGGAAAGGAAGGCAAAGCAAAGCAAGGCAAGGCAAGTGTAACAAAAGGCAAGGCACGGCAAGGGGAAACAAGGCTAAGGAACGACAACGCACGGCTAGGCAATGCACGGCCAGGCAAGGAAAGGGTAACGCAAGGCAAGGCACGGTGAGGGAAGGCAAGGCAAATGCACGACAACGCACGGCTAGGCAATGCACGGCAAGGCAAGGAAAGGGTAACGCAAGGCAAGGCACGGTCAGGCGAGGCAAGGCTAAGGCACGACAACGCAAGGCTAGGCAATGAACGGAAGGCAAGCAAAGAGTAACGGAAGGCAAGGAAGGCAAGGGAAAGCAAGGGAAGGCCAGGGCAACGAAAGGAACGGCACGGTAAGGGGAAACAAAGCTAAGGCACGACAGTGCAGGGCTAGGCAATGCACGGCAAGGCAAGGAAAGGGTAACGCAAGGCAAAGCACGGTGAGGCAAGACAAGGCAAATGCACGACAACGCACGGCTAGGAAATGCACGGCAAGGCAAGGAAAGGGTAACGCAAGGCAAGGCACGGTCAGGTGAAAGCAAGGCAAGGCAAGGGTAACAGAAGGAACGGCACGGCAAGGGGAAACAAGGCTAAGGCACGGCAACGCACGGCTAGGCAATGCACGGCAAGGCAAGGAAAGGGTAATGCAAGGCAAGGCACGGTTTGGGGAGGAAGGCGCATGCACGACAACGCAAGGCTAGGCAATGCACGGAAGGCAAGCAAAGAGTAACGGAAGGCAAGGAAGGCAAGGGAAAGCAAGGCAAGGCAAGGGTAACAGAAGGAACGGCACGGCAAGGGGAAACAAGGCTAAGGCACGGCAACGCACGGCTAGGCAATGCACGGCAAGGCAAGGAAAGGGTAACGCAAGGCAAGGCACGGTTTGGGGAGGAAGGCGCATGCACGACAACGCAAGGCTAGGCAATGCACGGAAGGCAAGCAAAGAGTAACGGAAGGCAAGGAAGGCAAGGGAAAGCAAGGCAAGGCAAGGGTAACAGAAGGAACGGCACGGCAAGGGGAAATAAGGCTAAGGCACGGCAACGCACGGCTAGGCAATGCACGGCAAGGCAAGGAAAGGGTAACGCAAGGCAAGGCACGGTGAGGCAAGGCAAGGCTGATGCACGACAACGCATGGCTAGGCAATTCACGGCAAGGCAAGGAAAGGGTAACGCAAGGCAAGGCACGGTCAGGCGAGGCAAGGCTAAGGCACGACAACGCAAGGCTAGGCAATGCACGGAAGGCAAGCAAAGAGGAACGGAAGGCAAGGAAGGCTAGGGAAAGCAGGGAAAGGCAAGGGTAACGGAAGGAACGGCACGGTAAGGGCAAACAAGACTAAGGCACGACAACACAGGGCTAGGCAATGCAGGGCAAGGCAAGGAAATGGTAACGCAAGGCAAGGCACGGTTTGGGGAGGCAAAGCTAATGCACGACAACGCAAGGCTAGGCAGTGCACGGCTAGGCAAGGAAAGAGTAACGGAAGGAAAGGAAGGCAAGGCAAAGCAAGTCAAGGCAAGTGTAACAAAAGGCAAGGCACGGCAAGGGGAAACAAGGCTAAGGAACGGCAACGCACGGCTACGCAATGCACGGCCAGGCAAGGAAAGGGTAACGCAAGGCAAGGCACGGTAAGGCAAGACAAGGCTAATGCACGACAACGCACGGCTAGGCAATGCACGGTCAGGCAAGGAAAGGGTAACGCAAGGCAAGGCACGGTGAGGCAAGGCAAGGCAAATGCACGACAACGCACGGCTAGGCAATGCACGGCAAGGCAAGGAAAGGGTAACGCAAGGCAAGGCACGGTCAGGCGAGGCAAGGCTAAGGCACGACAACGCAAGGCTAGGCAATGAACGGAAGGCAAGCAAAGAGTAACGGAAGGCAAGGAAGGCAAGGGAAAGCAAGGGAAGGCAAGGGCAACGAAAGGAACGGCACGGTAAGGGGAAACAAAGCTAAGGCACGACAATGCAGGGCTAGGCAATGCACGGCAAGGCAAGGAAAGGGTAACGCAAGGCAAGGCACGGTTTGGGGAGGAAGGCGAATGCACGACAACGAAAGGCTAGGCAATGCACGGAAGGCAAGCAAAGAGTAACGGAAGGCAAGGAAGGCAAGGGAAAGCAAGGCAAGGCAAGGGTAACAGAAGGAACGGCACGGCAAGGGGAAACAAGGCTAAGGCACGGCAACGCACGGCTAGGCAATGCACGGCAAGGCAAGGAAAGGGTAACGCAAGGCAAGGCACGGTGAGGCAAGGAAAGGCTGATGCACGACAACGCACGGCTAGGCAATGCACGGCAAGGCAAGGAAAGGGTAACGCAAGGCAAGGCACGGTTTGGGGAGGAAGGCGAATGCACGACAACGCAAGGCTAGGCAATGCACGGAAGGCAAGCAAACAGTAACGGAAGGCAAGGAAGGCAAGGGAAAGCAAGGCAAGGCAAGGGTAACAGAAGGAACGGGACGGCAAGGGGAAACAAGGCTAAGGCACGGCAACGCACGGCTAGGCAATGCACGGCAAGGCAAGGAAAGGGTAATGCAAGCAAGGCACTGTCAGGCGAGTCAAGGCTAAGGCAGGACAACGCAAGGCTAGGCAATGCACGGAAGGAAAGCAAAGAGTAACGGAAGGCAAGGAAAGGAAGGGAAAGCAAGGCAAGGTAAGGGTAACGCAAGGCAAGGCACGGTGAGTGAAGGCAAGGCTGATGCACGACAACGCACGGCTAGGCAATTCACGGCAAGGCAAGGAAAGGGTAATGCAAGGCAAGGCACGGTCAGGCGAGGCAAGGCTAAGGCACGACAACGCAAGGCTAGGCAATGCACGGAAGGCAAGCAAAGAGTAACGGAAGGCAAGGAAGGCAAGGGAAAGCAAGGCAAGGCAAGGGTAACAGAAGGAACGGCACGGCAAGGGGAAACAAGGCTAAGGCACGGCAACGCACGGCTAGGCAATGCACGGCAAGGCAAGGAAAGGGTAACGCAAGGCAAGGCACGGTGAGGCAAGGCAAGGCTGATGCACGACAACGCACGGCTAGGCAATGCACGGCAAGGCAAGGAAAGGGTAACGCAAGGCAAGGCACGGTCAGGCGAGTCAAGGCTAAGGCACGACAACGCAAGGCTAGGCAATGCACGGCAAGGCAAGGAAAGGGTAACGCAAGGCAAGGCACGGTAAGGCGCGGCAAGGCTAAGGCACGACAACGCAAGGCTAGGCAATAAACGGAAGGCAAGCAAAGAGTAACGAAAGGCAAGGAAGGCAAGGGAAAGCAGGGGAAGGCAAGGGTAACGGAAGGAACGGCACGGTAAGGGGAAACAAGGCTAAGGCACGACAACGCAGGGCTAGCCAATGCACGGCAAGGAAAGGAAAGGGTAACGCAAGGCAAGGCACCGTTACGCGAGGCAAGGCTAAGGCACGACAACGCAAGGCTAGGCAATGCACGGAAGGCAAGCAAAGAGTAACGGAAGGCAAGGAAGGCAAGGGAAAGCAAGGCAAGGCAAGGGTAACGGAAGGAACGGCACGGCAAGGGGAAACAAGGCTAAGGCACGGCAACGAACGGCTAGGCAATGCACGGCAAGGCAAGGAAAGGGTAACGCAAGGCAAGGCACTGTCAGGCGAGGCAAGGCTAAGGCACGACAACGCAAGGCTAGGCAATGCACGGAAGGAAAGCAAAGAGTAACGGAAGGCAATGAAAGTAAGGGAAAGCAAAGCAAGGTAAGGGTAACGCAATGCAAGGCACGGTGAGGCAAGGCAAGGCTGATGCACGACAACGCACGGCTAGGCAATTCACGGCAAGGCAAGGAAAGGGTAACGCAAGGCAAGGCACGGTCAGGCGAGGCAAGGCTAAGGCACGACAACGCAAGGCTAGGCAATGCACGGAAGGCAAGCAAAGAGGAACGGAAGGCAAGGAAGGCTAGGGAAAGCAGGGAAAGGCAAGGGTAACGGAAGGAACGGCACGGTAAGGGCAAACAACACTAAGGCACGACAACACAGGGCTAGGCAATGCAGGGCAAGGCAAGGAAATGGTAACGCAAGGCAAGGCACGGTTTGGGGAGGCAAAGCTAATGCACGACAACGCAAGGCTAGGCAGTGCACGGCTAGGCAAGGAAAGAGTAACGGAAGGAAAGGAAGGCAAGGCAAAGCAAGGCAAGGCAAGTGTAACAAAAGGCAAGGCACGGCAAGGGGAAACAAGGCTAAGGAACGGCAACGCACGGCTACGCAATGCACGGCCAGGCAAGGAAAGGGTAACGCAAGGCAAGGCACGGTAAGGCAAGACAAGGCTAATGCACGACAACGCACGGCTAGGCAATGCACGGCCAGGCAAGGAAAGGGTAACGCAAGGCAAGGCACGGTGAGGCAAGGCAAGGCAAATGCACGACAACGCACGGTTAGGCAATGCACGGCAAGGCAAGGAAAGGGTAACGCAAGGCAAGGCACGGTCAGACCAGGCAAGGCTAAGGCACGACAACGCAAGGCTAGGCAATGCACGGAAGGCAAGCAAAGAGTAACGGAAGGCAAGGAAGGCAAGGGAAAGCAAGGGAAGGCAAGGGCAACGAAAGAAACGGCACGGTAAGGGGAAACAAAGCTAAGGGACGACAATGCAGGGCTAGGCAATGCACGGCAAGGCAAGGAAAGGGTAACGCAAGGCAAGGCACGGTTTGGGGAGGAAGGCGAATGCACGACAACGAAAGGCTAGGCAATGCACGGAAGGCAAGCAAAGAGTAACGGAAGGCAAGGAAGGCAAGGGAAAGCAAGGCAAGGCAAGGGTAACAGAAGGAACGGCACGGCAAGGGGAAACAAGGCTAAGGCACGGCAACGCACGGCTAGGCAATGCACGCCAAGGCAAGGAAAGGGTAACGCAAGGCAAGGCACGGTGAGGCAAGGCAATGGTGATGCACGACAACGCACGGCTAGGCAATGCACGGCAAGGCAAGGAAAGGGTAACGCAAGGCAAGGCACGGTCAGGCGAGGCAAGGCTAAGGCACGACAACGCAAGGCTAGGCAATGCACGGCAAGGCAAGGAAAGGGTAACGCAAGGCAAGGCACGGTAAGGCGGGGCAAGGCTAAGGCACGACAACGCAATGCTAGGCAATAAACGGAAGGAAAGCAAAGAGTAACGGAAGGCAAGGAAGGCAAGGGAAAGCAGGGGAAGGCAAGGGTAACGGAAGGAACGGCACGGTAAGGGGAAACAAGGCTAAGGCACGACAACGCAGGGCTAGCCAATGCACGGCAAGGAAAGCAAAGAGTAACGGAAGGCAATGAAAGGAAGGGAAAGCAAGGCAAGGTAAGGGTAACGCAAGGCAAGGCACGGTGAGGCAAGGCAAGGCTGATGCACGACAACGCACGGCTAGGCAATTCACGGCAAGGCAAGGAAAGGGTAACGCAAGGCAAGGCACGGTCAGGCGAGGCAAGGCTAAGGCACGACAACGCAAGGCTAGGCAATGCACGGAAGGCAAGCAAAGAGGAACGGAAGGCAAGGAAGGCTAGGGAAAGCAGGGAAAGGCAAGTGTAACGGAAGGAACGGCACGGTAAGGGCAAACAAGACTAAGGCACGACAACACAGGGCTAGGCAATGCAGGGCAAGGCAAGGAAATGGTAACGCAAGGCAAGGCACGGTCAGGCGAGGCAAGGCTAAGGCACGACAACGCAAGGCTGGGCAATGCACGGAAGGAAAGCAAAGAGTAACGGAAGGCAATGAAAGGAAGGGAAAGCAAGGCAAGGTAAGGGTAACGCAAGGCAAGGCACGGTGAGGCAAGTCAAGGCTGATGCACGACAACGCATGGCTAGGCAATTCACGGCAAGGCAAGGAAAGGGTAACGCAAGGCAAGGCACGGTCAGGCGAGGCAAGGCTAAGGCACGACAACGCAAGGCTAGGCAATGCACGGAAGGCAAGCAAAGAGGAACGGAAGGCAAGGAAGGCTAGGGAAAGCAGGGAAAGGCAAGGGTAACGGAAGGAACGGCACGGTAAGGGCAAACAAGACTAAGGCACGACAACACAGGGCTAGGCAATGCAGGGCAAGGCAAGGAAATGGTAACGCAAGGCAAGGCACGGTTTGGGGAGGCAAAGCTAATGCACGACAACGCAAGGCTAGGCAGTGCACGGCTAGGCAAGGAAAGAGTAACGGAAGGAAAGGAAGGCAAGGCAAAGCAAGGCAAGGCAAGTGTAACAAAAGGCAAGGCACGGCAAGGGGAAACAAGGCTAAGGAACGGCAACGCACGGCTACGCAATGCACGGCCAGGCAAGGAAAGGGTAACGCAAGGCAAGGCACGGTAAGGCAAGACAAGGCTAATGCACGACAACGCACGGCTAGGCAATGCACGGCCAGGCAAGGAAAGGGTAACGCAAGGCAAGGCACGGTGAGGCAAGGCAAGGCAAATGCACGACAACGCACGGCTAGGCAATGCACGGCAAGGCAAGGAAAGGGTAACGCAAGGCAAGGCACGGTCAGGCGAGGCAAGGCTAAGGCACGACAACGCAAGGCTAGGCAATGAACGGAAGGCAAGCAAAGAGTAACGGAAGGCAAGGAAGGCAAGGGAAAGCAAGGGAAGGCAAGGGCAACGAAAGGAACGGCACGGTAAGGGGAAACAAAGCTAAGGCACGACAATGCAGGGCTAGGCAATGCACGGCAAGGCAAGGAAAGGGTAACGCAAGGCAAGGCACGGTTTGGGGAGGAAGGCGAATGCACGACAACGAAAGGCTAGGCAATGCACGGAAGGCAAGCAAAGAGTAACGGAAGGCAAGGAAGGCAAGGGAAAGCAAGGCAAGGCAAGGGTAACAGAAGGAACGGCACGGCAAGGGGAAACAAGGCTAAGGCACGGCAACGCACGGCTAGGCAATGCACGGCAAGGCAAGGAAAGGGTAACGCAAGGCAAGGCACGGTCAGGCGAGGCAAGGCTAAGGCACAACAACGCAAGGCTAGGCAATGCACGGCAAGGCAAGGAAAGGGTAACGCAAGGCAAGGCACGGTAAGGCGCGGCAAGGGTAAGGCACGACAACGCAAGGCTAGGCAATAAACGGAAGGCAAGCAAAGAGCAACGGAAGGCAAGGAAGGCAAGGGAAAGCAGGGGAAGGCAAGGGTGACGGAAGGAACGGCACGGTAAGGGGAAACAAGGCTAAGGCACGACAACGCAGGGCTAGCCAATGCACGGCAAGGAAAGGAAAGGGTAACGCAAGTCAAGGCACCGTTACGCGAGGCAAGGCTAAGGCACGACAACGCAAGGCTAGGCAACGCACGGAAGGCAAGCAAAGAGTAACGGAAGGCAAGGAAGGCAAGGGAAAGCAAGGCAAGGCAAGGGTAACGGAAGGAACGGCACGGCAAGGGGAATCAAGGCTAAGGCACGGCAACGCACGGCTAGGCAATGCACGGCAAGGCAAGGAAAGGGTAACGCAAGGCAAGGTACTGTCAGGCGAGGCAAGGCTAAGGCACGACAACGCAAGGCTAGGCAATGCACGGAAGGAAAGCAAAGAGTAACGGAAGGCAATGAAAGGAAGGGAAAGCAAGGCCAGGTAAGGGTAACGCAAGGCAAGGCACGGTGAGGCAAGGCAAGGCTGATGCACGACAACGCACGGCTAGGCAATTCACGGCAAGGCAAGGAAAGGGTAACGCAAGGCAAGGCACGGTCAGGCGAGGCAAGGCTAAGGCACGACAACGCAAGGCTAGCCAATGCACGGAAGGCAAGCAAAGAGGAACGGAAGGCAAGGACGGCTAGGGAAAGCAGGGAAAGGCAAGGGTAACGGAAGGAACGGCACGGTAAGGGCAAACAAGACTAAGGCAACAACACAAGACTAGGCAATGCAGGGCAAGGCAAGGAAAGGGTAACGCAAGGCAAGGCACGGTTTGGGGAGGAAGGCGAATGCACGACAACGCAAGGCTAGGCAATGCACGGAAGGCAAGCAAACAGTAACGGAAGGCAAGGAAGGCAAGGGAAAGCAAGGCAAGGCAAGGGTAACAGAAGGAACGGCACGGCAAGGGGAAACAAAGCTAAGGCACGGCTACGCACGGCTAGGCAATGCACGGCAAGGCAAGGAAAGGGTAATGCAAGCAAGGCACTGTCAGGCGAGTCAAGGCTAAGGCAGGACAACGCAAGGCTAGGCAATGCACGGAAGGAAAGCAAAGAGTAACGGAAGGCAAGGAAAGGAAGGGAAAGCAAGGCAAGGTAAGGGTAACGCAAGGCAAGGCACGGTGAGTGAAGGCAAGGCTGATGCACGACAACGCACGGCTAGGCAATTCACGGCAAGGCAAGGAAAGGGTAATGCAAGGCAAGGCACGGTCAGGCGAGGCAAGGCTAAGGCACGACAACGCAAGGCTAGGCAATGCACGGAAGGCAAGCAAAGAGTAACGGAAGGCAAGGAAGGCAAGGGAAAGCAAGGCAAGGCAAGGGTAACAGAAGGAACGGCACGGCAAGGGGAAACAAGGCTAAGGCACGGCAACGCACGGCTAGGCAATGCACGGCAAGGCAAGGAAAGGGTAACGCAAGGCAAGGCACGGTGAGGCAAGGCAAGGCTGATGCACGACAACGCACGGCTAGGCAATGCACGGCAAGGCAAGGAAAGGGTAACGCAAGGCAAGGCACGGTCAGGCGAGGCAAGGCTAAGGCACGACAACGCAAGGCTAGGCAATGCACGGCAAGGCAAGGAAAGGGTAACGCAAGGCAAGGCACGGTAAGGCGCGGCAAGGCTAAGGCACGACAACGCAAGGCTAGGCAATAAACGGAAGGCAAGCAAAGAGTAACGAAAGGCAAGGAAGGCAAGGGAAAGCAGGGGAAGGCAAGGGTAACGGAAGGAACGGCACGGTAAGGGGAAACAAGGCTAAGGCACGACAACGCAGGGCTAGCCAATGCACGGCAAGGAAAGGAAAGGGTAACGCAAGGCAAGGCACCGTTACGCGAGGCAAGGCTAAGGCACGACAACGCAAGGCTAGGCAATGCACGGAAGGCAAGCAAAGAGTAACGGAAGGCAAGGAAGGCAAGGGAAAGCAAGGCAAGGCAAGGGTAACGGAAGGAACGGCACGGCAAGGGGAAACAAGGCTAAGGCACGGCAACGAACGGCTAGGCAATGCACGGCAAGGCAAGGAAAGGGTAACGCAAGGCAAGGCACTGTCAGGCGAGGCAAGGCTAAGGCACGACAACGCAAGGCTAGGCAATGTACGGAAGGAAAGCAAAGAGTAACGGAAGGCAATGAAAGTAAGGGAAAGCAAAGCAAGGTAAGGGTAACGCAATGCAAGGCACGGTGAGGCAAGGCAAGGCTGATGCACGACAACGCACGGCTAGGCAATTCACGGCAAGGCAAGGAAAGGGTAACGCAAGGCAAGGCACGGTCAGGCGAGGCAAGGCTAAGGCACGACAACGCAAGGCTAGGCAATGCACGGAAGGCAAGCAAAGAGGAACGGAAGGCAAGGAAGTCTAGGGAAAGCAGGGAAAGGCAAGGGTAACGGAAGGAACGGCACGGTAAGGGCAAACAAGACTAAGGCACGACAACACAGGGCTAGGCAATGCAGGGCAAGGCAAGGAAATGGTAACGCAAGGCAAGGCACGGTTTGGGGAGGCAAAGCTAATGCACGACAACGCAAGGCTAGGCAGTGCACGGCTAGGCAAGGAAAGAGTAACGGAAGGAAAGGAAGGCAAGGCAAAGCAAGGCAAGGCAAGTGTAACAAAAGGCAAGGCACGGCAAGGGGAAACAAGGCTAAGGAACGGCAACGCACGGCTACGCAATGCACGGCCAGGCAAGGAAAGGGTAACGCAAGGCAAGGCACGGTAAGGCAAGACAAGGCTAATGCCCGACAACGCACGGCTAGGCAATGCACGGCCAGGCAAGGAAAGGGTAACGCAAGGCAAGGCACGGTGAGGCAAGGCAAGGCAAATGCACGACAACGCACGGTTAGGCAATGCACGGCAAGGCAAGGAAAGGGTAACGCAAGGCAAGGCACGGTCAGGCGAGGCAAGGCTAAGGCACGACAACGCAATGCTAGGCAATAAACGGAAGGAAAGCAAAGAGTAACGGAAGGCAAGGAAGGCAAGGGAAAGCAGGGGAAGGCAAGGGTAACGGAAGGAACGGCACGGTAAGGGGAAACAAGGCTAAGGCACGACAACGCAGGGCTAGCCAATGCACGGCAAGGAAAGCAAAGAGTAACGGAAGGCAATGAAAGGAAGGGAAAGCAAGGCAAGGTAAGGGTAACGCAAGGCAAGGCACGGTGAGGCAAGGCAAGGCTGATGCACGACAACGCACGGCTAGGCAATTCACGGCAAGGCAAGGAAAGGGTAACGCAAGGCAAGGCACGGTCAGGCGAGGCAAGGCTAAGGCACGACAACGCAAGGCTAGGCAATGCACGGAAGGCAAGCAAAGAGGAATGGAAGGCAAGGAAGGCTAGGGAAAGCAGGGAAAGGCAAGGGTAACGGAAGGAACGGCACGGTAAGGGCAAACAAGACTAAGGCACGACAACACAGGGCTAGGCAATGCAGGGCAAGGCAAGGAAATGGTAACGCAAGGCAAGGCACGGTCAGGCGAGGCAAGGCTAAGGCACGACAATGCAAGGTTAGGCAATGCACGGAAGGCAAGCAAAGAGGAACGGAAGGCAAGGAAGGCTAGGGAAAGCAGGGAAAGGCAAGGGTAACGGAAGGAACGGCACGGTAAGGGCAAACAAGACTAAGGCACGACAACACAGGGCTAGGCAATGCAGGGCAAGGCAAGGAAAGGGTAACGCAAGGCAAGGCACGGTTTGGGGTGGAAGGCGAATGCACGACAACGCAAGGCTAGGCAATGCACGGAAGGCAAGCAAAGAGTAACGGAAGGCAAGGAAGGCAAGGGAAAGCAAGGCAAGGCAAGGGTAACGGAAGGAACGGCACGGCAAGGGGAAACAAGGCTAAGGCACGGCAACGCACGGCTAGGCAATGCACGGCAAGGCAAGGAAAGGGTAACGCAAGGCAAGGCACTGTCAGGCGAGGCAAGGCTAAGGCACGACAACGCAAGGCTGGGCAATGCACGGAAGGAAAGCAAAGAGTAACGGAAGGCAATGAAAGGAAGGGAAAGCAAGGCAAGGTAAGGGTAACGCAAGGCAAGGCACGGTGAGGCAAGTCAAGGCTGATGCACGACAACGCATGGCTAGGCAATTCACGGCAAGGCAAGGAAAGGGTAACGCAAGGCAAGGCACGGTCAGGCGAGGCAAGGCTAAGGCACGACAACGCAAGGCTAGGCAATGCACGGAAGGCAAGCAAAGAGGAACGGAAGGCAAGGAAGGCTAGGGAAAGCAGGGAAAGGCAAGGGTAACGGAAGGAACGGCACGGTAAGGGCAAACAAGACTAAGGCACGACAACACAGGGCTAGGCAATGCAGGGCCAGGCAAGGAAATGGTAACGCAAGGCAAGGCACGGTTTGGGGAGGCAAAGCTAATGCACGACAACGCAAGGCTAGGCAGTGCACGGCTAGGCAAGGAAAGAGTAACGGAAGGAAAGGAAGGCAAGGCAAAGCAAGGCAAGGCAAGTGTAACAAAAGGCAAGGCACGGCAAGGGGAAACAAGGCTAAGGAACGGCAACGCACGGCTACGCAATGCACGGCCAGGCAAGGAAAGGGTAACGCAAGGCAAGGCACGGTAAGGCAAGACAAGGCTAATGCACGACAACGCACGGCTAGGCAATGCACGGCCAGGCAAGGAAAGGGTAACGCAAGGCAAGGCACGGTGAGGCAAGGCAAGGCAAATGCACGACAACGCACGGCTAGGCAATGCACGGCAAGGCAAGGAAAGGGTAACGCAAGGCAAGGCACGGTCAGGCGAGGCAAGGCTAAGGCACGACAACGCAAGGCTAGGCAATGAACGGAAGGCAAGCAAAGAGTAACGGAAGGCAAGGAAGGCAAGGGAGAGCAAGGGAAGGCAAGGGCAACGAAAGGAACGGCACGGTAAGGGGAAACAAAGCTAAGGCACGACAATGCAGGGCTAGGCAATGCACGGCAAGGCAAGGAAAGGGTAACGCAAGGCAAGGCACGGTTTGGGGAGGAAGGCGAATGCACGACAACGAAAGGCTAGGCAATGCACGGAAGGCAAGCAAAGAGTAACGGAAGGCAAGGAAGGCAAGGGAAAGCAAGGCAAGGCAAGGGTAACAGAAGGAACGGCACGGCAAGGGGAAACAAGGCTAAGGCACGGCAACGCACGCCTAGGCAATGCACGGCAAGGCAAGGAAAGGGTAACGCAAGGCAAGGCACGTTGAGGCAAGGAAAGGCTGGTGCACGACAACGCACGGCTAGGCAATGCACGGCAAGGCAAGGAAAGGGTAACGCAAGGCAAGGCACGGTCAGGCGAGGCAAGGCTAAGGCACGACAACGCAAGGCTAGGCAATGCACGGCAAGGCAAGGAAAGGGTAACGCAAGGCAAGGCACGGTAAGGCGCGGCAAGGCTAAGGCACGACAACGCAAGGCTAGGCAATAAACGGAAGGCAAGCAAAGAGCAACGGAAGGCAAGGAAGGCAAGGGAAAGCAGGGGAAGGCAAGGGTGACGGAAGGAACGGCACGGGAAGGGGAAACAAGGCTAAGGCACGACAACGCAGGGCTAGCCAATGCACGGCAAGGAAAGGAAAGGGTAACGCAAGTCAAGGCACCGTTACGCGAGGCAAGGCTAAGGCACGACAACGCAAGGCTAGGCAATGCACGGAAGGCAAGCAAAGAGTAACGGAAGGCAAGGAAGGCAAGGGAAAGCAAGGCAAGGCAAGGGTAACGGAAGGAACGGCACGGCAAGGGGAAACAAGGCTAAGGCACGGCAACGAACGGCTAGGCAATGCACGGCAAGGCAAGGAAAGGGTAACGCAAGGCAAGGCACTGTCAGGCGAGGCAAGGCTAAGGCACGACAACGCAAGGCTAGGCAATGTACGGAAGGAAAGCAAAGAGTAACGGAAGGCAATGAAAGTAAGGGAAAGCAAAGCAAGGTAAGGGTAACGCAATGCAAGGCACGGTGAGGCAAGGCAAGGCTGATGCACGACAACGCACGGCTAGGCAATTCACGGCAAGGCAAGGAAAGGGTAACGCAAGGCAAGGCACGGTCAGGCGAGGCAAGGCTAAGGCACGACAACGCAAGGCTAGGCAATGCACGGAAGGCAAGCAAAGAGGAACGGAAGGCAAGGAAGTCTAGGGAAAGCAGGGAAAGGCAAGGGTAACGGAAGGAACGGCACGGTAAGGGCAAACAAGACTAAGGCACGACAACACAGGGCTAGGCAATGCAGGGCAAGGCAAGGAAATGGTAACGCAAGGCAAGGCACGGTTTGGGGAGGCAAAGCTAATGCACGACAACGCAAGGCTAGGCAGTGCACGGCTAGGCAAGGAAAGAGTAACGGAAGGAAAGGAAGGCAAGGCAAAGCAAGGCAAGGCAAGTGTAACAAAAGGCAAGGCACGGCAAGGGGAAACAAGGCTAAGGAACGGCAACGCACGGCTACGCAATGCACGGCCAGGCAAGGAAAGGGTAACGCAAGGCAAGGCACGGTAAGGCAAGACAAGGCTAATGCCCGACAACGCACGGCTAGGCAATGCACGGCCAGGCAAGGAAAGGGTAACGCAAGGCAAGGCACGGTGAGGCAAGGCAAGGCAAATGCACGACAACGCACGGTTAGGCAATGCACGGCAAGGCAAGGAAAGGGTAACGCAAGGCAAGGCACGGTCAGGCGAGGCAAGGCTAAGGCACGACAACGCAATGCTAGGCAATAAACGGAAGGAAAGCAAAGAGTAACGGAAGGGAAGGAAGGCAAGGGAAAGCAGGGGAAGGCAAGGGTAACGGAAGGAACGGCACGGTAAGGGGAAACAAGGCTAAGGCACGACAACGCAGGGCTAGGCAATGCACGGCAAGGAAAGCAAAGAGTAACGGAAGGCAATGAAAGGAAGGGAAAGCAAGGCAAGGTAAGGGTAACGCAAGGCAAGGCACGGTGAGGCAAGGCAAGGCTGATGCACGACAACGCACGGCTAGGCAATTCACGGCAAGGCAAGGAAAGGGTAACGCAAGGCAAGGCACGGTCAGGCGAGGCAAGGCTAAGGCACGACAACGCAAGGCTAGGCAATGCACGGAAGGCAAGCAAAGAGGAACGGAAGGCAAGGAAGGCTAGGGAAAGCAGGGAAAGGCAAGGGTAACGGAAGGAACGGCACGGTAAGGGCAAACAAGACTAAGGCACGACAACACAGGGCTAGGCAATGCAGGGCAAGGCAAGGAAATGGTAACGCAAGGCAAGGCACGGTCAGGCGAGGCAAGGCTAAGGCACGACAATGCAAGGTTAGGCAATGCACGGAAGGCAAGCAAAGAGGAACGGAAGGCAAGGAAGGCTAGGGAAAGCAGGGAAAGGCAAGGGTAACGGAAGGAACGGCACGGTAAGGGCAAACAAGACTAAGGCACGACAACACAGGGCTAGGCAATGCAGGGCAAGGCAAGGAAAGGGTAACGCAAGGCAAGGCACGGTTTGGGGTGGAAGGCGAATGCACGACAACGCAAGGCTAGGCAATGCACGGAAGGCAAGCAAAGAGTAACGGAAGGCAAGGAAGGCAAGGGAAAGCAAGGCAAGGTAAGGGTAACGCAAGGCAAGGCACGGTAAGGCAAGACAAGGCTAATGCACGACAACGCACGGCTAGGCAATGCACGGCCAGGCAAGGAAAGGGTAACGCAAGGCAAGGCACGGTGAGGCAAGGCAAGGCAAATGCACGACAACGCACGGCTAGGCAATGCACGGCAAGGCAAGGAAAGGGTAACGCAAGGCAAGGCACGGTCAGGCGAGGCAAGGCTAAGGCACGACAACGCAAGGCTAGGCAATGAACGGAAGGCAAGCAAAGAGTAACGGAAGGCAAGGAAGGCAAGGGAAAGCAAGGGAAGGCAAGGGCAACGAAAGGAACGGCACGGTAAGGGGAAACAAAGCTAAGGCACGACAATGCAGGGCTAGGCAATGCACGGCAAGGCAAGGAAAGGGTAACGCAAGGCAAGGCACGGTTTGGGGAGGAAGGCGAATGCACGACAACGAAAGGCTAGGCAATGCACGGAAGGCAAGCAAAGAGTAACGGAAGGCAAGGAAGGCAAGGGAAAGCAAGGCAAGGCAAGGGTAACAGAAGGAACGGCACGGCAAGGGGAAACAAGGCTAAGGCACGGCAACGCACGGCTAGGCAATGCACGGCAAGGCAAGGAAAGGGTAACGCAAGGCAAGGCACGGTGAGGCAAGGAAAGGCTGGTGCACGACAACGCACGGCTAGGCAATGCACGGCAAGGCAAGGAAAGGGTAACGCAAGGCAAGGCACGGTCAGGCGAGGCAAGGCTAAGGCACGACAACGCAAGGCTAGGCAATGCACGGCAAGGCAAGGAAAGGGTAACGCAAGGCAAGGCACGGTAAGGCGCGGCAAGGCTAAGGCACGACAACGCAAGGCTAGGCAATAAACGGAAGGCAAGCAAAGAGCAACGGAAGGCAAGGAAGGCAAGGGAAAGCAGGGGAAGGCAAGGGTGACGGAAGGAACGGCACGGTAAGGGGAAACAAGGCTAAGGCACGACAACGCAGGGCTAGCCAATGCACGGCAAGGAAAGGAAAGGGTAACGCAAGTCAAGGCACCGTTACGCGAGGCAAGGCTAAGGCACGACAACGCAAGGCTAGGCAATGCACGGAAGGCAAGCAAAGAGTAACCGAAGGCAAGGAAGGCAAGGGAAAGCAAGGCAAGGCAAGGGTAACGGAAGGAACGGCACGGCAAGGGGAATCAAGGCTAAGGCACGGCAACGCACGGCTAGGAAATGCACGGCAAGGCAAGGAAAGGGTAACGCAAGGCAAGGCACTGTCAGGCGAGGCAAGGCTAAGGCACGACAACGCAAGGCTAGGCAATGCACGGAAGGAAAGCAAAGAGTAACGGAAGGCAATGAAAGTAAGGGAAAGCAAAGCAAGGTAAGGGTAACGCAATGCAAGGCACGGTGAGGCAAGGCAAGGCTGATGCACGACAACGCACGGCTAGGCAATTCACGGCAAGGCAAGGAAAGGGTAACGCAAGGCAAGGCACGGTCAGGCGAGGCAAGGCTAAGGCACGACAATGCAATGCTAGGCAATGCACGGAAGGCAAGCAAAGAGGAACGGAAGGCAAGGAAGGCTAGGGAAAGCAGGGAAAGGCAAGGGTAACGGAAGGAACGGCACGGTAAGGGCAAACAAGACTAAGGCACGACAACACAGGGCTAGGCAATGCAGGGCAAGGCAAGGAAATGGTAACGCAAGGCAAGGCACGGTTTGGGGAGGCAAAGCTAATGCACGACAACGCAAGGCTAGGCAGTGCACGGCTAGGCAAGGAAAGAGTAACGGAAGGAAAGGAAGGCAAGGCAAAGCAAGGCAAGGCAAGTGTAACAAAAGGCAAGGCACGGCAAGGGGAAACAAGGCTAAGGAACGGCAACGCACGGCTACGCAATGCACGGCCAGGCAAGGAAAGGGTAACGCAAGGCAAGGCACGGTAAGGCAAGACAAGGCTAATGCACGACAACGCACGGCTAGGCAATGCACGGCCAGGCAAGGAAAGGGTAACGCAAGGCAAGGCACGGTGAGGCAAGGCAAGGCAAATGCACGACAACGCACGGTTAGGCAATGCACGGCAAGGCAAGGAAAGGGTAACGCAAGGCAAGGCACGGTCAGACGAGGCAAGGCTAAGGCACGACAACGCAAGGCTAGGCAATGCACGGAAGGCAAGCAAAGAGTAACGGAAGGCAAGGAAGGCAAGGGAAAGCAAGGGAAGGCAAGGGCAACGAAAGAAACGGCACGGTAAGGGGAAACAAAGCTAAGGGACGACAATGCAGGGCTAGGCAATGCACGGCAAGGCAAGGAAAGGGTAACGCAAGGCAAGGCACGGTTTGGGGAGGAAGGCGAATGCACGACAACGAAAGGCTAGGCAATGCACGGAAGGCAAGCAAAGAGTAACGGAAGGCAAGGAAGGCAAGGGAAAGCAAGGCAAGGCAAGGGTAACAGAAGGAACGGCACGGCAAGGGGAAACAAGGCTAAGGCACGGCAACGCACGGCTAGGCAATGCACGGCAAGGCAAGGAAAGGGTAACGCAAGGCAAGGCACGGTGAGGCAAGGCAAGGCTGATGCACGACAACGCACGGCTAGGCAATGCACGGCAAGGCAAGGAAAGGGTAACGCAAGGCAAGGCACGGTCAGGCGAGGCAAGGCTAAGGCACGACAACGCAAGGCTAGGCAATGCACGGCAAGGCAAGGAAAGGGTAACGCAAGGCAAGGCACGGTAAGGCGGGGCAAGGCTAAGGCACGACAACGCAATGCTAGGCAATAAACGGAAGGAAAGCAAAGAGTAACGGAAGGCAAGGAAGGCAAGGGAAAGCAGGGGAAGTCAAGGGTAACGGAAGGAACGGCACGGTAAGGGGAAACAAGGCTAAGGCACGACAACGCAGGGCTAGCCAATGCACGGCAAGGAAAGCAAAGAGTAACGGAAGGCAATGAAAGGAAGGGAAAGCAAGGCAAGGTAAGGGTAACGCAAGGCAAGGCACGGTGAGGCAAGGCAAGGCTGATGCACGACAACGCACGGCTAGGCAATTCACGGCAAGGCAAGGAAAGGGTAACGCAAGGCAAGGCACGGTCAGGCGAGGCAATTCTAAGGCACGACAACGCAAGGCTAGGCAATGCACGGAAGGCAAGCAAAGAGGAACGGAAGGCAAGGAAGGCTAGGGAAAGCAGGGAAAGGCAAGGGTAACGGAAGGAACGGCACGGTAAGGGCAAACAAGACTAAGGCACGACAACACAGGGCTAGGCAATGCAGGGCAAGGCAAGGAAATGGTAACGCAAGGCAAGGCACGGTCAGGCGAGGCAAGGCTAAGGCACGACAACGCAAGGTTAGGCAATGCACGGAAGGCAAGCAAAGAGGAACGGAAGGCAAGGAAGGCTAGGGAAAGCAGGGAAAGGCAAGGGTAACGGAAGGAACGGCACGGTAAGGGCAAACAAGACTAAGGCACGACAACACAGGGCTAGGCAATGCAGGGCAAGGCAAGGAAAGGGTAACGCAAGGCAAGGCACGGTTTGGGGTGGAAGGCGAATGCACGACAACGCAAGGCTAGGCAATGCACGGAAGGCAAGCAAAGAGTAACGGAAGGCAAGGAAGGCAAGGGAAAGCAAGGCAAGGCAAGGGTAACGGAAGGAACGGCACGGCAAGAGGAAACAAGGCTAAGGCACGGTAACGCACGGCTAGGCAATGCACGGCAAGGCAAGGAAAGGGTAACGCAAGGCAAGGCACTGTCAGGCGAGGCAAGGCTAAGGCACGACAACGGAAGGCTGGGCAATGCACGGAAGGAAAGCAAAGAGTAACGGAAGGCAATGAAAGGAAGGGAAAGCAAGGCAAGGTAAGGGTAACGCAAGGCAAGGCACGGTGAGGCAAGTCAAGGCTGATGCACGACAACGCATGGCTAGGCAATTCACGGCAAGGCAAGGAAAGGGTAACGCAAGGCAAGGCACGGTCAGGCGAGGCAAGGCTAAGGCACGACAACGCAAGGCTAGGCAATGCACGGAAGGCAAGCAAAGAGGAACGGAAGGCAAGGAAGGCTAGGGAAAGCAGGGAAAGGCAAGGGTAACGGAAGGAACGGCACGGTAAGGGCAAACAAGACTAAGGCACGACAACACAAGGCTAGGCAATGCAGGGCAAGGCAAGGAAATGGTAACGCAAGGCAAGGCACGGTTTGGGGAGGCAAAGCTAATGCACGACAACGCAAGGCTAGGCAGTGCACGGCTAGGCAAGGAAAGAGTAACGGAAGGAAAGGAAGGCAAGGCAAAGCAAGGCAAGGCAAGTGTAACAAAAGGCAAGGCACGGCAAGGGGAAACAAGGCTAAGGAACGGCAACGCACGGCTACGCAATGCACGGCCAGGCAAGGAAAGGGTAACGCAAGGCAAGGCACGGTAAGGCAAGACAAGGCTAATGCACGACAACGCACGGCTAGGCAATGCACGGCCAGGCAAGGAAAGGGTAACGCAAGGCAAGGCACGGTGAGGCAAGGCAAGGCACGACAACGCAAGGCTAGGCAATGAACGGAAGGCAAGCAAAGAGTAACGGAAGGCAAGGAAGGCAAGGGAAAGCAAGGGAAGGCAAGGGCAACGAAAGGAACGGCACGGTAAGGGGAAACAAAGCTAAGGCACGACAATGCAGGGCTAGGCAATGCACGGCAAGGCAAGGAAAGGGTAACGCAAGGCAAGGCACGGTTTGGGGAGGAAGGCGAATGCACGACAACGAAAGGCTAGGCAATGCACGGAAGGCAAGCAAAGAGTAACGGAAGGCAAGGAAGGCAAGGGAAAGCAAGGCAAGGCAAGGGTAACAGAAGGAACGGCACGGCAAGGGGAAACAAGGCTAAGGCACGGCAACGCACGGCTAGGCAATGCACGGCAAGGCAAGGAAAGGGTAACGCAAGGCAAGGCACGGTGAGGCAAGGAAAGGCTGATGCACGACAACGCACGGCTAGGCAATGCACGGCAAGGCAAGGAAAGGGTAACGCAAGGCAAGGCACGGTCAGGCGAGGCAAGGCTAAGGCACGACAACGCAAGGCTAGGCAATGCACGGCAAGGCAAGAAAGGGTAACGCAAGGCAAGGCACGGTAAGGCGCGGCAAGGCTAAGGCACGACAACGCAAGGCTAGGCAATAAACGGAAGGCAAGCAAAGAGCAACGGAAGGCAAGCAAGGCAAGGGAAAGCAGGGGAAGGCAAGGGTGACGGAAGGAACGGCACGGTAAGGGGAAACAAGGCTAAGGCACGACAACGCAGGGCTAGCCAATGCACGGCAAGGAAAGGAAAGGGTAACGCAAGTCAAGGCACCGTTACGCGAGGCAAGTCTAAGGCACGACAACGCAAGGCTAGGCAATGCACGGAAGGCAAGCAAAGAGTAACGGAAGGCAAGGAAGGCAAGGGAAAGCAAGGCAAGGCAAGGGTAACGGAAGGAACGGCACGGCAAGGGGAATCAAGGCTAAGGCACGGCAACGCACGGCTAGGCAATGCACGGCAAGGCAAGGAAAGGGTAACGCAAGGCAAGGCACTGTCAGGCGAGGCAAGGCTAAGGCACGACAACGCAAGGCTAGGCAATGCACGGAAGGAAAGCAAAGAGTAACGGAAGGCAATGAAAGGAAGGGAAAGCAAGGCAAGGTAAGGGTAACGCAAGGCAAGGCACGGTGAGGCAAGGCAAGGCTGATGCACGACAACGCACGGCTAGGCAATTCACGGCAAGGCAAGGAAAGGGTAACGCAAGGCAAGGCACGGTCAGGCGAGGCAAGGCTAAGGCACGACAACGCAAGGCTAGGCAATGCACGGAAGGCAAGCAAAGAGGAACGGAAGGCAAGGACGGCTAGGGAAAGCAGGGAAAGGCAAGGGTAACGGAAGGAACGGCACGGTAAGGGCAAACAAGACTAAGGCAACAACACAAGGCTAGGCAATGCAGGGCAAGGCAAGGAAAGGGTAACGCAAGGCAAGGCACGGTTTGGGGAGGAAGGCGAATGCACGACAACGCAAGGCTAGGCAATGCACGGAAGGCAAGCAAAGAGTAACGGAAGGCAAGGAAGGCAAGGGAAAGCAAGGCAAGGCAAGGGTAACAGAAGGAACGGCACGGCAAGGGGAAACAAGGCTAAGGCACGGCAACGCATGGCTAGGCAATGCACGGCAAGGCAAGGAAAGGGTAATGCAAGGCAAGGCACTGTCAGGCGAGTCAAGGCTAAGGCAGGACAACGCAAGGCTAGGCAATGCACGGAAGGAAAGCAAAGAGTAACGGAAGGCAAGGAAAGGAAGGGAAAGCAAGGCAAGGTAAGGGTAACGCAAGGCAAGGCACGGTTAGTGAAGGCAAGGCTGATGCACGACAACGCACGGCTAGGCAATTCACGGCAAGGCAAGGAAAGGGTAATGCAAGGCAAGGCACGGTCAGGCGAGGCAAGGCTAAGGCACGACAACGCAAGGCTAGGCAATGCACGGAAGGCAAGCAAAGAGGAACGGAAGGCAAGGAAGGCTAGGGAAAGCAGGGGAAGGCAAGGGTAACGGAAGGAACGGCACGGTAAGGGCAAACAAGACTAAGGCACGACAACACAGGGCTAGGCAATGCAGGGCAAGGGAAGGAAATGGTAACGCAAGGCAAGGCACGGTTTGGGGAGGCAAAGCTAATGCACGACAACGCAAGGCTAGGCAGTGAACGGCTAGGCAAGGAAAGAGTAACGGAAGGAAAGGAAGGCAAAGCAAAGCAAGGCAAGGCAAGTGTAACAAAAGGCAAGGCACGGCAAGGGGAAACAAGGCTAAGGAACGACAACGCACGGCTAGGCAATGCACGGCCAGGCAAGGAAAGGGTAACGCAAGGCAAGGCACGGTGAGGGAAGGCAAGGCAAATGCACGACAACGCACGGCTAGGCAATGCACGGCAAGGCAAGGAAAGGGTAACGCAAGGCAAGGCACGGTCAGGCGAGGCAAGGCTAAGGCACGACAACGCAAGGCTAGGCAATGAACGGAAGGCAAGCAAAGAGTAACGGAAGGCAAGGAAGGCAAGGGAAAGCAAGGGAAGGCAAGGGCAACGAAAGGAACGGCACGGTAAGGGGAAACAAAGCTAAGGCACGACAGTGCAGGGCTAGGCAATGCACGGCAAGGCAAGGAAAGGGTAACGCAAGGCAAAGCACGGTGAGGCAAGACAAGGCAAATGCACGACAACGCACGGCTAGGAAATGCACGGCAAGGCAAGGAAAGGGTAACGCAAGGCAAGGAAGGCAAGGGAAAGCAAGGCAAGGCAAGGGTAACAGAAGGAACGGCACGGCAAGGGGAAACAAGGCTAAGGCACGGCAACGCACGGCTAGGCAATGCACGGCAAGGCAAGGAAAGGGTAATGCAAGGCAAGGCACGGTTTGGGGAGGAAGGCGCATGCACGACAACGCAAGGCTAGGCAATGCACGGAAGGCAAGCAAAGAGTAACGGAAGGCAAGGAAGGCAAGGGAAAGCAAGGCAAGGCAAGGGTAACAGAAGGAACGGCACGGCAAGGGGAAACAAGGCTAAGGCACGGCAACGCACGGCTAGGCAATGCACGGCAAGGCAAGGAAAGGGTAACGCAAGGCAAGGCACGGTTTGGGGAGGAAGGCGCATGCACGACAACGCAAGGCTAGGCAATGCACGGAAGGCAAGCAAAGAGTAACGGAAGGCAAGGAAGGCAAGGGAAAGCAAGGCAAGGCAAGGGTAACAGAAGGAACGGCACAGCAAGGGGAAATAAGGCTAAGGCACGGCAACGCACGGCTAGGCAATGCACGGCAAGGCAAGGAAAGGGTAACGCAAGGCAAGGCACGGTGAGGCAAGGCAAGGCTGATGCACGACAACGCATGGCTAGGCAATTCACGGCAAGGCAAGGAAAGGGTAACGCAAGGCAAGGCACGGTCAGGCGAGGCAAGGCTAAGGCACGACAACGCAAGGCTAGGCAATGCACGGAAGGCAAGCAAAGAGGAACGGAAGGCAAGGAAGGCTAGGGAAAGCAGGGAAAGGCAAGGGTAACGGAAGGAACGGCACGGTAAGGGCAAACAAGACTAAGGCACGACAACACAGGGCTAGGCAATGCAGGGCAAGGCAAGGAAATGGTAACGCAAGGCAAGGCACGGTTTGGGGAGGCAAAGCTAATGCACGACAACGCAAGGCTAGGCAGTGCACGGCTAGGCAAGGAAAGAGTAACGGAAGGAAAGGAAGGCAAGGCAAAGCAAGGCAAGGCAAGTGTAACAAAAGGCAAGGCACGGCAAGGGGAAACAAGGCTAAGGAACGGCAACGCACGGCTACGCAATGCACGGCCAGGCAAGGAAAGGGTAACGCAAGGCAAGGCACGGTAAGGCAAGACAAGGCTAATGCACGACAACGCACGGCTAGGCAATGCACGGTCAGGCAAGGAAAGGGTAACGCAAGGCAAGGCACGGTGAGGCAAGGCAAGGCAAATGCACGACAACGCACGGCTAGGCAATGCACGGCAAGGCAAGGAAAGGGTAACGCAAGGCAAGGCACGGTCAGGCGAGGCAAGGCTAAGGCACGACAACGCAAGGCTAGGCAATGAACGGAAGGCAAGCAAAGAGTAACGGAAGGCAAGGAAGGCAAGGGAAAGCAAGGGAAGGCAAGGGCAACGAAAGGAACGGCACGGTAAGGGGAAACAAAGCTAAGGCACGACAATGCAGGGCTAGGCAATGCACGGCAAGGCAAGGAAAGGGTAACGCAAGGCAAGGCACGGTTTGGGGAGGAAGGCGAATGCACGACAACGAAAGGCTAGGCAATGCACGGAAGGCAAGCAAAGAGTAACGGAAGGCAAGGAAGGCAAGGGAAAGCAAGGCAAGGCAAGGGTAACAGAAGGAACGGCACGGCAAGGGGAAACAAGGCTAAGGCACGGCAACGCACGGCTAGGCAATGCACGGCAAGGCAAGGAAAGGGTAACGCAAGGCAAGGCACGGTGAGGCAAGGAAAGGCTGATGCACGACAACGCACGGCTAGGCAATGCACGGCAAGGCAAGGAAAGGGTAACGCAAGGCAAGGCACGGTTTGGGGAGGAAGGCGAATGCACGACAACGCAAGGCTAGGCAATGCACGGAAGGCAAGCAAACAGTAACGGAAGGCAAGGAAGGCAAGGGAAAGCAAGGCAAGGCAAGGGTAACAGAAGGAACGGGACGGCAAGGGGAAACAAGGCTAAGGCACGGCAACGCACGGCTAGGCAATGCACGGCAAGGCAAGGAAAGGGTAATGCAAGCAAGGCACTGTCAGGCGAGTCAAGGCTAAGGCAGGACAACGCAAGGCTAGGCAATGCACGGAAGGAAAGCAAAGAGTAACGGAAGGCAAGGAAAGGAAGGGAAAGCAAGGCAAGGTAAGGGTAACGCAAGGCAAGGCACGGTGAGTGAAGGCAAGGCTGATGCACGACAACGCACGGCTAGGCAATTCACGGCAAGGCAAGGAAAGGGTAATGCAAGGCAAGGCACGGTCAGGCGAGGCAAGGCTAAGGCACGACAACGCAAGGCTAGGCAATGCACGGAAGGCAAGCAAAGAGTAACGGAAGGCAAGGAAGGCAAGGGAAAGCAAGGCAAGGCAAGGGTAACAGAAGGAACGGCACGGCAAGGGGAAACAAGGCTAAGGCACGGCAACGCACGGCTAGGCAATGCACGGCAAGGCAAGGAAAGGGTAACGCAAGGCAAGGCACGGTGAGGCAAGGCAAGGCTGATGCACGACAACGCACGGCTAGGCAATGCACGGCAAGGCAAGGAAAGGGTAACGCAAGGCAAGGCACGGTCAGGCGAGTCAAGGCTAAGGCACGACAACGCAAGGCTAGGCAATGCACGGCAAGGCAAGGAAAGGGTAACGCAAGGCAAGGCACGGTAAGGCGCGGCAAGGCTAAGGCACGACAACGCAAGGCTAGGCAATAAACGGAAGGCAAGCAAAGAGTAACGAAAGGCAAGGAAGGCAAGGGAAAGCAGGGGAAGGCAAGGGTAACGGAAGGAACGGCACGGTAAGGGGAAACAAGGCTAAGGCACGACAACGCAGGGCTAGCCAATGCACGGCAAGGAAAGGAAAGGGTAACGCAAGGCAAGGCACCGTTACGCGAGGCAAGGCTAAGGCACGACAACGCAAGGCTAGGCAATGCACGGAAGGCAAGCAAAGAGTAACGGAAGGCAAGGAAGGCAAGGGAAAGCAAGGCAAGGCAAGGGTAACGGAAGGAACGGCACGGCAAGGGGAAACAAGGCTAAGGCACGGCAACGAACGGCTAGGCAATGCACGGCAAGGCAAGGAAAGGGTAACGCAAGGCAAGGCACTGTCAGGCGAGGCAAGGCTAAGGCACGACAACGCAAGGCTAGGCAATGCACGGAAGGAAAGCAAAGAGTAACGGAAGGCAATGAAAGTAAGGGAAAGCAAAGCAAGGTAAGGGTAACGCAATGCAAGGCACGGTGAGGCAAGGCAAGGCTGATGCACGACAACGCACGGCTAGGCAATTCACGGCAAGGCAAGGAAAGGGTAACGCAAGGCAAGGCACGGTCAGGCGAGGCAAGGCTAAGGCACGACAACGCAAGGCTAGGCAATGCACGGAAGGCAAGCAAAGAGGAACGGAAGGCAAGGAAGGCTAGGGAAAGCAGGGAAAGGCAAGGGTAACGGAAGGAACGGCACGGTAAGGGCAAACAACACTAAGGCACGACAACACAGGGCTAGGCAATGCAGGGCAAGGCAAGGAAATGGTAACGCAAGGCAAGGCACGGTTTGGGGAGGCAAAGCTAATGCACGACAACGCAAGGCTAGGCAGTGCACGGCTAGGCAAGGAAAGAGTAACGGAAGGAAAGGAAGGCAAGGCAAAGCAAGGCAAGGCAAGTGTAACAAAAGGCAAGGCACGGCAAGGGGAAACAAGGCTAAGGAACGGCAACGCACGGCTACGCAATGCACGGCCAGGCAAGGAAAGGGTAACGCAAGGCAAGGCACGGTAAGGCAAGACAAGGCTAATGCACGACAACGCACGGCTAGGCAATGCACGGCCAGGCAAGGAAAGGGTAACGCAAGGCAAGGCACGGTGAGGCAAGGCAAGGCAAATGCACGACAACGCACGGTTAGGCAATGCACGGCAAGGCAAGGAAAGGGTAACGCAAGGCAAGGCACGGTCAGACCAGGCAAGGCTAAGGCACGACAACGCAAGGCTAGGCAATGCACGGAAGGCAAGCAAAGAGTAACGGAAGGCAAGGAAGGCAAGGGAAAGCAAGGGAAGGCAAGGGCAACGAAAGAAACGGCACGGTAAGGGGAAACAAAGCTAAGGGACGACAATGCAGGGCTAGGCAATGCACGGCAAGGCAAGGAAAGGGTAACGCAAGGCAAGGCACGGTTTGGGGAGGAAGGCGAATGCACGACAACGAAAGGCTAGGCAATGCACGGAAGGCAAGCAAAGAGTAACGGAAGGCAAGGAAGGCAAGGGAAAGCAAGGCAAGGCAAGGGTAACAGAAGGAACGGCACGGCAAGGGGAAACAAGGCTAAGGCACGGCAACGCACGGCTAGGCAATGCACGCCAAGGCAAGGAAAGGGTAACGCAAGGCAAGGCACGGTGAGGCAAGGCAATGCTGATGCACGACAACGCACGGCTAGGCAATGCACGGCAAGGCAAGGAAAGGGTAACGCAATGCAAGGCACGGTCAGGCGAGGCAAGGCTAAGGCACGACAACGCAAGGCTAGGCAATGCACGGCAAGGCAAGGAAAGGGTAACGCAAGGCAAGGCACGGTAAGGCGGGGCAAGGCTAAGGCACGACAACGCAATGCTAGGCAATAAACGGAAGGAAAGCAAAGAGTAACGGAAGGCAAGGAAGGCAAGGGAAAGCAGGGGAAGGCAAGGGTAACGGAAGGAACGGCACGGTAAGGGGAAACAAGGCTAAGGCACGACAACGCAGGGCTAGCCAATGCACGGCAAGGAAAGCAAAGAGTAACGGAAGGCAATGAAAGGAAGGGAAAGCAAGGCAAGGTAAGGGTAACGCAAGGCAAGGCACGGTGAGGCAAGGCAAGGCTGATGCACGACAACGCACGGCTAGGCAATTCACGGCAAGGCAAGGAAAGGGTAACGCAAGGCAAGGCACGGTCAGGCGAGGCAAGGCTAAGGCACGACAACGCAAGGCTAGGCAATGCACGGAAGGCAAGCAAAGAGGAACGGAAGGCAAGGAAGGCTAGGGAAAGCAGGGAAAGGCAAGTGTAACGGAAGGAACGGCACGGTAAGGGCAAACAAGACTAAGGCACGACAACACAGGGCTAGGCAATGCAGGGCAAGGCAAGGAAATGGTAACGCAAGGCAAGGCACGGTCAGGCGAGGCAAGGCTAAGGCACGACAACGCAAGGCTGGGCAATGCACGGAAGGAAAGCAAAGAGTAACGGAAGGCAATGAAAGGAAGGGAAAGCAAGGCAAGGTAAGGGTAACGCAAGGCAAGGCACGGTGAGGCAAGTCAAGGCTGATGCACGACAACGCATGGCTAGGCAATTCACGGCAAGGCAAGGAAAGGGTAACGCAAGGCAAGGCACGGTCAGGCGAGGCAAGGCTAAGGCACGACAACGCAAGGCTAGGCAATGCACGGAAGGCAAGCAAAGAGGAACGGAAGGCAAGGAAGGCTAGGGAAAGCAGGGAAAGGCAAGGGTAACGGAAGGAACGGCACGGTAAGGGCAAACAAGACTAAGGCACGACAACACAGGGCTAGGCAATGCAGGGCAAGGCAAGGAAATGGTAACGCAAGGCAAGGCACGGTTTGGGGAGGCAAAGCTAATGCACGACAACGCAAGGCTAGGCAGTGCACGGCTAGGCAAGGAAAGAGTAACGGAAGGAAAGGAAGGCAAGGCAAAGCAAGGCAAGGCAAGTGTAACAAAAGGCAAGGCACGGCAAGGGGAAACAAGGCTAAGGAACGGCAACGCACGGCTACGCAATGCACGGCCAGGCAAGGAAAGGGTAACGCAAGGCAAGGCACGGTAAGGCAAGACAAGGCTAATGCACGACAACGCACGGCTAGGCAATGCACGGCCAGGCAAGGAAAGGGTAACGCAAGGCAAGGCACGGTGAGGCAAGGCAAGGCAAATGCACGACAACGCACGGCTAGGCAATGCACGGCAAGGCAAGGAAAGGGTAACGCAAGGCAAGGCACGGTCAGGCGAGGCAAGGCTAAGGCACGACAACGCAAGGCTAGGCAATGAACGGAAGGCAAGCAAAGAGTAACGGAAGGCAAGGAAGGCAAGGGAAAGCAAGGGAAGGCAAGGGCAACGAAAGGAACGGCACGGTAAGGGGAAACAAAGCTAAGGCACGACAATGCAGGGCTAGGCAATGCACGGCAAGGCAAGGAAAGGGTAACGCAAGGCAAGGCACGGTTTGGGGAGGAAGGCGAATGCACGACAACGAAAGGCTAGGCAATGCACGGAAGGCAAGCAAAGAGTAACGGAAGGCAAGGAAGGCAAGGGAAAGCAAGGCAAGGCAAGGGTAACAGAAGGAACGGCACGGCAAGGGGAAACAAGGCTAAGGCACGGCAACGCACGGCTAGGCAATGCACGGCAAGGCAAGGAAAGGGTAACGCAAGGCAAGGCACGGTGAGGCAAGGAAAGGCTGATGCACGACAACGCACGGCTAGGCAATGCACGGCAAGGCAAGGAAAGGGTAACGCAAGGCAAGGCACGGTCAGGCGAGGCAAGGCTAAGGCACGACAACGCAAGGCTAGGCAATGCACGGCAAGGCAAGGAAAGGGTAACGCAAGGCAAGGCACGGTAAGGCGCGGCAAGGCTAAGGCACGACAACGCAAGGCTAGGCAATAAACGGAAGGCAAGCAAAGAGCAACGGAAGGCAAGGAAGGCAAGGGAAAGCAGGGGAAGGCAAGGGTGACGGAAGGAACGGCACGGTAAGGGGAAACAAGGCTAAGGCACGACAACGCAGGGCTAGCCAATGCACGGCAAGGAAAGGAAAGGGTAACGCAAGTCAAGGCACCGTTACGCGAGGCAAGGCTAAGGCACGACAACGCAAGGCTAGGCAATGCACGGAAGGCAAGCAAAGAGTAACGGAAGGCAAGGAAGGCAAGGGAAAGCAAGGCAAGGCAAGGGTAACGGAAGGAACGGCACGGCAAGGGGAATCAAGGCTAAGGCACGGCAACGCACGGCTAGGCAATGCACGGCAAGGCAAGGAAAGGGTAACGCAAGGCAAGGTACTGTCAGGCGAGGCAAGGCTAAGGCACGACAACGCAAGGCTAGGCAATGCACGGAAGGAAAGCAAAGAGTAACGGAAGGCAATGAAAGGAAGGGAAAGCAAGGCCAGGTAAGGGTAACGCAAGGCAAGGCACGGTGAGGCAAGGCAAGGCTGATGCACGACAACGCACGGCTAGGCAATTCACGGCAAGGCAAGGAAAGGGTAACGCAAGGCAAGGCACGGTCAGGCGAGGCAAGGCTAAGGCACGACAACGCAAGGCTAGCCAATGCACGGAAGGCAAGCAAAGAGGAACGGAAGGCAAGGACGGCTAGGGAAAGCAGGGAAAGGCAAGGGTAACGGAAGGAACGGCACGGTAAGGGCAAACAAGACTAAGGCAACAACACAAGACTAGGCAATGCAGGGCAAGGCAAGGAAAGGGTAACGCAAGGCAAGGCACGGTTTGGGGAGGAAGGCGAATGCACGACAACGCAAGGCTAGGCAATGCACGGAAGGCAAGCAAACAGTAACGGAAGGCAAGGAAGGCAAGGGAAAGCAAGGCAAGGCAAGGGTAACAGAAGGAACGGCACGGCAAGGGGAAACAAGGCTAAGGCACGGCTACGCACGGCTAGGCAATGCACGGCAAGGCAAGGAAAGGGTAATGCAAGCAAGGCACTGTCAGGCGAGTCAAGGCTAAGGCAGGACAACGCAAGGCTAGGCAATGCACGGAAGGAAAGCAAAGAGTAACGGAAGGCAAGGAAAGGAAGGGAAAGCAAGGCAAGGTAAGGGTAACGCAAGGCAAGGCACGGTGAGTGAAGGCAAGGCTGATGCACGACAACGCACGGCTAGGCAATTCACGGCAAGGCAAGGAAAGGGTAATGCAAGGCAAGGCACGGTCAGGCGAGGCAAGGCTAAGGCACGACAACGCAAGGCTAGGCAATGCACGGAAGGCAAGCAAAGAGTAACGGAAGGCAAGGAAGGCAAGGGAAAGCAAGGCAAGGCAAGGGTAACAGAAGGAACGGCACGGCAAGGGGAAACAAGGCTAAGGCACGGCAACGCACGGCTAGGCAATGCACGGCAAGGCAAGGAAAGGGTAACGCAAGGCAAGGCACGGTGAGGCAAGGCAAGGCTGATGCACGACAACGCACGGCTAGGCAATGCACGGCAAGGCAAGGAAAGGGTAACGCAAGGCAAGGCACGGTCAGGCGAGGCAAGGCTAAGGCACGACAACGCAAGGCTAGGCAATGCACGGCAAGGCAAGGAAAGGGTAACGCAAGGCAAGGCACGGTAAGGCGCGGCAAGGCTAAGGCACGACAACGCAAGGCTAGGCAATAAACGGAAGGCAAGCAAAGAGTAACGAAAGGCAAGGAAGGCAAGGGAAAGCAGGGGAAGGCAAGGGTAACGGAAGGAACGGCACGGTAAGGGGAAACAAGGCTAAGGCACGACAACGCAGGGCTAGCCAATGCACGGCAAGGAAAGGAAAGGGTAACGCAAGGCAAGGCACCGTTACGCGAGGCAAGGCTAAGGCACGACAACGCAAGGCTAGGCAATGCACGGAAGGCAAGCAAAGAGTAACGGAAGGCAAGGAAGGCAAGGGAAAGCAAGGCAAGGCAAGGGTAACGGAAGGAACGGCACGGCAAGGGGAAACAAGGCTAAGGCACGGCAACGAACGGCTAGGCAATGCACGGCAAGGCAAGGAAAGGGTAACGCAAGGCAAGGCACTGTCAGGCGAGGCAAGGCTAAGGCACGACAACGCAAGGCTAGGCAATGTACGGAAGGAAAGCAAAGAGTAACGGAAGGCAATGAAAGTAAGGGAAAGCAAAGCAAGGTAAGGGTAACGCAATGCAAGGCACGGTGAGGCAAGGCAAGGCTGATGCACGACAACGCACGGCTAGGCAATTCACGGCAAGGCAAGGAAAGGGTAACGCAAGGCAAGGCACGGTCAGGCGAGGCAAGGCTAAGGCACGACAACGCAAGGCTAGGCAATGCACGGAAGGCAAGCAAAGAGGAACGGAAGGCAAGGAAGTCTAGGGAAAGCAGGGAAAGGCAAGGGTAACGGAAGGAACGGCACGGTAAGGGCAAACAAGACTAAGGCACGACAACACAGGGCTAGGCAATGCAGGGCAAGGCAAGGAAATGGTAACGCAAGGCAAGGCACGGTTTGGGGAGGCAAAGCTAATGCACGACAACGCAAGGCTAGGCAGTGCACGGCTAGGCAAGGAAAGAGTAACGGAAGGAAAGGAAGGCAAGGCAAAGCAAGGCAAGGCAAGTGTAACAAAAGGCAAGGCACGGCAAGGGGAAACAAGGCTAAGGAACGGCAACGCACGGCTACGCAATGCACGGCCAGGCAAGGAAAGGGTAACGCAAGGCAAGGCACGGTAAGGCAAGACAAGGCTAATGCCCGACAACGCACGGCTAGGCAATGCACGGCCAGGCAAGGAAAGGGTAACGCAAGGCAAGGCACGGTGAGGCAAGGCAAGGCAAATGCACGACAACGCACGGTTAGGCAATGCACGGCAAGGCAAGGAAAGGGTAACGCAAGGCAAGGCACGGTCAGGCGAGGCAAGGCTAAGGCACGACAACGCAATGCTAGGCAATAAACGGAAGGAAAGCAAAGAGTAACGGAAGGCAAGGAAGGCAAGGGAAAGCAGGGGAAGGCAAGGGTAACGGAAGGAACGGCACGGTAAGGGGAAACAAGGCTAAGGCACGACAACGCAGGGCTAGCCAATGCACGGCAAGGAAAGCAAAGAGTAACGGAAGGCAATGAAAGGAAGGGAAAGCAAGGCAAGGTAAGGGTAACGCAAGGCAAGGCACGGTGAGGCAAGGCAAGGCTGATGCACGACAACGCACGGCTAGGCAATTCACGGCAAGGCAAGGAAAGGGTAACGCAAGGCAAGGCACGGTCAGGCGAGGCAAGGCTAAGGCACGACAACGCAAGGCTAGGCAATGCACGGAAGGCAAGCAAAGAGGAATGGAAGGCAAGGAAGGCTAGGGAAAGCAGGGAAAGGCAAGGGTAACGGAAGGAACGGCACGGTAAGGGCAAACAAGACTAAGGCACGACAACACAGGGCTAGGCAATGCAGGGCAAGGCAAGGAAATGGTAACGCAAGGCAAGGCACGGTCAGGCGAGGCAAGGCTAAGGCACGACAATGCAAGGTTAGGCAATGCACGGAAGGCAAGCAAAGAGGAACGGAAGGCAAGGAAGGCTAGGGAAAGCAGGGAAAGGCAAGGGTAACGGAAGGAACGGCACGGTAAGGGCAAACAAGACTAAGGCACGACAACACAGGGCTAGGCAATGCAGGGCAAGGCAAGGAAAGGGTAACGCAAGGCAAGGCACGGTTTGGGGTGGAAGGCGAATGCACGACAACGCAAGGCTAGGCAATGCACGGAAGGCAAGCAAAGAGTAACGGAAGGCAAGGAAGGCAAGGGAAAGCAAGGCAAGGCAAGGGTAACGGAAGGAACGGCACGGCAAGGGGAAACAAGGCTAAGGCACGGCAACGCACGGCTAGGCAATGCACGGCAAGGCAAGGAAAGGGTAACGCAAGGCAAGGCACTGTCAGGCGAGGCAAGGCTAAGGCACGACAACGCAAGGCTGGGCAATGCACGGAAGGAAAGCAAAGAGTAACGGAAGGCAATGAAAGGAAGGGAAAGCAAGGCAAGGTAAGGGTAACGCAAGGCAAGGCACGGTGAGGCAAGTCAAGGCTGATGCACGACAACGCATGGCTAGGCAATTCACGGCAAGGCAAGGAAAGGGTAACGCAAGGCAAGGCACGGTCAGGCGAGGCAAGGCTAAGGCACGACAACGCAAGGCTAGGCAATGCACGGAAGGCAAGCAAAGAGGAACGGAAGGCAAGGAAGGCTAGGGAAAGCAGGGAAAGGCAAGGGTAACGGAAGGAACGGCACGGTAAGGGCAAACAAGACTAAGGCACGACAACACAGGGCTAGGCAATGCAGGGCAAGGCAAGGAAATGGTAACGCAAGGCAAGGCACGGTTTGGGGAGGCAAAGCTAATGCACGACAACGCAAGGCTAGGCAGTGCACGGCTAGGCAAGGAAAGAGTAACGGAAGGAAAGGAAGGCAAGGCAAAGCAAGGCAAGGCAAGTGTAACAAAAGGCAAGGCACGGCAAGGGGAAACAAGGCTAAGGAACGGCAACGCACGGCTACGCAATGCACGGCCAGGCAAGGAAAGGGTAACGCAAGGCAAGGCACGGTAAGGCAAGACAAGGCTAATGCACGACAACGCACGGCTAGGCAATGCACGGCCAGGCAAGGAAAGGGTAACGCAAGGCAAGGCACGGTGAGGCAAGGCAAGGCAAATGCACGACAACGCACGGCTAGGCAATGCACGGCAAGGCAAGGAAAGGGTAACGCAAGGCAAGGCACGGTCAGGCGAGGCAAGGCTAAGGCACGACAACGCAAGGCTAGGCAATGAACGGAAGGCAAGCAAAGAGTAACGGAAGGCAAGGAAGGCAAGGGAGAGCAAGGGAAGGCAAGGGCAACGAAAGGAACGGCACGGTAAGGGGAAACAAAGCTAAGGCACGACAATGCAGGGCTAGGCAATGCACGGCAAGGCAAGGAAAGGGTAACGCAAGGCAAGGCACGGTTTGGGGAGGAAGGCGAATGCACGACAACGAAAGGCTAGGCAATGCACGGAAGGCAAGCAAAGAGTAACGGAAGGCAAGGAAGGCAAGGGAAAGCAAGGCAAGGCAAGGGTAACAGAAGGAACGGCACGGCAAGGGGAAACAAGGCTAAGGCACGGCAACGCACGCCTAGGCAATGCACGGCAAGGCAAGGAAAGGGTAACGCAAGGCAAGGCACGGTGAGGCAAGGAAAGGCTGGTGCACGACAACGCACGGCTAGGCAATGCACGGCAAGGCAAGGAAAGGGTAACGCAAGGCAAGGCACGGTCAGGCGAGGCAAGGCTAAGGCACGACAACGCAAGGCTAGGCAATGCACGGCAAGGCAAGGAAAGGGTAACGCAAGGCAAGGCACGGTAAGGCGCGGCAAGGCTAAGGCACGACAACGCAAGGCTAGGCAATAAACGGAAGGCAAGCAAAGAGCAACGGAAGGCAAGGAAGGCAAGGGAAAGCAGGGGAAGGCAAGGGTGACGGAAGGAACGGCACGGTAAGGGGAAACAAGGCTAAGGCACGACAACGCAGGGCTAGCCAATGCACGGCAAGGAAAGGAAAGGGTAACGCAAGTCAAGGCACCGTTACGCGAGGCAAGGCTAAGGCACGACAACGCAAGGCTAGGCAATGCACGGAAGGCAAGCAAAGAGTAACGGAAGGCAAGGAAGGCAAGGGAAAGCAAGGCAAGGCAAGGGTAACGGAAGGAACGGCACGGCAAGGGGAATCAAGGCTAAGGCACGGCAACGCACGGCTAGGCAATGCACGGCAAGGCAAGGAAAGGGTAACGCAAGGCAAGGCACTGTCAGGCGAGGCAAGGCTAAGGCACGACAACGCAAGGCTAGGCAATGCACGGAAGGAAAGCAAAGAGTAACGGAAGGCAATGAAAGTAAGGGAAAGCAAAGCAAGGTAAGGGTAACGCAATGCAAGGCACGGTGAGGCAAGGCAAGGCTGATGCACGACAACGCACGGCTAGGCAATTCACGGCAAGGCAAGGAAAGGGTAACGCAAGGCAAGGCACGGTCAGGCGAGGCAAGGCTAAGGCACGACAATGCAATGCTAGGCAATGCACGGAAGGCAAGCAAAGAGGAACGGAAGGCAAGGAAGGCTAGGGAAAGCAGGGAAAGGCAAGGGTAACGGAAGGAACGGCACGGTAAGGGCAAACAAGACTAAGGCACGACAACACAGGGCTAGGCAATGCAGGGCAAGGCAAGGAAATGGTAACGCAAGGCAAGGCACGGTTTGGGGAGGCAAAGCTAATGCACGACAACGCAAGGCTAGGCAGTGCACGGCTAGGCAAGGAAAGAGTAACGGAAGGAAAGGAAGGCAAGGCAAAGCAAGGCAAGGCAAGTGTAACAAAAGGCAAGGCACGGCAAGGGGAAACAAGGCTAAGGAACGGCAACGCACGGCTACGCAATGCACGGCCAGGCAAGGAAAGGGTAACGCAAGGCAAGGCACGGTAAGGCAAGACAAGGCTAATGCACGACAACGCACGGCTAGGCAATGCACGGCCAGGCAAGGAAAGGGTAACGCAAGGCAAGGCACGGTGAGGCAAGGCAAGGCAAATGCACGACAACGCACGGTTAGGCAATGCACGGCAAGGCAAGGAAAGGGTAACGCAAGGCAAGGCACGGTCAGACGAGGCAAGGCTAAGGCACGACAACGCAAGGCTAGGCAATGCACGGAAGGCAAGCAAAGAGTAACGGAAGGCAAGGAAGGCAAGGGAAAGCAAGGGAAGGCAAGGGCAACGAAAGAAACGGCACGGTAAGGGGAAACAAAGCTAAGGGACGACAATGCAGGGCTAGGCAATGCACGGCAAGGCAAGGAAAGGGTAACGCAAGGCAAGGCACGGTTTGGGGAGGAAGGCGAATGCACGACAACGAAAGGCTAGGCAATGCACGGAAGGCAAGCAAAGAGTAACGGAAGGCAAGGAAGGCAAGGGAAAGCAAGGCAAGGCAAGGGTAACAGAAGGAACGGCACGGCAAGGGGAAACAAGGCTAAGGCACGGCAACGCACGGCTAGGCAATGCACGGCAAGGCAAGGAAAGGGTAACGCAAGGCAAGGCACGGTGAGGCAAGGCAAGGCTGATGCACGACAACGCACGGCTAGGCAATGCACGGCAAGGCAAGGAAAGGGTAACGCAAGGCAAGGCACGGTCAGGCGAGGCAAGGCTAAGGCACGACAACGCAAGGCTAGGCAATGCACGGCAAGGCAAGGAAAGGGTAACGCAAGGCAAGGCACGGTAAGGCGGGGCAAGGCTAAGGCACGACAACGCAATGCTAGGCAATAAACGGAAGGAAAGCAAAGAGTAACGGAAGGCAAGGAAGGCAAGGGAAAGCAGGGGAAGGCAAGGGTAACGGAAGGAACGGCACGGTAAGGGGAAACAAGGCTAAGGCACGACAACGCAGGGCTAGCCAATGCACGGCAAGGAAAGCAAAGAGTAACGGAAGGCAATGAAAGGAAGGGAAAGCAAGGCAAGGTAAGGGTAACGCAAGGCAAGGCACGGTGAGGCAAGGCAAGGCTGATGCACGACAACGCACGGCTAGGCAATTCACGGCAAGGCAAGGAAAGGGTAACGCAAGGCAAGGCACGGTCAGGCGAGGCAAGGCTAAGGCACGACAACGCAAGGCTAGGCAATGCACGGAAGGCAAGCAAAGAGGAACGGAAGGCAAGGAAGGCTAGGGAAAGCAGGGAAAGGCAAGGGTAACGGAAGGAACGGCACGGTAAGGGCAAACAAGACTAAGGCACGACAACACAGGGCTAGGCAATGCAGGGCAAGGCAAGGAAATGGTAACGCAAGGCAAGGCACGGTCAGGCGAGGCAAGGCTAAGGCACGACAACGCAAGGTTAGGCAATGCACGGAAGGCAAGCAAAGAGGAACGGAAGGCAAGGAAGGCTAGGGAAAGCAGGGAAAGGCAAGGGTAACGGAAGGAACGGCACGGTAAGGGCAAACAAGACTAAGGCACGACAACACAGGGCTAGGCAATGCAGGGCAAGGCAAGGAAAGGGTAACGCAAGGCAAGGCACGGTTTGGGGTGGAAGGCGAATGCACGACAACGCAAGGCTAGGCAATGCACGGAAGGCAAGCAAAGAGTAACGGAAGGCAAGGAAGGCAAGGGAAAGCAAGGCAAGGCAAGGGTAACGGAAGGAACGGCACGGCAAGGGGAAACAAGGCTAAGGCACGGTAACGCACGGCTAGGCAATGCACGGCAAGGCAAGGAAAGGGTAACGCAAGGCAAGGCACTGTCAGGCGAGGCAAGGCTAAGGCACGACAACGGAAGGCTGGGCAATGCACGGAAGGAAAGCAAAGAGTAACGGAAGGCAATGAAAGGAAGGGAAAGCAAGGCAAGGTAAGGGTAACGCAAGGCAAGGCACGGTGAGGCAAGTCAAGGCTGATGCACGACAACGCATGGCTAGGCAATTCACGGCAAGGCAAGGAAAGGGTAACGCAAGGCAAGGCACGGTCAGGCGAGGCAAGGCTAAGGCACGACAACGCAAGGCTAGGCAATGCACGGAAGGCAAGCAAAGAGGAACGGAAGGCAAGGAAGGCTAGGGAAAGCAGGGAAAGGCAAGGGTAACGGAAGGAACGGCACGGTAAGGGCAAACAAGACTAAGGCACGACAACACAAGGCTAGGCAATGCAGGGCAAGGCAAGGAAATGGTAACGCAAGGCAAGGCACGGTTTGGGGAGGCAAAGCTAATGCACGACAACGCAAGGCTAGGCAGTGCACGGCTAGGCAAGGAAAGAGTAACGGAAGGAAAGGAAGGCAAGGCAAAGCAAGGCAAGGCAAGTGTAACAAAAGGCAAGGCACGGCAAGGGGAAACAAGGCTAAGGAACGGCAACGCACGGCTACGCAATGCACGGCCAGGCAAGGAAAGGGTAACGCAAGGCAAGGCACGGTAAGGCAAGACAAGGCTAATGCACGACAACGCACGGCTAGGCAATGCACGGCCAGGCAAGGAAAGGGTAACGCAAGGCAAGGCACGGTGAGGCAAGGCAAGGCAAATGCACGACAACGCACGGCTAGGCAATGCACGGCAAGGCAAGGAAAGGGTAACGCAAGGCAAGGCACGGTCAGGCGAGGCAAGGCTAAGGCACGACAACGCAAGGCTAGGCAATGAACGGAAGGCAAGCAAAGAGTAACGGAAGGCAAGGAAGGCAAGGGAAAGCAAGGGAAGGCAAGGGCAACGAAAGGAACGGCACGGTAAGGGGAAACAAAGCTAAGGCACGACAATGCAGGGCTAGGCAATGCACGGCAAGGCAAGGAAAGGGTAACGCAAGGCAAGGCACGGTTTGGGGAGGAAGGCGAATGCACGACAACGAAAGGCTAGGCAATGCACGGAAGGCAAGCAAAGAGTAACGGAAGGCAAGGAAGGCAAGGGAAAGCAAGGCAAGGCAAGGGTAACAGAAGGAACGACACGGCAAGGGGAAACAAGGCTAAGGCACGGCAACGCACGGCTAGGCAATGCACGGCAAGGCAAGGAAAGGGTAACGCAAGGCAAGGCACGGTGAGGCAAGGAAAGGCTGATGCACGACAACGCACGGCTAGGCAATGCACGGCAAGGCAAGGAAAGGGTAACGCAAGGCAAGGCACGGTCAGGCGAGGCAAGGCTAAGGCACGACAACGCAAGGCTAGGCAATGCACGGCAAGGCAAGAAAGGGTAACGCAAGGCAAGGCACGGTAAGGCGCGGCAAGGCTAAGGCACGACAACGCAAGGCTAGGCAATAAACGGAAGGCAAGCAAAGAGCAACGGAAGGCAAGGAAGGCAAGGGAAAGCAGGGGAAGGCAAGGGTGACGGAAGGAACGGCACGGTAAGGGGAAACAAGGCTAAGGCACGACAACGCAGGGCTAGCCAATGCACGGCAAGGAAAGGAAAGGGTAACGCAAGTCAAGGCACCGTTACGCGAGGCAAGTCTAAGGCACGACAACGCAAGGCTAGGCAATGCACGGAAGGCAAGCAAAGAGTAACGGAAGGCAAGGAAGGCAAGGGAAAGCAAGGCAAGGCAAGGGTAACGGAAGGAACGGCACGGCAAGGGGAATCAAGGCTAAGGCACGGCAACGCACGGCTAGGCAATGCACGGCAAGGCAAGGAAAGGGTAACGCAAGGCAAGGCACTGTCAGGCGAGGCAAGGCTAAGGCACGACAACGCAAGGCTAGGCAATGCACGGAAGGAAAGCAAAGAGTAACGGAAGGCAATGAAAGGAAGGGAAAGCAAGGCAAGGTAAGGGTAACGCAAGGCAAGGCACGGTGAGGCAAGGCAAGGCTGATGCACGACAACGCACGGCTAGGCAATTCACGGCAAGGCAAGGAAAGGGTAACGCAAGGCAAGGCACGGTCAGGCGAGGCAAGGCTAAGGCACGACAACGCAAGGCTAGGCAATGCACGGAAGGCAAGCAAAGAGGAACGGAAGGCAAGGACGGCTAGGGAAAGCAGGGAAAGGCAAGGGTAACGGAAGGAACGGCACGGTAAGGGCAAACAAGACTAAGGCAACAACACAAGGCTAGGCAATGCAGGGCAAGGCAAGGAAAGGGTAACGCAAGGCAAGGCACGGTTTGGGGAGGAAGGCGAATGCACGACAACGCAAGGCTAGGCAATGCACGGAAGGCAAGCAAAGAGTAACGGAAGGCAAGGAAGGCAAGGGAAAGCAAGGCAAGGCAAGGGTAACAGAAGGAACGGCACGGCAAGGGGAAACAAGGCTAAGGCACGGCAACGCATGGCTAGGCAATGCACGGCAAGGCAAGGAAAGGGTAATGCAAGGCAAGGCACTGTCAGGCGAGTCAAGGCTAAGGCAGGACAACGCAAGGCTAGGCAATGCACGGAAGGAAAGCAAAGAGTAACGGAAGGCAAGGAAAGGAAGGGAAAGCAAGGCAAGGTAAGGGTAACGCAAGGCAAGGCACGGTTAGTGAAGGCAAGGCTGATGCACGACAACGCACGGCTAGGCAATTCACGGCAAGGCAAGGAAAGGGTAATGCAAGGCAAGGCACGGTCAGGCGAGGCAAGGCTAAGGCACGACAACGCAAGGCTAGGCAATGCACGGAAGGCAAGCAAAGAGGAACGGAAGGCAAGGAAGGCTAGGGAAAGCAGGGGAAGGCAAGGGTAACGGAAGGAACGGCACGGTAAGGGCAAACAAGACTAAGGCACGACAACACAGGGCTAGGCAATGCAGGGCAAGGGAAGGAAATGGTAACGCAAGGCAAGGCACGGTTTGGGGAGGCAAAGCTAATGCACGACAACGCAAGGCTAGGCAGTGAACGGCTAGGCAAGGAAAGAGTAACGGAAGGAAAGGAAGGCAAAGCAAAGCAAGGCAAGGCAAGTGTAACAAAAGGCAAGGCACGGCAAGGGGAAACAAGGCTAAGGAACGACAACGCACGGCTAGGCAATGCACGGCCAGGCAAGGAAAGGGTAACGCAAGGCAAGGCACGGTGAGGGAAGGCAAGGCAAATGCACGACAACGCACGGCTAGGCAATGCACGGCAAGGCAAGGAAAGGGTAACGCAAGGCAAGGCACGGTCAGGCGAGGCAAGGCTAAGGCACGACAACGCAAGGCTAGGCAATGAACGGAAGGCAAGCAAAGAGTAACGGAAGGCAAGGAAGGCAAGGGAAAGCAAGGGAAGGCAAGGGCAACGAAAGGAACGGCACGGTAAGGGGAAACAAAGCTAAGGCACGACAATGCAGGGCTAGGCAATGCACGGCAAGGCAAGGAAAGGGTAACGCAAGGCAAAGCACGGTGAGGCAAGACAAGGCAAATGCACGACAACGCACGGCTAGGCAATGCACGGCAAGGCAAGGAAAGGGTAACGGAAGGCAAGGAAGGCAAGGGAAAGCAAGGCAAGGCAAGGGTAACAGAAGGAACGGCACGGCAAGGGGAAACAAGGCTAAGGCACGGCAACGCACGGCTAGGCAATGCACGGCAAGGCAAGGAAAGGGTAATGCAAGGCAAGGCACGGTTTGGGGAGGAAGGCGCATGCACGACAACGCAAGGCTAGGCAATGCACGGAAGGCAAGCAAAGAGTAACGGAAGGCAAGGAAGGCAAGGGAAAGCAAGGCAAGGCAAGGGTAACAGAAGGAACGGCACGGCAAGGGGAAACAAGGCTAAGGCACGGCAACGCACGGCTAGGCAATGCACGGCAAGGCAAGGAAAGGGTAACGCAAGGCAAGGCACGGTTTGGGGAGGAAGGCGCATGCACGACAACGCAAGGCTAGGCAATGCACGGAAGGCAAGCAAAGAGTAACGGAAGGCAAGGAAGGCAAGGGAAAGCAAGGCAAGGCAAGGGTAACAGAAGGAACGGCACGGCAAGGGGAAATAAGGCTAAGGCACGGCAACGCACGGCTAGGCAATGCACGGCAAGGCAAGGAAAGGGTAACGCAAGGCAAGGCACGGTGAGGCAAGGCAAGGCTGATGCACGACAACGCACGGCTAGGCAATGCACGGCAAGGCAAGGAAAGGGTAACGCAAGGCAAGGCACGGTAAGGCGCGTCAAGGCTAAGGCACGACAACGCAAGGCTAGGCAATAAACGGAAGGCAAGCAAAGAGTAACGGAAGGCAAGGAAGGCAAGGGAAAGCAGGGGAAGGCCAGGGTAACGGAAGGAACGGCACGGTAAGAGGAAACAAGGCTAAGGCACGACAACGCAGGGCTAGCCAATGCACGGCAAGGAAAGGAAAGGGTAAAGCAAGGCAAGGCACCGTTACGCGAGGGAAGGCTAAGGCACGACAACGCAAGGCTAGGCAATAAACGGAAGGCAAGTAAAGAGTAACGGAAGGCAAGGAAGGCAAGGGAAAGCAGAGGAAGGCAAGGGTAACGGAAGGAACGGCACGGTAAGGGGAAACAAGGCTAAGGCACGACAACGCAGGGCTAGCCAATGCACGGCAAGGAAAGGAAATGGTAACGCAAGGCAAGGCACGGTCAGGCGAGGCAAGGCTAAGGCACGACAACGCAAGGCTAGGCAATGCACGGAAGGCAAGCAAAGAGGAACGGAAGGCAAGGAAGGCTAGGGAAAGCAGGGAAAGGCAAGGGTAACGGAAGGAACGGCACGGTAAGGGCAAACAAGACTAAGGCACGACAACACAGGGCTAGGGAATGCAGGGCAAGGCAAGGAAATGGTAACGCAAGGCAAGGCACGGTTTGGGGACGCAAAGCTAATGCACGACAACGCAAGGCTAGGCTGTGCACGGCTAGGCAAGGAAAGAGTAACGGAAGGAAAGGAAGGCAAGGCAAAGCAAGGCAAGGCAAGTGTAACAAAAGGCAAGGCACGGCAAGGGGAAACAAGGCTAAGGAACGGCAACGCACGGCTACGCAATGCACGGCCAGGCAAGGAAAGGGTAACGCAAGGCAAGGCACGGTAAGGCAAGACAAGGCTAATGCACGACAACGCACGGCTAGGCAATGCACGGCCAGGCAAGGAAAGGGTAACGCAAGGCAAGGCACGGTGAGGCAAGGCAAGGCAAATGCACGACAACGCACGGCTAGGCAATGCACGGCAAGGCAAGGAAAGGGTAACGCAAGGCAAGGCACGGTCAGGCGAGGCAAGGCTAAGGCACGACAACGCAAGGCTAGGCAATGAACGGAAGGCAAGCAAAGAGTAACGGAAGGCAAGGAAGGCAAGGGAAAGCAAGGGAAGGCAAGGGCAACGAAAGGAACGGCACGGTAAGGGGAAACAAAGCTAAGGCACGACAATGCAGGGATAGGCACTGCACGGCAAGGCAAGGAAAGGGTAACGCAAGGCAAAGCACGGTGAGGCAAGACAAGGCAAATGCACGATAACGCGCGGCTAGGCAATGCACGGCAAGGCAAGGAAAGGGTAACTCAAGGCAAGGCACGGTCAGGCGAGGCAAGGCTAAGGCACGACAACGAAAGGCTAGGCAATGCACGGAAGGCAAGCAAAGAGTAACGGAAGGCATGGAAGGCAAGGGAAAGCAGGGGAAGGCAAGGGTAACGAAAGGAACGGCACGGTAAGGGGAAACAAAGCTAAGGCACGACAATGCAGGGCTAGGCAATGCACGGCAAGGCAAGGAAAGGGTAACGCAAGGCAAGGCACTGTCAGGCGAGGCAAGGCTAAGGCACGACAACGCAAGGCTAGGCAATGCACGGAAGGAAAGGAAAGAGTAACGGAAGGCAATGAAAGTAAGGGAAAGCAAAGCAAGGTAAGGGTAACGCAATGCAAGGCACGGTGAGGCAAGGCAAGGCTGATGCACGACAACGCACGGCTAGGCAATTCACGGCAAGGCAAGGAAAGGGTAACGCAAGGCAAGGCACGGTCAGGCGAGGCAAGGCTAGGGCACGACAACGCAAGGCTAGGCAATGCACGGAAGGCAAGCAAAGAGGAACGGAAGGCAAGGAAGGCTAGGGAAAGCAGGGAAAGGCAAGGGTAACGGAAGGAACGGCACGGTAAGAGCAAAGAAGACTAAGGCACGACAACACAGGGCTAGGCAATGCAGGGCAAGGCAAGGAAATGGTAACGCAAGGCAAGGCACGGTGGGGCAAGGCAAGGCTGATGCAAGACAACGCACGGCTAGGCAATGCACGGCAAGGTAAGGAAAGGGTAACGCAAGGCAAGGCACGGTCAGGCGAGGCAAGGCTAAGGCACGACAACGCAAGGCTAGGCAATGCACGGCAAGGCAAGGAAAGGGTAACGCAAGGCAAGGCACGGTCAGGCGAGGCAAGGCTAAGGCACGACAACGCAAGGCTAGGCAATGCACGGAAGGCAAGCAAAGAGGAACGGAAGGCAAGGAAGGCTAGGGAAAGCAGGGAAAGGCAAGGGTAACGGAAGGAACGGCACGGTAAGGGCAAACAAGACTAAGGCACGACAACACAGGGCTAGGCAATGCAGGGCAAGGCAAGGAAATGGTAACGCAAGGCAAGGCACGGTCAGGCGAGGCAAGGCTAAGGCACGACAACGCAAGGTTAGGCAATGCACGGAAGGCAAGCAAAGAGGAACGGAAGGCAAGGAAGGCTAGGGAAAGCAGGGAAAGGCAAGGGTAACGGAAGGAACGGCACGGTAAGGGCAAACAAGACTAAGGCACGACAACACAGGGCTAGGCAATGCAGGGCAAGGCAAGGAAAGGGTAACGCAAGGCAAGGCACGGTTTGGGGTGGAAGGCGAATGCACGACAACGCAAGGCTAGGCAATGCACGGAAGGCAAGCAAAGAGTAACGGAAGGCAAGGAAGGCAAGGGAAAGCAAGGCAAGGCAAGGGTAACGGAAGGAACGGCACGGCAAGGGGAAACAAGGCTAAGGCACGGTAACGCACGGCTAGGCAATGCACGGCAAGGCAAGGAAAGGGTAACGCAAGGCAAGGCACTGTCAGGCGAGGCAAGGCTAAGGCACGACAACGGAAGGCTGGGCAATGCACGGAAGGAAAGCAAAGAGTAACGGAAGGCAATGAAAGGAAGGGAAAGCAAGGCAAGGTAAGGGTAACGCAAGGCAAGGCACGGTGAGGCAAGTCAAGGCTGATGCACGACAACGCATGGCTAGGCAATTCACGGCAAGGCAAGGAAAGGGTAACGCAAGGCAAGGCACGGTCAGGCGAGGCAAGGCTAAGGCACGACAATGCAAGGCTAGGCAATGCACGGAAGGCAAGCAAAGAGGAACGGAAGGCAAGGAAGGCTAGGGAAAGCAGGGAAAGGCAAGGGTAACGGAAGGAACGGCACGGTAAGGGCAAACAAGACTAAGGCACGACAACACAAGGCTAGGCAATGCAGGGCAAGGCAAGGAAATGGTAACGCAAGGCAAGGCACGGTTTGGGGAGGCAAAGCTAATGCACGACAACGCAAGGCTAGGCAGTGCACGGCTAGGCAAGGAAAGAGTAACGGAAGGAAAGGAAGGCAAGGCAAAGCAAGGCAAGGCAAGTGTAACAAAAGGCAAGGCACGGCAAGTGGAAACAAGGCTAAGGAACGGCAACGCACGGCTACGCAATGCACGGCCAGGCAAGGAAAGGGTAACGCAAGGCAAGGCACGGTAAGGCAAGACAAGGCTAATGCACGACAACGCACGGCTAGGCAATGCACGGCCAGGCAAGGAAAGGGTAACGCAAGGCAAGGCACGGTGAGGCAAGGCAAGGCAAATGCACGACAACGCACGGCTAGGCAATGCACGGCAAGGCAAGGAAAGGGTAACGCAAGGCAAGGCACGGTCAGGCGAGGCAAGGCTAAGGCACGACAACGCAAGGCTAGGCAATGAACGGAAGGCAAGCAAAGAGTAACGGAAGGCAAGGAAGGCAAGGGAAAGCAAGGGAAGGCAAGGGCAACGAAAGGAACGGCACGGTAAGGGGAAACAAAGCTAAGGCACGACAATGCAGGGCTAGGCAATGCACGGCAAGGCAAGGAAAGGGTAACGCAAGGCAAGGCACGGTTTGGGGAGGAAGGCGAATGCACGACAACGAAAGGCTAGGCAATGCACGGAAGGCAAGCAAAGAGTAACGGAAGGCAAGGAAGGCAAGGGAAAGCAAGGCAAGGCAAGGGTAACAGAAGGAACGGCACGGCAAGGGGAAACAAGGCTAAGGCACGGCAACGCACGGCTAGGCAATGCACGGCAAGGCAAGGAAAGGGTAACGCAAGGCAAGGCACGGTGAGGCAAGGAAAGGCTGATGCACGACAACGCACGGCTAGGCAATGCACGGCAAGGCAAGGAAAGGGTAACGCAAGGCAAGGCACGGTCAGGCGAGGCAAGGCTAAGGCACGACAACGCAAGGCTAGGCAATGCACGGCAAGGCAAGAAAGGGTAACGCAAGGCAAGGCACGGTAAGGCGCGGCAAGGCTAAGGCACGACAACGCAAGGCTAGGCAATAAACGGAAGGCAAGCAAAGAGCAACGGAAGGCAAGGAAGGCAAGGGAAAGCAGGGGAAGGCAAGGGTGACGGAAGGAACGGCACGGTAAGGGGAAACAAGGCTAAGGCACGACAACGCAGGGCTAGCCAATGCACGGCAAGGAAAGGAAAGGGTAACGCAAGTCAAGGCACCGTTACGCGAGGCAAGTCTAAGGCACGACAACGCAAGGCTAGGCAATGCACGGAAGGCAAGCAAAGAGTAACGGAAGGCAAGGAAGGCAAGGGAAAGCAAGGCAAGGCAAGGGTAACGGAAGGAACGGCACGGCAAGGGGAATCAAGGCTAAGGCACGGCAACGCACGGCTAGGCAATGCACGGCAAGGCAAGGAAAGGGTAACGCAAGGCAAGGCACTGTCAGGCGAGGCAAGGCTAAGGCACGACAACGCAAGGCTAGGCAATGCACGGAAGGAAAGCAAAGAGTAACGGAAGGCAATGAAAGGAAGGGAAAGCAAGGCAAGGTAAGGGTAACGCAAGGCAAGGCACGGTGAGGCAAGGCAAGGCTGATGCACGACAACGCACGGCTAGGCAATTCACGGCAAGGCAAGGAAAGGGTAACGCAAGGCAAGGCACGGTCAGGCGAGGCAAGGCTAAGGCACGACAACGCAAGGCTAGGCAATGCACGGAAGGCAAGCAAAAAGGAACGGAAGGCAAGGACGGCTAGGGAAAGCAGGGAAAGGCAAGGGTAACGGAAGGAACGGCACGGTAATGGCAAACAAGACTAAGGCAACAACACAAGGCTAGGCAATGCAGGGCAAGGCAAGGAAAGGGTAACGCAAGGCAAGGCACGGTTTGGGGAGGAAGGCGAATGCACGACAACGCAAGGCTAGGCAATGCACGGAAGGCAAGCAAAGAGTAACGGAAGGCAAGGAAGGCAAGGGAAAGCAAGGCAAGGCAAGGGTAACAGAAGGAACGGCACGGCAAGGGGAAACAAGGCTAAGGCACGGCAACGCATGGCTAGGCAATGCACGGCAAGGCAAGGAAAGGGTAATGCAAGGCAAGGCACTGTCAGGCGAGTCAAGGCTAAGGCAGGACAACGCAAGGCTAGGCAATGCACGGAAGGAAAGCAAAGAGTAACGGAAGGCAAGGAAAGGAAGGGAAAGCAAGGCAAGGTAAGGGTAACGCAAGGCAAGGCACGGTTAGTGAAGGCAAGGCTGATGCACGACAACGCACGGCTAGGCAATTCACGGCAAGGCAAGGAAAGGGTAATGCAAGGCAAGGCACGGTCAGGCGAGGCAAGGCTAAGGCACGACAACGCAAGGCTAGGCAATGCACGGAAGGCAAGCAAAGAGGAACGGAAGGCAAGGAAGGCTAGGGAAAGCAGGGGAAGGCAAGGGTAACGGAAGGAACGGCACGGTAAGGGCAAACAAGACTAAGGCACGACAACACAGGGCTAGGCAATGCAGGGCAAGGGAAGGAAATGGTAACGCAAGGCAAGGCACGGTTTGGGGAGGCAAAGCTAATGCACGACAACGCAAGGCTAGGCAGTGAACGGCTAGGCAAGGAAAGAGTAACGGAAGGAAAGGAAGGCAAAGCAAAGCAAGGCAAGGCAAGTGTAACAAAAGGCAAGGCACGGCAAGGGGAAACAAGGCTAAGGAACGACAACGCACGGCTAGGCAATGCACGGCCAGGCAAGGAAAGGGTAACGCAAGGCAAGGCACGGTGAGGGAAGGCAAGGCAAATGCACGACAACGCACGGCTAGGCAATGCACGGCAAGGCAAGGAAAGGGTAACGCAAGGCAAGGCACGGTCAGGCGAGGCAAGGCTAAGGCACGACAACGCAAGGCTAGGCAATGAACGGAAGGCAAGCAAAGAGTAACGGAAGGCAAGGAAGGCAATGGAAAGCAAGGGAAGGCAAGGGCAACGAAAGGAACGGCACGGTAAGGGGAAACAAAGCTAAGGCACGACAATGCAGGGCTAGGCAATGCACGGCAAGGCAAGGAAAGGGTAACGCAAGGCAAAGCACGGTGAGGCAAGACAAGGCAAATGCACGACAACGCACGGCTAGGCAATGCACGGCAAGGCAAGGAAAGGGTAACGGAAGGCAAGGAAGGCAAGGGAAAGCAAGGCAAGGCAAGGGTAACAGAAGGAACGGCACGGCAAGGGGAAACAAGGCTAAGGCACGGCAACGCACGGCTAGGCAATGCACGGCAAGGCAAGGAAAGGGTAATGCAAGGCAAGGCACGGTTTGGGGAGGAAGGCGCATGCACGACAACGCAAGGCTAGGCAATGCACGGAAGGCAAGCAAAGAGTAACGGAAGGCAAGGAAGGCAAGGGAAAGCAAGGCAAGGCAAGGGTAACAGAAGGAACGGCACGGCAAGGGGAAACAAGGCTAAGGCACGGCAACGCACGGCTAGGCAATGCACGGCAAGGCAAGGAAAGGGTAACGCAAGGCAAGGCACGGTTTGGGGAGGAAGGCGCATGCACGACAACGCAAGGCTAGGCAATGCACGGAAGGCAAGCAAAGAGTAACGGAAGGCAAGGAAGGCAAGGGAAAGCAAGGCAAGGCAAGGGTAACAGAAGGAACGGCACGGCAAGGGGAAATAAGGCTAAGGCACGGCAACGCACGGCTAGGCAATGCACGGCAAGGCAAGGAAAGGGTAACGCAAGGCAAGGCACGGTCAGGCGAGGCAAGGCTAAGGCACGACAACGCAAGGCTAGGCAATGCACGGAAGGCAAGCAAAGAGGAACGGAAGGCAAGGAAGGCTAGGGAAAGCAGGGAAAGGCAAGGGTAACGGAAGGAACGGCACGGTAAGGGCAAACAAGACTAAGGCACGACAACACAGGGCTAGGGAATGCAGGGCAAGGCAAGGAAATGGTAACGCAAGGCAAGGCACGGTTTGGGGACGCAAAGCTAATGCACGACAACGCAAGGCTAGGCTGTGCACGGCTAGGCAAGGAAAGAGTAACGGAAGGAAAGGAAGGCAAGGCAAAGCAAGGCAAGGCAAGTGTAACAAAAGGCAAGGCACGGCAAGGGGAAACAAGGCTAAGGAACGGCAACGCACGGCTACGCAATGCACGGCCAGGCAAGGAAAGGGTAACGCAAGGCAAGGCACGGTAAGGCAAGACAAGGCTAATGCACGACAACGCACGGCTAGGCAATGCACGGCCAGGCAAGGAAAGGGTAACGCAAGGCAAGGCACGGTGAGGCAAGGCAAGGCAAATGCACGACAACGCACGGCTAGGCAATGCACGGCAAGGCAAGGAAAGGGTAACGCAAGGCAAGGCACGGTCAGGCGAGGCAAGGCTAAGGCACGACAACGCAAGGCTAGGCAATGAACGGAAGGCAAGCAAAGAGTAACGGAAGGCAAGGAAGGCAAGGGAAAGCAAGGGAAGGCAAGGGCAACGAAAGGAACGGCACGGTAAGGGGAAACAAAGCTAAGGCACGACAATGCAGGGCTAGGCAATGCACGGCAAGGCAAGGAAAGGGTAACGCAAGGCAAGGCACTGTCAGGCGAGGCAAGGCTAAGGCACGACAACGCAAGGCTAGGAAATGCACGGAAGGAAAGCAAAGAGTAACGGAAGGCAATGAAAGTAAGGGAAAGCAAAGCAAGGTAAGGGTAACGCAATGCAAGGCACGGTGAGGCAAGGCAAGGCTGATGCACGACAACGCACGGCTAGGCAATTCACGGCAAGGCAAGGAAAGGGTAACGCAAGGCAAGGCACGGTCAGGCGAGGCAAGGCTAGGGCACGACAACGCAAGGCTAGGCAATGCACGGAAGGCAAGCAAAGAGGAACGGAAGGCAAGGAAGGCTAGGGAAAGCAGGGAAAGGCAAGGGTAACGGAAGGAACGGCACGGTAAGAGCAAAGAAGACTAAGGCACGACAACACAGGGCTAGGCAATGCAGGGCAAGGCAAGGAAATGGTAACGCAAGGCAAGGCACGGTGGGGCAAGGCAAGGCTGATGCAAGACAACGCACGGCTAGGCAATGCACGGCAAGGTAAGGAAAGGGTAACGCAAGGCAAGGCACGGTCAGGCGAGGCAAGGCTAAGGCACGACAACGCAAGGCTAGGCAATGCACGGCAAGGCAAGGAAAGGGTAACGCAAGGCAAGGCACGGTCAGGCGAGGCAAGGCTAAGGCACGACAACGCAAGGCTAGGCAATGCACGGAAGGCAAGCAAAGAGGAACGGAAGGCAAGGAAGGCTAGGGAAAGCAGGGAAAGGCAAGGGTAACGGAAGGAACGGCACGGTAAGGGCAAACAAGACTAAGGCACGACAACAGAGGGCTAGGCAATGCAGGGCAAGGCAAGGAAATGGTAACGCAAGGCAAGGCACGGTTTGGGGAGGCAAAGCTAATGCACGACAACGCAAGGCTAGGCAGTGCACGGCTAGGCAAGGAAAGAGTAACGGAAGGAAAGGAAGGCAAGGCAAAGCAAGGCAAGGCAAGTGTAACAAAAGGCAAGGCACGGCAAGGGGAAACAAGGCTAAGGAACGGCAACGCACGGCTACGCAATGCACGGCCAGGCAAGGAAAGGGTAACGCAAGGCAAGGCACGGTAAGGCAAGACAAGGCTAATGCACGACAACGCACGGCTAGGCAATGCACGGCCAGGCAAGGAAAGGGTAACGCAAGGCAAGGCACGGTGAGGCAAGGCAAGGCAAATGCACGACAACGCACGGCTAGGCAATGCACGGCAAGGCAAGGAAAGGGTAACGCAAGGCAAGGCACGGTCAGGCGAGGCAAGGCTAAGGCACGACAACGCAAGGCTAGGCAATGAACGGAAGGCAAGCAAAGAGTAACGGAAGGCAAGGAAGGCAAGGGAAAGCAAGGGAAGGCAAGGGCAACGAAAGGAACGGCACGGTAAGGGGAAACAAAGCTAAGGCACGACAATGCAGGGCTAGGCAATGCACGGCAAGGCAAGGAAAGGGTAACGCAAGGCAAGGCACGGTTTGGGGAGGAAGGCGAATGCACGACAACGCAAGGCTAGGCAATGCACGGAAGGCAAGGAAAGGGTAACGCAAGGCAAAGCACGGTGAGGCAAGACAAGGCAAATGCACGACAACGCACGGCTAGGCAATGCACGGCAAGGCAAGGAAAGGGTAACTCAAGGCAAGGCACGGTCAGGCGAGGCAAGGCTAAGGCACGACAACGCAAGGCTAGGCAATGCACGGAAGGCAAGCAAAGAGTAACGGAAGGCAAGGAAGGCAAGGGAAAGCAGGGGAAGGCAAGGGTAACGAAAGGAACTGCACGGTAAGGGGAAACAAGGCTAAGGCACGACAACACAGGGCTAGGCAATGCAGGGCAAGGCAAGGAAAGGGTAACGCAAGGCAAGGCACGGTTTGGGGAGGAAGGCGAATGCACGACAACGCAAGGCTAGGCAATGCACGGAAGGCAAGCAAAGAGTAACGGAAGGCAAGGAAGGCAAGGGAAAGCAAGGCAAGGCAAGGGTAACAGAAGGAACGGCACGGCAAAGGGGAAACAAGGCTAAGGCACGGCAACGCACGGCTAGGCAATGCACGGCAAGGCAAGGAAAGGGTAACGGTGAGGCAAGGCAAGGCTGATGCACGACAACGCACGGCTAGGCAATGCACGGCAAGGCAAGGAAAGGGTGACGCAAGGCAAGGCACGGTAAGGCGCGTCAAGGCTAAGGCACGACAACGCAAGGCTAGGCAATAAACGGAAGGCAAGCAAAGAGTAACGGAAGGCAAGGAAGGCAAGGGAAAGCAGGGGAAGGCAAGGGTAACGGAAGGAACGGCACGGTAAGGGGAAACAAGGCTAAGGCACGACAACGCAGGGCTAGCCAATGCACGGCAAGGAAAGGAAATGGTAACGCAAGGCAAGGCACGGTCAGGCGAGGCAAGGCTAAGGCACGACAACGCAAGGCTAGGCAATGCACGGAAGGCAAGCAAAGAGGAACGGAAGGCAAGGAAGGCTAGGGAAAGCAGGGAAAGGCAAGGGTAACGGAAGGAACGGCACGGTAAGGGCAAACAAGACTAAGGCACGACAACACAGGGCTAGGGAATGCAGGGCAAGGCAAGGAAATGGTAACGCAAGGCAAGGCACGGTTTGGGGACGCAAAGCTAATGCACGACAACGCAAGGCTAGGCAGTGCACGGCTAGGCAAGGAAAGAGTAACGGAAGGAAAGGAAGGCAAGGCAAAGCAAGGCAAGGCAAGTGTAACAAAAGGCAAGGCACGGCAAGGGGAAACAAGGCTAAGGAACGGCAACGCACGGCTACGCAATGGACGGCCAGGCAAGGAAAGGGTAACGCAAGGCAAGGCACGGTAAGGCAAGACAAGGCTAATGCACGACAACGCACGGCTAGGCAATGCACGGCCAGGCAAGGAAAGGGTAACGCAAGGCAAGGCACGGTGAGGCAAGGCAAGGCAAATGCACGACAACGCACGGCTAGGCAATGCACGGCAAGGCAAGGAAAGGGTAACGCAAGGCAAGGCACGGTCAGGCGAGGCAAGGCTAAGGCACGACAACGCAAGGCTAGGCAATGAACGGAAGGCAAGCAAAGAGTAACGGAAGGCAAGGAAGGCAAGGGAAAGCAAGGGAAGGCAAGGGCAACGAAAGGAACGGCACGGTAAGGGGAAACAAAGCTAAGGCACGACAATGCAGGGATAGGCACTGCACGGCAAGGCAAGGAAAGGGTAACGCAAGGCAAAGCACGGTGAGGCAAGACAAGGCAAATGCACGATAACGCGCGGCTAGGCAATGCACGGCAAGGCAAGGAAAGGGTAACTCAAGGCAAGGCACGGTCAGGCGAGGCAAGGCTAAGGCACGACAACGCAAGGCTAGGCAATGCACGGAAGGCAAGCAAAGAGTAACGGAAGGCAAGGAAGGCAAGGGAAAGCAGGGGAAGGCAAGGGTAACGAAAGGAACGGCACGGTAAGGGGAAACAAGGCTAAGGCACGACAACACAGGGCTAGGCAATGCAGGGCAAGGCAAGGAAAGGGTAACGCAAGGCAAGGCACGGTTTGGGGAGGAAGGCGAATGCACGACAACGCAAGGCTAGGCAATGCACGGAAGGCAAGCAAAGAGTAACGGAAGGCAAGGAAGGCAAGGGAAAGCAAGGCAAGGCAAGGGTAACAGAAGGAACGGCACGGTAAGGGGAAACAAAGCTAAGGCACGACAATGCAGGGCTAGGCAATGCACGGCAAGGCAAGGAAAGGGTAACGCAAGGCAAGGCACTGTCAGGCGAGGCAAGGCTAAGGCACAACAACGCAAGGCTAGGCAATGCACGGAAGGAAAGCAAAGAGTAACGGAAGGCAATGAAAGTAAGGGAAAGCAAAGCAAGGTAAGGGTAACGCAATGCAAGGCACGGTGAGGCAAGGCAAGGCTAATGCACGACAACGCACGGCTAGGCAATTCACGGCAAGGCAAGGAAAGGGTAACGCAAGGCAAGGCACGGTCAGGCGAGGCAAGGCTAGGGCACGACAACGCAAGGCTAGGCAATGCACGGAAGGCAAGCAAAGAGGAACGGAAGGCAAGGAAGGCTAGGGAAAGCAGGGAAAGGCAAGGGTAACGGAAGGAACGGCACGGTAAGAGCAAACAAGACTAAGGCACGACAACACAGGGCTAGGCAATGCAGGGCAAGGCAAGGAAATGGTAACGCAAGGCAAGGCACGGTGGGGCAAGGCAAGGCTGATGCAAGACAACGCACGGCTAGGCAATGCACGGCAAGGTAAGGAAAGGGTAACGCAAGGCAAGGCACGGTCAGGCGAGGCAAGGCTAAGGCACGACAACGCAAGGCTAGGCAATGCACGGCAAGGCAAGGAAAGGGTAACGCAAGGCAAGGCACGGTCAGGCGAGGCAAGGCTAAGGCACGACAACGCAAGGCTAGGCAATGCACGGAAGGCAAGCAAAGAGGAACGGAAGGCAAGGAAGGCTAGGGAAAGCAGGGAAAGGCAAGGGTAACGGAAGGAACGGCACGGTAAGGGCAAACAAGACTAAGGCACGACAACACAGGGCTAGGGAATGCAGGGCAAGGCAAGGAAATGGTAACGCAAGGCAAGGCACGGTTTGGGGACGCAAAGCTAATGCACGACAACGCAAGGCTAGGCAGTGCACGGCTAGGCAAGGAAAGAGTAACGGAAGGAAAGGAAGGCAAGGCAAAGCAAGGCAAGGCAAGTGTAACAAAAGGCAAGGCACGGCAAGGGGAAACAAGGCTAAGGAACGGCAACGCACGGCTACGCAATGGACGGCCAGGCAAGGAAAGGGTAACGCAAGGCAAGGCACGGTAAGGCAAGACAAGGCTAATGCACGACAACGCACGGCTAGGCAATGCACGGCCAGGCAAGGAAAGGGTAACGCAAGGCAAGGCACGGTGAGGCAAGGCAAGGCAAATGCACGACAACGCACGGCTAGGCAATGCACGGCAAGGCAAGGAAAGGGTAACGCAAGGCAAGGCACGGTCAGGCGAGGCAAGGCTAAGGCACGACAACGCAAGGCTAGGCAATGAACGGAAGGCAAGCAAAGAGTAACGGAAGGCAAGGAAGGCAAGGGAAAGCAAGGGAAGGCAAGGGCAACGAAAGGAACGGCACGGTAAGGGGAAACAAAGCTAAGGCACGACAATGCAGGGATAGGCACTGCACGGCAAGGCAAGGAAAGGGTAACGCAAGGCAAAGCACGGTGAGGCAAGACAAGGCAAATGCACGATAACGCGCGGCTAGGCAATGCACGGCAAGGCAAGGAAAGGGTAACTCAAGGCAAGGCACGGTCAGGCGAGGCAAGGCTAAGGCACGACAACGCAAGGCTAGGCAATGCACGGAAGGCAAGCAAAGAGTAACGGAAGGCAAGGAAGGCAAGGGAAAGCAGGGGAAGGCAAGGGTAACGAAAGGAACGGCACGGTAAGGGGAAACAAGGCTAAGGCACGACAACACAGGGCTAGGCAATGCAGGGCAAGGCAAGGAAAGGGTAACGCAAGGCAAGGCACGGTTTGGGGAGGAAGGCGAATGCACGACAACGCAAGGCTAGGCAATGCACGGAAGGCAAGCAAAGAGTAACGGAAGGCAAGGAAGGCAAGGGAAAGCAAGGCAAGGCAAGGGTAACAGAAGGAACGGCACGGTAAGGGGAAACAAAGCTAAGGCACGACAATGCAGGGCTAGGCAATGCACGGCAAGGCAAGGAAAGGGTAACGCAAGGCAAGGCACTGTCAGGCGAGGCAAGGCTAAGGCACAACAACGCAAGGCTAGGCAATGCACGGAAGGAAAGCAAAGAGTAACGGAAGGCAATGAAAGTAAGGGAAAGCAAAGCAAGGTAAGGGTAACGCAATGCAAGGCACGGTGAGGCAAGGCAAGGCTAATGCACGACAACGCACGGCTAGGCAATTCACGGCAAGGCAAGGAAAGGGTAACGCAAGGCAAGGCACGGTCAGGCGAGGCAAGGCTAGGGCACGACAACGCAAGGCTAGGCAATGCACGGAAGGCAAGCAAAGAGGAACGGAAGGCAAGGAAGGCTAGGGAAAGCAGGGAAAGGCAAGGGTAACGGAAGGAACGGCACGGTAAGAGCAAACAAGACTAAGGCACGACAACACAGGGCTAGGCAATGCAGGGCAAGGCAAGGAAATGGTAACGCAAGGCAAGGCACGGTGGGGCAAGGCAAGGCTGATGCAAGACAACGCACGGCTAGGCAATGCACGGCAAGGTAAGGAAAGGGTAACGCAAGGCAAGGCACGGTCAGGCGAGGCAAGGCTAAGGCACGACAACGCAAGGCTAGGCAATGCACGGCAAGGCAAGGAAAGGGTAACGCAAGGCAAGGCACGGTCAGGCGAGGCAAGGCTAAGGCACGACCACGCAAGGCTAGGCAATGCACGGAAGGCAAGCAAAGAGGAACGGAAGGCAAGGAAGGCTAGGGAAAGCAGGGAAAGGCAAGGGTAACGGAAGGAACGGCACGGTAAGGGCAAACAAGACTAAGGCACGACAACACAGGGCTAGGCAATGCAGGGCAAGGCAAGGAAATGGTAACGCAAGGCAAGGCACGGTTTGGGGAGGCAAAGCTGATGCACGACAACGCAAGGCTAGGCAGTGCACGGCTAGGCAAGGAAAGAGTAACGGAAGGAAAGGAAGGCAAGGCAAAGCAAGGCAAGGCAAGTGTAACAAAAGGCAAGGCACGGCAAGGGGAAACAAGGCTAAGGAACGGCAACGCACGGCTACGCAATGCACGGCCAGGCAAGGAAAGGGTAACGCAAGGCAAGGCACGGTAAGGCAAGACAAGGCTAATGCACGACAACGCACGGCTAGGCAATGCACGGCCAGGCAAGGAAAGGGTAACGCAAGGCAAGGCACGGTGAGGCAAGGCAAGGCAAATGCACGACAACGCACGGCTAGGCAATGCACGGCAAGGCAAGGAAAGGGTAACGCAAGGCAAGGCACGGTCAGGCGAGGCAAGGCTAAGGCACGACAACGCAAGGCTAGGCAATGAACGGAAGGCAAGCAAAGAGTAACGGAAGGCAAGGAAGGCAAGGGAAAGCAAGGGAAGGCAAGGGCAACGAAAGGAAAGGCACGGTAAGGGGAAACAAAGCTAAGGCACGACAATGCAGGGCTAGGCAATGCACGGCAAGGCAAGGAAAGGGTAACGCAAGGCAAGGCACGGTTTGGGGAGGAAGGCGAATGCACGACAACGAAAGGCTAGGCAATGCACGGAAGGCAAGCAAAGAGTAACGGAAGGCAAGGAAGGCAAGGGAAAGCAAGACAAGGCAAGGGTAACAGAAGGAACGGCACGGCAAGGGGAAACAAGGCTAAGGCACGGCAACGCACGGCTAGGCAATGCACGGCAAGGCAAGGAAAGGGTAACGCAAGGCAAGGCACGGTGAGGCAAGGAAAGGCTGATGCACGACAACGCACGGCTAGGCAATGCACGGCAAGGCAAGGAAAGGGTAACGCAAGGCAAGGCACGGTCAGGCGAGGCAAGGCTAAGGCACGACAACGCAAGGCTAGGCAATGCACGGCAAGGCAAGGAAAGGGTAACGCAAGGCAAGGCACGGTAAGGCGCGGCAAGGCTAAGGCACGACAACGCAAGGCTAGGCAATAAACGGAAGACAAACAAAGAGCAACGGAAGGCAAGGAAGGCAAGGGAAAGCAGGGGAAGGCAAGGGTGACGGAAGGAACGGCACGGTAAGGGGAAACAAGGCTAAGGCACGACAACGCAGGGCTAGCCAATGCACGGCAAGGAAAGGAAAGGGTAACGCAAGTCAAGGCACCGTTACGCGAGGCAAGGCTAAGGCACGACAACGCAAGGCTAGGCAATGCACGGAAGGCAAGCAAAGAGTAACGGAAGGCAAGGAAGGCAAGGGAAAGCAAGGCAAGGCAAGGGTAACGGAAGGAACGGCACGGCAAGGGGAAACAAGGCTAAGGCACGGCAACGCACGGCTAGGCAATGCACGGCAAGGCAAGGAAAGGGTAACGCAAGGCAAGGCACTGTCAGGCGAGGCAAGGCTAAGGCACGACAACGAAAGGCTAGGCAATGCACGGAAGGAAAGCAAAGAGTAACGGAAGGCAATGAAAGGAAGGGAAAGCAAGGCAAGGTAAGGGTAACGCAAGGCAAGGCACGGTGAGGCAAGGCAAGGCTGATGCACGACAACGCACGGCTAGGCAATTCACGGCAAGGCAAGGAAAGGGTAACGCAAGGCAAGGCACGGTCAGGCGAGGCAAGGCTAAGGCACGACAACGCAAGGCTAGGCAATGCACGGAAGGCAAGCAAAGAGGAACGGAAGGCAAGGACGGCTAGGGAAAGCAGGGAAAGGCAAGGGTAACGGAAGGAACGGCACGGTAAGGGCAAACAAGGCTAAGGCAACAACACAAGGCTAGGCAATGCAGGTCAAGGCAAGGAAAGGGTAACGCAAGGCAAGGCACGTTTTGGGGAGGAAGGCGAATGCACGACAACGCAAGGCTAGGCAATGAACGGAAGGCAAGCAAAGAGTAACGGAAGGCAAGGAAGGCAAGGGAAAGCAAGGCAAGGAAGGGAAACAGAAGGAACGGCACGGCAAGGGGAAACAAGGCTAAGGCACGGCAACGCACGGCTAGGCAATGCACGGCAAGGCAAGGAAAGGGTAACGCAAGGCAAGGCACGGTCAGGCGAGGCAAGGCTAAGGCACGACAACGCAAGGCTAGGCAATGCACGGAAGGCAAGCAAAGAGTAACGGAAGGCAAGGAAGGCAAGGGAAAGCAAGGGAAGGCAAGGGCAACGAAAGGAACGGCACGGTAAGGGGAAACAAAGCTAAGGCACGACAATGCAGGGATAGGCACTGCACGGCAAGGCAAGGAAAGGGTAACGCAAGGCAAGGCACGGTGAGGCAAGGCAAGGCAAATGCACGACAACGCACGGCTAGGCAATGCACGGCAAGGCAAGGAAAGGGTAACGCAAGGCAAGGCACGGTCAGGCGAGGCAAGGCTAAGGCACGACAACGCAAGGCTAGGCAATGAACGGAAGGCAAGCAAAGAGTAACGGAAGGCAAGGAAGGCAAGGGAAAGCAAGGGAAGGCAAGGGCAACGAAAGGAACGGCACGGTAAGGGGAAACAAAGCTAAGGCACGACAATGCAGGGCTAGGCAATGCACGGCAAGGCAAGGAAAGGGTAACGCAAGGCAAGGCACGGTTTGGGGAGGAAGGCGAATGCACGACAACGAAAGGCTAGGCAATGCACGGAAGGCAAGCAAAGAGTAACGGAAGGCAAGGAAGGCAAGGGAAAGCAAGGCAAGGCAAGGGTAACAGAAGGAACGGCACGGCAAGGGGAAACAAGGCTAAGGCACGGCAACGCACGGCTAGGCAATGCACGGCAAGGCAAGGAAAGGGTAACGCAAGGCAAGGCACGGTGAGGCAAGGAAAGGCTGATGCACGACAACGCACGGCTAGGCAATGCACGGCAAGGCAAGGAAAGGGTAACGCAAGGCAAGGCACTGTCAGGCGAGGCAAGGCTAAGGCACGACAACGCAAGGCTAGGCATAGCACGGAAGGAAAGCAAAGAGTAACAGAAGGCAATGAAAGGAAGGGAAAGCAAGGCAAGGTAAGGGTAACGCAAGGCAAGGCACGGTGAGGCAAGGCAAGGCTGATGCACGACAACGCACGGCTAGGCAATTCACGGCAAGGCAAGGAAAGGGTAACGCAAGGCAAGGCACGGTCAGGCGAGGCAAGGCTAAGGCACGACAACGCAAGGCTAGGCAATGCACGGAAGGCAAGCAAAGAGGAACGGAAGGCAAGGACGGCTAGGGAAAGCAGGGAAAGGCAAGGGTAACGGAAGGAACGGCACGGTAAGGGCAAACAAGACTAAGGCAACAACACAAGGCTAGGCAATGCAGGGCAAGGCAAGGAAAGGGTAACGCAAGGCAAGGCACGGTTTGGGGAGGAAGGCGAATGCACGACAACGCAAGGCTAGGCAATGCACGGAAGGCAAGAAAAGAGTAACGGAAGGCAAGGAAGGCAAGGGAAAGCAAGGCAAGGCAAGGGTAACAGAAGGAACGGCACGGCAAGGGGATACAAGGCTAAGGCACGGCAACGCATGGCTAGGCAATGCACGGCAAGGCAAGGAAAGGGTAACGCAAGGCAAGGCACGGTTAGTGAAGGCAAGGCTGATGCACGACAACGCACGGCTAGGCAATTCACGGCAAGGCAAGGAAAGGGTAATGCAAGGCAAGGCACGGTCAGGCGAGGCAAGGCTAAGGCAGGACAACGCAAGGCTAGGCAATGCACGGAAGGAAAGCAAAGAGTAACGGAAGGCAAGGAAAGGAAGGGAAAGCAAGGCAAGGTAAGGGTAACGCAAGGCAAGGCACGGTTAGTGAAGGCAAGGCTGATGCACGACAACGCACGGCTAGGCAATTCACGGCAAGGCAAGGAAAGGGTAATGCAAGGCAAGGCACGGTCAGGCGAGGCAAGGCTAAGGCACGACAACGCAAGGCTAGGCAATGCACGGAAGGCAAGCAAAGAGGAACGGAAGGCAAGGAAGGCTAGGGAAAGCAGGGGAAGGCAAGGGTAACGGAAGGAACGGCACGGTAAGGGCAAACAAGACTAAGGCACGACAACACAGGGCTAGGCAATGCAGGGCAAGGGAAGTAAATGGTAACGCAAGGCAAGGCACGGTTTGGGGAGGCAAAGCTAATGCACGACAACGCAAGGCTAGGCAGTGAACGGCTAGGCAAGGAAAGAGTAACGGAAGGAAAGGAAGGCAAAGCAAAGCAAGGCAAGGCAAGTGTAACAAAAGGCAAGGCACGGCAAGGGGAAACAAGGCTAAGGAACGACAACGCACGGCTAGGCAATGCACGGCCAGGCAAGGAAAGGGTAACGCAAGGCAAGGCACGGTGAGGGAAGGCAAGGCAAATGCACGACAACGCACGGCTAGGCAATGCACGGCAAGGCAAGGAAAGGGTAACGCAAGGCAAGGCACGGTCAGGCGAGGCAAGGCTGAGGCACGACAACGCAAGGCTAGGCAATGAACGGAAGGCAAGCAAAGAGTAACGGAAGGCAAGGAAGGCAAGGGAAAGCAAGGGAAGGCAAGGGCAACGAAAGGAACGGCACGGTAAGGGGAAACAAAGCTAAGGCACGACAATGCAGGGCTAGGCAATGCACGGCAAGGCAAGGAAAGGGTAACGCAAGGCAAAGCACGGTGAGGCAAGACAAGGCAAATGCACGACAACGCACGGCTAGGCAATGCACGGCAAGGCAAGGAAAGAGTAACGGAAGGCAAGGAAGGCAAGGGAAAGCAAGGCAAGGCAAGGGTAACAGAAGGAACGGCACGGCAAGGGGAAACAAGGCTAAGGCACGGCAACGCACGGCTAGGCAATGCACGGCAAGACAAGGAAAGGGTAACGCAAGGCAAGGCACGGTTTGGGGAGGAAGGCGCATGCACGACAACGCAAGGCTAGGCAATGCACGGAAGGCAAGCAAAGAGTAACGGAAGGCAAGGAAGGCAAGGGAAAGCAAGGCAAGGCAAGGGTAACAGAAGGAACGGCACGGCAAGGGGGAACAAGGCTAAGGCACGGCAACGCACGGCTAGGCAATGCACGGCAAGGCAAGGAAAGGGTAACGCAAGGCAAGGCACGGTTTGGGGAGGAAGGCGCATGCACGACAACGAAAGGCTAGGCAGTGCACGGAAGGCAAGCAAAGAGTAACGGAAGGCAAGGAAGGCAAGGGAAAGCAAGGCAAGGCAAGGGTAACAGAAGGAACGGCACGGCAAGGGGAAATAAGGCTAAGGCACGGCAACGCACGGCTAGGCAATGCACGGCAAGGCAAGGAAAGGGTAACGCAAGGCAAGGCACGGTGAGGCAAGGCAAGGCTGATGCACGACAACGCACGGCTAGGCAATGCACGGCAAGGCAAGGAAAGGGTAACGCAAGGCAAGGCACGGTAAGGCGCGTCAAGGCTAAGGCACGACAACGCAAGGCTAGGCAATAAACGGAAGGCAAGCAAAGAGTAACGGAAGGCAAGGAAGGCAAGGGAAAGCAGGGGAAGGCAAGGGTAACGGAAGGAACGGCACGGTAAGAGGAAACAAGGCTAAGGCACGACAACGCAGGGCTAGCCAATGCACGGCAAGGAAAGGAAAGGGTAAAGCAAGGCAAGGCACCGTTACGCGAGGGAAGGCTAAGGCACGACAACGCAAGGCTAGGAAATGCACGGAAGGCAAGCAAAGAGTAACGGAAGGCAAGGAAGGCAAGGGAAAGCAAGGCAAGGCAAGGGTAACGGAAGGAACGGCACGGCAAGGGGAAACAAGGGTAAGGCACGGCAACGCACGGCTAGGCAATGCATGGCAAGGCAAGGAAAGGGTAACGCAAGGCAAGGCACTGTCAGGCGAGGCAAGGCTAAGGCACGACAACGCAAGGCTTGGCAATGCACGGAAGGAAAGCAAAGAGTAACGGAAGGCAATGAAAGGAAGGGAAAGCAAGGCAAGGTAAGGGTAACGCAAGGCAAGGCACGGTGAGGCAAGTCAAGGCTGATGCACGACAACGCACGGCTAGGCAATTCACGGCAAGGCAAGGAAAGGGTAACGCAAGGCAAGGCACGGTCAGGCGACGCAAGGCTAAGGCACGACAACGCAAGGCTAGGCAATGCACGGAAGGCAAGCAAAGAGGAACGGAAGGCAAGGAAGGCTAGGGAAAGCAGGGAAAGGCAAGGGTAACGGAAGGAACGGCACGGTAAGGGCAAACAAGACTAAGGCACGACAACACAGGGCTAGGCAATGCAGGGCAAGGCAAGGAAATGGTAACGCCAGGCAAGGCACGGTTTGGGGAGGCAAAGCTAATGCACGACAACGCAAGGCTAGGCAGTGCACGGCTAGGCAAGGAAAGAGTAACGGAAGGAAAGGAAGGCAAGGCAAAGCAAGGCAAGGCAAGTGTAACAAAAGGCAAGGCACGGCAAGGGGAAACAAGGCTAAGGAACGGCAACGCACGGCTACGCAATGCACGGCCAGGCAAGGAAAGGGTAACGCAAGGCAAGGCACGGTAAGGCAAGACAAGGCTAATGCACGACAACGCACGGCTAGGCAATGCACGGCCAGGCAAGGAAAGGGTAACGCAAGGCAAGGCACGGTGAGGCAAGGCAAGGCAAATGCACGACAACGCACGGCTAGGCAATGCACGGCAAGGCAAGGAAAGGGTAACGCAAGGCAAGGCACGGTCAGGCGAGGCAAGGCTAAGGCACGACAACGCAAGGCTAGGCAATGAACGGAAGGCAAGCAAAGAGTAACGGAAGGCAAGGAAGGCAAGGGAAAGCAAGGGAAAGCAAGGGCAACGAAAGGAACGGCACGGTAAGGGGAAACAAAGCTAAGGCACGACAATGCAGGACTAGGCAATGCACGGCAAGGCAAGGAAAGGGTAACGCAAGGCAAAGCACGGTGAGGCAAGACAAGGCAAATGCACGACAACGCACGGCTAGGCAATGCACGGCAAGGCAAGGAAAGGGTAACTCAAGGCAAGGCACGGTCAGGCGAGGCAAGGCTAAGGCACGACAACGCAAGGCTAGGCAATGCACGGAAGGCAAGCAAAGAGTAACGGAAGGCAAGGAAGGCAAGGGAAAGCAGGGGAAGGCAAGGGTAACGAAAGGAACGGCACGGTAAGGGGAAACAAGGCTAAGGCACGACAACACAGGGCTAGGCAATGCAGGGCAAGGCAAGGAAAGGGTAATGCAAGGCAAGGCACGGTTTGGGGAGGAAGGCGAATGCACGACAACGCAAGGCTAGGCAATGCACGGAAGGCAAGCAAAGAGTAACGGAAGGCAAGGAAGGCAAGGGAAAGCAAGGCAAGGCAAGGGTAACAGAAGGAACGGCACGGCAAGGGGAAACAAGGCTAAGGCACGGCAACGCACGGCTAGGCAATGCACGGCAAGGCAAGGAAAGGGTAACGCAAGGCAAGGCACGGTAAGGCGCGTCAAGGCTAAGGCACGACAACGCAAGGCTAGGCAATAAACGGAAGGCAAGCAAAGAGTAACGGAAGGCAAGGAAGGCAAGGGAAAGCAGAGGAAGGCAAGGGTAACGGAAGGAACGGCACGGTAAGGGGAAACAAGGCTAAGGCACGACAACGCAGGGCTAGCCAATGCACGGCAAGGAAAGGAAATGGTAACGCAAGGCAAGGCACGGTCAGGCGATGCAAGGCTAAGGCACGACAACGCAAGGCTAGGCAATGCACGGAAGGCAAGCAAAGAGGAACGGAAGGCAAGGAAGGCTAGGGAAAGCAGGGAAAGGCAAGGGTAACGGAAGGAACGGCACGGTAAGGGCATACAAGACTAAGGCACGACAACACAGGGCTAGGGAATGCAGGGCAAGGCAAGGAAATGGTAACGCAAGGCCAGGCACGGTTTGGGGACGCAAAGCTAATGCACGACAACGCAAGGCTAGGCAGTGCACGGCTAGGCAAGGAAAGAGTAACGGAAGGAAAGGAAGGCAAGGCAAAGCAAGGCAAGGCAAGTGTAACAAAAGGCAAGGCACGGCAAGGGGAAACAAGGCTAAGGAACGGCAACGCACGGCTACGCAATGCACGGCCAGGCAAGGAAAGGGTAACGCAAGGCAAGGCACGGTAAGGCAAGACAAGGCTAATGCACGACAACGCACGGCTAGGCAAGGCACGGCCAGGCAAGGAAAGGGTAACGCAAGACAAGGCACGGTGAGGCAAGGCAAGGCAAATGCACGACAACGCACGGCTAGGCAATGCACGGCAAGGCAAGGAAAGGGTAACGCAAGGCAAGGCACGGTCAGGCGAGGCAAGGCTAAGGCACGACAACGCAAGGCTAGGCAATGAACGGAAGGCAAGCAAAGAGTAACGGAAGGCAAGGAAGGCAAGGGAAAGCAAGGGAAGGCAAGGGCAACGAAAGGAACGGCACGGTAAGGGGAAACAAAGCTAAGGCACGACAATGCAGGGATAGGCACTGCACGGCAAGGCAAGGAAAGGGTAACGCAAGGCAAAGCACGGTGAGGCAAGACAAGGCAAATGCACGATAACGCGCGGCTAGGCAATGCACGGCAAGGCAAGGAAAGGGTAACTCAAGGCAAGTCACGGTCAGGCGAGGCAAGGCTAAGGGACGACAACGAAAGGCTAGGCAATGCACGGAAGGCAAGCAAAGAGTAACGGAAGGCAAGGAAGGCAAGGGAAAGCAGGGGAAGGCAAGGGTAACGAAAGGAACGGCACGGTAAGGGGAAACAAGGCTAAGGCACGACAACACAGGGCTAGGCAATGCAGGGCAAGGCAAGGAAAGGGTAACGCAAGGCAAGGCACGGTTTGGGGAGGAAGGCGAATGCACGACAACGCAAGGCTAGGCAATGCACGGAAGGCAAGCAAAGAGTAACGGAAGGCAAGGAAGGCAAGGGAAAGCAAGGCAAGGCAAGGGTAACAGAAGGAACGGCACGGCAAGGGGAAAGAAGGCTAAGGCACGGCAACGCACGGCTAGGCAATGCACGGCAAGGCAAGGAAAGGGTAACGCAAGGCAAGGCACTGTCAGGCGAGGCAAGGCTAAGGCACGACAACGCAAGGCTAGGCAATGCACGGAAGGAAAGCAAAGAGTAACGGAAGGCAATGAAAGTAAGGGAAAGCAAAGCAAGGTAAGGGTAACGCAATGCAAGGCACGGTGAGGCAAGGCAAGGCTGATGCACGACAACGCACGGCTAGGCAATTCACGGCAAGGCAAGGAAAGGGTAACGCAAGGCAAGGCACGGTCAGGCGAGGCAAGGCTAGGGCACGACAACGCAAGGCTAGGCAATGCACGGAAGGCAAGCAAAGAGGAACGGAAGGCAAGGAAGGCTAGGGAAAGCAGGGAAAGGCAAGGGTAACGGAAGGAACGGCACGGTAAGAGCAAACAAGACTAAGGCACGACAACACAGGGCTAGGCAATGCAGGGCAAGGCAAGGAAATGGTAACGCAAGGCAAGGCACGGTGGGGCAAGGCAAGGCTGATGCAAGACAACGCACGGCTAGGCAATGCACGGCAAGGTAAGGAAAGGGTAACGCAAGGCAAGGCACGGTCAGGCGAGGCAAGGCTAAGGCACGACAACGCAAGGCTAGGCAATGCACGGCAAGGCAAGGAAAGGGTAACGCAAGGCAAGGCACGGTCAGGCGAGGCAAGGCTAAGGCACGACAACGCAAGGCTAGGCAATGCACGGAAGGCAAGCAAAGAGGAACGGAAGGCAAGGAAGGCTAGGGAAAGCAGGGAAAGGCAAGGGTAACGGAAGGAACGGCACGGTAAGGGCAAACAAGACTAAGGCACGACAACAGAGGGCTAGGCAATGCAGGGCAAGGCAAGGAAATGGTAACGCAAGGCAAGGCACGGTTTGGGGAGGCAAAGCTAATGCACGACAACGCAAGGCTAGGCAGTGCACGGCTAGGCAAGGAAAGAGTAACGGAAGGAAAGGAAGGCAAGGCAAAGCAAGGCAAGGCAAGTGTAACAAAAGGCAAGGCACGGCAAGGGGAAACAAGGCTAAGGAACGGCAACGCACGGCCACGCAATGCACGGCCAGGCAAGGAAAGGGTAACGCAAGGCAAGGCACGGTAAGGCAAGACAAGGCTAATGCACGACAACGCACGGCTAGGCAATGCACGGCCAGGCAAGGAAAGGGTAACGCAAGGCAAGGCACGGTGAGGCAAGGCAAGGCAAATGCACGACAACGCACGGCTAGGCAATGCACGGCAAGGCAAGGAAAGGGTAACGCAAGGCAAGGCACGGTCAGGCGAGGCAAGGCTAAGGCACGACAACGCAAGGCTAGGCAATGAACGGAAGGCAAGCAAAGAGTAACGGAAGGCAAGGAAGGCAAGGGAAAGCAAGGGAAGGCAAGGGCAACGAAAGGAACGGCACGGTAAGGGGAAACAAAGCTAAGGCACGACAATGCAGGGCTAGGCAATGCACGGCAAGGCAAGGAAAGGGTAACGCAAGGCAAGGCACGGTTTGGGGAGGAAGGCGAATGCACGACAACGAAAGGCTAGGCAATGCACGGAAGGCAAGCAAAGAGTAACGGAAGGCAAGGAAGGCAAGGGAAAGCAAGGCAAGGCAAGGGTAACAGAAGGAACGGCACGGCAAGGGGAAACAAGGCTAAGGCACGGCAACGCACGGCTAGGCAATGCACGGCAAGGCAAGGAAAGGGTAACGCAAGGCAAGGCACGGTGAGGCAAGGAAAGGCTGATGCACGACAACGCAAGGCTTGGCAATGCACGGAAGGAAAGCAAAGAGTAACGGAAGGCAATGAAAGGAAGGGAAAGCAAGGCAAGGTAAGGGTAACGCAAGGCAAGGCACGGTGAGGCAAGTCAAGGCTGATGCACGACAACGCACGGCTAGGCAATTCACGGCAAGGCAAGGAAAGGGTAACGCAAGGCAAGGCACGGTCAGGCGACGCAAGGCTAAGGCACGACAACGCAAGGCTAGGCAATGCACGGAAGGCAAGCAAAGAGGAACGGAAGGCAAGGAAGGCTAGGGAAAGCAGGGAAAGGCAAGGGTAACGGAAGGAACGGCACGGTAAGGGCAAACAAGACTAAGGCACGACAACACAGGGCTAGGCAATGCAGGGCAAGGCAAGGAAATGGTAACGCCAGGCAAGGCACGGTTTGGGGAGGCAAAGCTAATGCACGACAACGCAAGGCTAGGCAGTGCACGGCTAGGCAAGGAAAGAGTAACGGAAGGAAAGGAAGGCAAGGCAAAGCAAGGCAAGGCAAGTGTAACAAAAGGCAAGGCACGGCAAGGGGAAACAAGGCTAAGGAACGGCAACGCACGGCTACGCAATGCACGGCCAGGCAAGGAAAGGGTAACGCAAGGCAAGGCACGGTAAGGCAAGACAAGGCTAATGCACGACAACGCAAGGCTAGGCAATGCACGGCCAGGCAAGGAAAGGGTAACGCAAGGCAAGGCACGGTGAGGCAAGGCAAGGCAAATGCACGACAACGCACGGCTAGGCAATGCACGGCAAGGCAAGGAAAGGGTAACGCTAGGCAAGGCACGGTCAGGCGAGGCAAGGCTAAGGCACGACAACGCAAGGCTAGGCAATGAACGGAAGGCAAGCAAAGAGTAACGGAAGGCAAGGAAGGCAAGGGAAAGCAAGGGAAAGCAAGGGCAACGAAAGGAACGGCACGGTAAGGGGAAACAAAGCTAAGGCACGACAATGCAGGACTAGGCAATGCACGGCAAGGCAAGGAAAGGGTAACGCAAGGCAAAGCACGGTGAGGCAAGACAAGGCAAATGCACGACAACGCACGGCTAGGCAATGCACGGCAAGGCAAGGAAAGGGTAACTCAAGGCAAGGCACGGTCAGGCGAGGCAAGGCTAAGGCACGACAACGCAAGGCTAGGCAATGCACGGAAGGCAAGCAAAGAGTAACGGAAGGCAAGGAAGGCAAGGGAAAGCAGGGGAAGGCAAGGGTAACGAAAGGAACGGCACGGTAAGGGGAAACAAGGCTAAGGCACGACAACACAGGGCTAGGCAATGCAGGGCAAGGGAAGGAAAGGGTAACGCAAGGCAAGGCACGGTTTGGGGAGGAAGGCGAATGCACGACAACGCAAGGCTAGGCAATGCACGGAAGGCAAGCAAAGAGTAACGGAAGGCAAGGAAGGCAAGGGAAAGCAAGGCAAGGCAAGGGTAACAGAAGGAACGGCACGGCAAGGGGAAACAAGGCTAAGGCACGGCAACGCACGGCTAGGCAATGCACGGCAAGGCAAGGAAAGGGTAACGCAAGGCAAGGCACGGTGAGGCAAGGCAAGGCTGATGCACGACAACGCACGGCTAGGCAATGCACGGCAAGGCAAGGAAAGGGTAACGCAAGGCAAGGCACGGTAAGGCGCGTCAAGGCTAAGGCACGACAACGCAAGGCTAGGCAATAAACGGAAGGCAAGCAAAGAGTAACGGAAGGCAAGGAAGGCAAGGGAAAGCAGAGGAAGGCAAGGGTAACGGAAGGAACGGCACGGTAAGGGGAAACAAGGCTAAGGCACGACAACGCAGGGCTAGCCAATGCACGGGAAGGAAAGGAAATGGTAACGCAAGGCAAGGCACGGTCAGGCGAGGCAAGGCTAAGGCACGACAACGCAAGGCTAGGCAATGCACGGAAGGCAAGCAAAGAGGAACGGAAGGCAAGGAAGGCTAGGGAAAGCAGGGAAAGGCAAGGGTAACGGAAGGAACGGCACGGTAAGGGCAAACAAGACTAAGGCACGACAACACAGGGCTAGGGAATGCAGGGCAAGGCAAGGAAATGGTAACGCAAGGCAAGGCACGGTTTGGGGACGCAAAGCTAATGCACGACAACGCAAGGCTAGGCAGTGCACGGCTAGGCAAGGAAAGAGTAACGGAAGGAAAGGAAGGCAAGGCAAAGCAAGGCAAGGCAAGTGTAACAAAAGGCAAGGCACGGCAAGGGGAAACAAGGCTAAGGAACGGCAACGCACGGCTACGCAATGCACGGCCAGGCAAGGAAAGGGTAACGCAAGGCAAGGCACGGTAAGGCAAGACAAGGCTAATGCACGACAACGCACGGCTAGGCAAGGCACGGCCAGGCAAGGAAAGGGTAACGCAAGGCAAGGCACGGTGAGGCAAGGCAAGGCAAATGCACGACAACGCACGGCTAGGCAATGCACGGCAAGGCAAGGAAAGGGTAACGCAAGGCAAGGCACGGTCAGGCGAGGCAAGGCTAAGGCACGACAACGCAAGGCTAGGCAATGAACGGAAGGCAAGCAAAGAGTAACGGAAGGCAAGGAAGGCAAGGGAAAGCAAGGGAAGGCAAGGGCAACGAAAGGAACGGCACGGTAAGGGGAAACAAAGCTAAGGCACGACAATGCAGGGATAGGCACTGCACGGCAAGGCAAGGAAAGGGTAACGCAAGGCAAAGCACGGTGAGGCAAGACAAGGCAAATGCACGATAACGCGCGGCTAGGCAATGCACGGCAAGGCAAGGAAAGGGTAACTCAAGGCAAGGCACGGTCAGGCGAGGCAAGGCTAAGGCACGACAACGAAAGGCTAGGCAATGCACGGAAGGCAAGCAAAGAGTAACGGAAGGCAAGGAAGGCAAGGGAAAGCAGGGGAAGGCAAGGGTAACGAAAGGAACGGCACGGTAAGGGGAAACAAGGCTAAGGCACGACAACACAGGGCTAGGCAATGCAGGGCAAGGCAAGGAAAGGGTAACGCAAGGCAAGGCACGGTTTGGGGAGGAAGGCGAATGCACGACAACGCAAGGCTAGGCAATGCACGGAAGGCAAGCAAAGAGTAACGGAAGGCAAGGAAGGCAAGGGAAAGCAAGGCAAGGCAAGGGTAACAGAAGGAACGGCACGGCAAGGGGAAAGAAGGCTAAGGCACGGCAACGCACGGCTAGGCAATGCACGGCAAGGCAAGGAAAGGGTAACGCAAGGCAAGGCACTGTCAGGCGAGGCAAGGCTAAGGCACGACAACGCAAGGCTAGACAATGCACGGAAGGAAAGCAAAGAGTAACGGAAGGCAATGAAAGTAAGGGAAAGCAAAGCAAGGTAAGGGTAACGCAATGCAAGGCACGGTGAGGCAAGGCAAGGCTGATGCACGACAACGCACGGCTAGGCAATTCACGGCAAGGCAAGGAAAGGGTAACGCAAGGCAAGGCACGGTCAGGCGAGGCAAGGCTAGGGCACGACAACGCAAGGCTAGGCAATGCACGGAAGGCAAGCAAAGAGGAACGGAAGGCAAGGAAGGCTAGGGAAAGCAGGGAAAGGCAAGGGTAACGGAAGGAACGGCACGGTAAGAGCAAACAAGACTAAGGCACGACAACACAGGGCTAGGCAATGCAGGGCAAGGCAAGGAAATGGTAACGCAAGGCAAGGCACGGTGGGGCAAGGCAAGGCTGATGCAAGACAACGCACGGCTAGGCAATGCACGGCAAGGTAAGGAAAGGGTAACGCAAGGCAAGGCACGGTCAGGCGAGGCAAGGCTAAGGCACGACAACGCAAGGCTAGGCAATGCACGGCAAGGCAAGGAAAGGGTAACGCAAGGCAAGGCACGGTCAGGCGAGGCAAGGCTAAGGCACGACAACGCAAGGCTAGGCAATGCACGGAAGGCAAGCAAAGAGGAACGGAAGGCAAGGAAGGCTAGGGAAAGCAGGGAAAGGCAAGGGTAACGGAAGGAACGGCACGGTAAGGGCAAACAAGACTAAGGCACGACAACAGAGGGCTAGGCAATGCAGGGCAAGGCAAGGAAATGGTAACGCAAGGCAAGGCACGGTTTGGGGAGGCAAAGCTAATGCACGACAACGCAAGGCTAGGCAGTGCACGGCTAGGCAAGGAAAGAGTAACGGAAGGAAAGGAAGGCAAGGCAAAGCAAGGCAAGGCAAGTGTAACAAAAGGCAAGGCACGGCAAGGGGAAACAAGGCTAAGGAACGGCAACGCACGGCCACGCAATGCACGGCCAGGCAAGGAAAGGGTAACGCAAGGCAAGGCACGGTAAGGCAAGACAAGGCTAATGCACGACAACGCACGGCTAGGCAATGCACGGCCAGGCAAGGAAAGGGTAACGCAAGGCAAGGCACGGTGAGGCAAGGCAAGGCAAATGCACGACAACGCACGGCTAGGCAATGCACGGCAAGGCAAGGAAAGGGTAACGCAAGGCAAGGCACGGTCAGGCGAGGCAAGGCTAAGGCACGACAACGCAAGGCTAGGCAATGAACGGAAGGCAAGCAAAGAGTAACGGAAGGCAAGGAAGGCAAGGGAAAGCAAGGGAAGGCAAGGGCAACGAAAGGAACGGCACGGTAAGGGGAAACAAAGCTAAGGCACGACAATGCAGGGCTAGGCAATGCACGGCAAGGCAAGGAAAGGGTAACGCAAGGCAAGGCACGGTTTGGGGAGGAAGGCGAATGCACGACAACGAAAGGCTAGGCAATGCACGGAAGGCAAGCAAAGAGTAACGGAAGGCAAGGAAGGCAAGGGAAAGCAAGGCAAGGCAAGGGTAACAGAAGGAACGGCACGGCAAGGGGAAACAAGGCTAAGGCACGGCAACGCACGGCTAGGCAATGCACGGCAAGGCAAGGAAAGGGTAACGCAAGGCAAGGCACGGTGAGGCAAGGAAAGGCTGATGCACGACAACGCAAGGCTTGGCAATGCACGGAAGGAAAGCAAAGAGTAACGGAAGGCAATGAAAGGAAGGGAAAGCAAGGCAAGGTAAGGGTAACGCAAGGCAAGGCACGGTGAGGCAAGTCAAGGCTGATGCACGACAACGCACGGCTAGGCAATTCACGGCAAGGCAAGGAAAGGGTAACGCAAGGCAAGGCACGGTCAGGCGACGCAAGGCTAAGGCACGACAACGCAAGGCTAGGCAATGCACGGAAGGCAAGCAAAGAGGAACGGAAGGCAAGGAAGGCTAGGGAAAGCAGGGAAAGGCAAGGGTAACGGAAGGAACGGCACGGTAAGGGCAAACAAGACTAAGGCACGACAACACAGGGCTAGGCAATGCAGGGCAAGGCAAGGAAATGGTAACGCCAGGCAAGGCACGGTTTGGGGAGGCAAAGCTAATGCACGACAACGCAAGGCTAGGCAGTGCACGGCTAGGCAAGGAAAGAGTAACGGAAGGAAAGGAAGGCAAGGCAAAGCAAGGCAAGGCAAGTGTAACAAAAGGCAAGGCACGGCAAGGGGAAACAAGGCTAAGGAACGGCAACGCACGGCTACGCAATGCACGGCCAGGCAAGGAAAGGGTAACGCAAGGCAAGGCACGGTAAGGCAAGACAAGGCTAATGCACGACAACGCAAGGCTAGGCAATGCACGGCAGGCAAGGAAAGGGTAACGCAAGGCAAGGCACGGTGAGGCAAGGCAAGGCAAATGCACGACAACGCACGGCTAGGCAATGCACGGCAAGGCAAGGAAAGGGTAACGCAGGCAAGGCACGGTCAGGCGAGGCAAGGCTAAGGCACGACAACGCAAGGCTAGGCAATGAACGGAAGGCAAGCAAAGAGTAACGGAAGGCAAGGAAGGCAAGGGAAAGCAAGGGAAAGCAAGGGCAACGAAAGGAACGGCACGGTAAGGGGAAACAAAGCTAAGGCACGACAATGCAGGACTAGGCAATGCACGGCAAGGCAAGGAAAGGGTAACGCAAGGCAAAGCACGGTGAGGCAAGACAAGGCAAATGCACGACAACGCACGGCTAGGCAATGCACGGCAAGGCAAGGAAAGGGTAACTCAAGGCAAGGCACGGTCAGGCGAGGCAAGGCTAAGGCACGACAACGCAAGGCTAGGCAATGCACGGAAGGCAAGCAAAGAGTAACGGAAGGCAAGGAAGGCAAGGGAAAGCAGGGGAAGGCAAGGGTAACGAAAGGAACGGCACGGTAAGGGGAAACAAGGCTAAGGCACGACAACACAGGGCTAGGCAATGCAGGGCAAGGCAAGGAAAGGGTAACGCAAGGCAAGGCACGGTTTGGGGAGGAAGGCGAATGCACGACAACGCAAGGCTAGGCAATGCACGGAAGGCAAGCAAAGAGTAACGGAAGGCAAGGAAGGCAAGGGAAAGCAAGGCAAGGCAAGGGTAACAGAAGGAACGGCACGGCAAGGGGAAACAAGGCTAAGGCACGGCAACGCACGGCTAGCCAATGCACGGCAAGGCAAGGAAAGGGTAACGCAAGGCAAGGCACGGTGAGGCAAGGCAAGGCTGATGCACGACAACGCACGGCTAGGCAATGCACGGCAAGGCAAGGAAAGGGTAACGCAAGGCAAGGCACGGTAAGGCGCGTCAAGGCTAAGGCACGACAACGCAAGGCTAGGCAATAAACGGAAGGCAAGCAAAGAGTAACGGAAGGCAAGGAAGGCAAGGGAAAGCAGAGGAAGGCAAGGGTAACGGAAGGAACGGCACGGTAAGGGGAAACAAGGCTAAGGCACGACAACGCAGGGCTAGCCAATGCACGGCAAGGAAAGGAAATGGTAACGCAAGGCAAGGCACGGTCAGGCGAGGCAAGGCTAAGGCACGACAACGCAAGGCTAGGCAATGCACGGAAGGCAAGCAAAGAGGAACGGAAGGCAAGGAAGGCTAGGGAAAGCAGGGAAAGGCAAGGGTAACGGAAGGAACGGCACGGTAAGGGCAAACAAGACTAAGGCACGACAACACAGGGCTAGGGAATGCAGGGCAAGGCAAGGAAATGGTAACGCAAGGCAAGGCACGGTTTGGGGACGCAAAGCTAATGCACGACAACGCAAGGCTAGGCAGTGCACGGCTAGGCAAGGAAAGAGTAACGGAAGGAAAGGAAGGCAAGGCAAAGCAAGGCAAGGCAAGTGTAACAAAAGGCAAGGCACGGCAAGGGGAAACAAGGCTAAGGAACGGCAACGCACGGCTACGCAATGCACGGCCAGGCAAGGAAAGGGTAACGCAAGGCAAGGCACGGTAAGGCAAGACAAGGCTAATGCACGACAACGCACGGCTAGGCAATGCACGGCCAGGCAAGGAAAGGGTAACGCAAGGCAAGGCACGGTGAGGCAAGGCAAGGCAAATGCACGACAACGCACGGCTAGGCAATGCACGGCAAGGCAAGGAAAGGGTAACGCAAGGCAAGGCACGGTCAGGCGAGGCAAGGCTAAGGCACGACAACGCAAGGCTAGGCAATGAACGGAAGGCAAGCAAAGAGTAACGGAAGGCAAGGAAGGCAAGGGAAAGCAAGGGAAGGCAAGGGCAACGAAAGGAACGGCACGGTAAGGGGAAACAAAGCTAAGGCACGACAATGCAGGGATAGGCACTGCACGGCAAGGCAAGGAAAGGGTAACGCAAGGCAAAGCACGGTGAGGCAAGACAAGGCAAATGCACGATAACGCGCGGCTAGGCAATGCACGGCAAGGCAAGGAAAGGGTAACTCAAGGCAAGGCACGGTCAGGCGAGGCAAGGCTAAGGCACGACAACGAAAGGCTAGGCAATGCACGGAAGGCAAGCAAAGAGTAACGGAAGGCAAGGAAGGCAAGGGAAAGCAGGGGAAGGCAAGGGTAACGAAAGGAACGGCACGGTAAGGGGAAACAAGGCTAAGGCACGACAACACAGGGCTAGGCAATGCAGGGCAAGGCAAGGAAAGGGTAACGCAAGGCAAGGCACGGTTTGGGGAGGAAGGCGAATGCACGACAACGCAAGGCTAGGCAATGCACGGAAGGCAAGCAAAGAGTAACGGAAGGCAAGGAAGGCAAGGGAAAGCAAGGCAAGGCAAGGGTAACAGAAGGAACGGCACGGCAAGGGGAAAGAAGGCTAAGGCACGGCAACGCACGGCTAGGCAATGCACGGCAAGGCAAGGAAAGGGTAACGCAAGGCAAGGCACTGTCAGGCGAGGCAAGGCTAAGGCACGACAACGCAAGGCTAGGCAATGCACGGAAGGAAAGCAAAGAGTAACGGAAGGCAATGAAAGTAAGGGAAAGCAAATCAAGGTAAGGGTAACGCAATGCAAGGCACGGTGAGGCAAGGCAAGGCTGATGCACGACAACGCACGGCTAGGCAATTCACGGCAAGGCAAGGAAAGGGTAACGCAAGGCAAGGCACGGTCAGGCGAGGCAAGGCTAGGGCACGACAACGCAAGGCTAGGCAATGCACGGAAGGCAAGCAAAGAGGAACGGAAGGCAAGGAAGGCTAGGGAAAGCAGGGAAAGGCAAGGGTAACGGAAGGAACGGCACGGTAAGAGCAAACAAGACTAAGGCACGACAACACAGGGCTAGGCAATGCAGGGCAAGGCAAGGAAATGGTAACGCAAGGCAAGGCACGGTGGGGCAAGGCAAGGCTGATGCAAGACAACGCACGGCTAGGCAATGCACGGCAAGGTAAGGAAAGGGTAACGCAAGGCAAGGCACGGTCAGGCGAGGCAAGGCTAAGGCACGACAACGCAAGGCTAGGCAATGCACGGCAAGGCAAGGAAAGGGTAACGCAAGGCAAGGCACGGTCAGGCGAGGCAAGGCTAAGGCACGACAACGCAAGGCTAGGCAATGCACGGAAGGCAAGCAAAGAGGAACGGAAGGCAAGGAAGGCTAGGGAAAGCAGGGAAAGGCAAGGGTAACGGAAGGAACGGCACGGTAAGGGCAAACAAGACTAAGGCACGACAACAGAGGGCTAGGCAATGCAGGGCAAGGCAAGGAAATGGTAACGCAAGGCAAGGCACGGTTTGGGGAGGCAAAGCTAATGCACGACAACGCAAGGCTAGGCAGTGCACGGCTAGGCAAGGAAAGAGTAACGGAAGGAAAGGAAGGCAAGGCAAAGCAAGGCAAGGCAAGTGTAACAAAAGGCAAGGCACGGCAAGGGGAAACAAGGCTAAGGAACGGCAACGCACGGCCACGCAATGCACGGCCAGGCAAGGAAAGGGTAACGCAAGGCAAGGCACGGTAAGGCAAGACAAGGCTAATGCACGACAACGCACGGCTAGGCAATGCACGGCCAGGCAAGGAAAGGGTAACGCAAGGCAAGGCACGGTGAGGCAAGGCAAGGCAAATGCACGACAACGCACGGCTAGGCAATGCACGGCAAGGCAAGGAAAGGGTAACGCAAGGCAAGGCACGGTCAGGCGAGGCAAGGCTAAGGCACGACAACGCAAGGCTAGGCAATGAACGGAAGGCAAGCAAAGAGTAACGGAAGGCAAGGAAGGCAAGGGAAAGCAAGGGAAGGCAAGGGCAACGAAAGGAACGGCACGGTAAGGGGAAACAAAGCTAAGGCACGACAATGCAGGGCTAGGCAATGCACGGCAAGGCAAGGAAAGGGTAACGCAAGGCAAGGCACGGTTTGGGGAGGAAGGCGAATGCACGACAACGAAAGGCTAGGCAATGCACGGAAGGCAAGCAAAGAGTAACGGAAGGCAAGGAAGGCAAGGGAAAGCAAGGCAAGGCAAGGGTAACAGAAGGAACGGCACGGCAAGGGGAAACAAGGCTAAGGCACGGCAACGCACGGCTAGGCAATGCACGGCAAGGCAAGGAAAGGGTAACGCAAGGCAAGGCACGGTGAGGCAAGGAAAGGCTGATGCACGACAACGCAAGGCTTGGCAATGCACGGAAGGAAAGCAAAGAGTAACGGAAGGCAATGAAAGGAAGGGAAAGCAAGGCAAGGTAAGGGTAACGCAAGGCAAGGCACGGTGAGGCAAGTCAAGGCTGATGCACGACAACGCACGGCTAGGCAATGCACGGCAAGGCAAGGAAAGGGTAACGCAAGGCAAGGCACGGTCAGGCGAGGCAAGGCTAAGGCACGACAACTCAAGGCTAGGCAATGAACGGAAGGCAAGCAAAGAGTAACGGAAGGCAAGGAAGGCAAGGGAAAGCAAGGGAAAGCAAGGGCAACGAAAGGAACGGCACGGTAAGGGGAAACAAAGCTAAGGCACGACAATGCAGGACTAGGCAATGCACGGCAAGGCAAGGAAAGGGTAACGCAAGGCAAAGCACGGTGAGGCAAGACAAGGCAAATGCACGACAACGCACGGCTAGGCAATGCACGGCAAGGCAAGGAAAGGGTAACTCAAGGCAAGGCACGGTCAGGCGAGGCAAGGCTAAGGCACGACAACGCAAGGCTAGGCAATGCACGGAAGGCAAGCAAAGAGTAACGGAAGGCAAGGAAGGCAAGGGAAAGCAGGGGAAGGCAAGGGTAACGAAAGGAACGGCACGGTAAGGGGAAACAAGGCTAAGGCACGACAACACAGGGCTAGGCAATGCAGGGCAAGGCAAGGAAAGGGTAACGCAAGGCAAGGCACGGTTTGGGGAGGAAGGCGAATGCACGACAACGCAAGGCTAGGCAATGCACGGAAGGCAAGCAAAGAGTAACGGAAGGCAAGGAAGGCAAGGGAAAGCAAGGCAAGGCAAGGGTAACAGAAGGAACGGCACGGCAAGGGGAAACAAGGCTAAGGCACGGCAACGCACGGCTAGCCAATGCACGGCAAGGCAAGGAAAGGGTAACGCAAGGCAAGGCACGGTGAGGCAAGGCAAGGCTGATGCACGACAACGCACGGCTAGGCAATGCACGGCAAGGCAAGGAAAGGGTAACGCAAGGCAAGGCACGGTAAGGCGCGTCAAGGCTAAGGCACGACAACGCAAGGCTAGGCAATAAACGGAAGGCAAGCAAAGAGTAACGGAAGGCAAGGAAGGCAAGGGAAAGCAGAGGAAGGCAAGGGTAACGGAAGGAACGGCACGGTAAGGGGAAACAAGGCTAAGGCACGACAACGCAGGGCTAGCCAATGCACGGCAAGGAAAGGAAATGGTAACGCAAGGCAAGGCACGGTCAGGCGAGGCAAGGCTAAGGCACGACAACGCAAGGCTAGGCAATGCACGGAAGGCAAGCAAAGAGGAACGGAAGGCAAGGAAGGCTAGGGAAAGCAGGGAAAGGCAAGGGTAACGGAAGGAACGGCACGGTAAGGGCAAACAAGACTAAGGCACGACAACACAGGGCTAGGGAATGCAGGGCAAGGCAAGGAAATGGTAACGCAAGGCAAGGCACGGTTTGGGGACGCAAAGCTAATGCACGACAACGCAAGGCTAGGCAGTGCACGGCTAGGCAAGGAAAGAGTAACGGAAGGAAAGGAAGGCAAGGCAAAGCAAGGCAAGGCAAGTGTAACAAAAGGCAAGGCACGGCAAGGGGAAACAAGGCTAAGGAACGGCAACGCACGGCTACGCAATGCACGGCCAGGCAAGGAAAGGGTAACGCAAGGCAAGGCACGGTAAGGCAAGACAAGGCTAATGCACGACAACGCACGGCTAGGCAATGCACGGCCAGGCAAGGAAAGGGTAACGCAAGGCAAGGCACGGTGAGGCAAGGCAAGGCAAATGCACGACAACGCACGGCTAGGCAATGCACGGCAAGGCAAGGAAAGGGTAACGCAAGGCAAGGCACGGTCAGGCGAGGCAAGGCTAAGGCACGACAACGCAAGGCTAGGCAATGAACGGAAGGCAAGCAAAGAGTAACGGAAGGCAAGGAAGGCAAGGGAAAGCAAGGGAAGGCAAGGGCAACGAAAGGAACGGCACGGTAAGGGGAAACAAAGCTAAGGCACGACAATGCAGGGATAGGCACTGCACGGCAAGGCAAGGAAAGGGTAACGCAAGGCAAAGCACGGTGAGGCAAGACAAGGCAAATGCACGATAACGCGCAGCTAGGCAATGCACGGCAAGGCAAGGAAAGGGTAACTCAAGGCAAGGCACGGTCAGGCGAGGCAAGGCTAAGGCACGACAACGAAAGGCTAGGCAATGCACGGAAGGCAAGCAAAGAGTAACGGAAGGCAAGGAAGGCAAGGGAAAGCAGGGGAAGGCAAGGGTAACGAAAGGAACGGCACGGTAAGGGGAAACAAGGCTAAGGCACGACAACACAGGGCTAGGCAATGCAGGGCAAGGCAAGGAAAGGGTAACGCAAGGGCAAGGCACGGTTTGGGGAGGAAGGCGAATGCACGACAACGCAAGGCTAGGCAATGCACGGAAGGCAAGCAAAGAGTAACGGAAGGCAAGGAAGGCAAGGGAAAGCAAGGCAAGGCAAGGGTAACAGAAGGAACGGCACGGCAAGGGGAAAGAAGGCTAAGGCACGGCAACGCACGGCTAGGCAATGCACGGCAAGGCAAGGAAAGGGTAACGCAAGGCAAGGCACTGTCAGGCGAGGCAAGGCTAAGGCACGACAACGCAAGGCTAGGCAATGCACGGAAGGAAAGCAAAGAGTAACGGAAGGCAATGAAAGTAAGGGAAAGCAAATCAAGGTAAGGGTAACGCAATGCAAGGCACGGTGAGGCAAGGCAAGGCTGATGCACGACAACGCACGGCTAGGCAATTCACGGCAAGGCAAGGAAAGGGTAACGCAAGGCAAGGCACGGTCAGGCGAGGCAAGGCTAGGGCACGACAACGCAAGGCTAGGCAATGCACGGAAGGCAAGCAAAGAGGAACGGAAGGCAAGGAAGGCTAGGGAAAGCAGGGAAAGGCAAGGGTAACGGAAGGAACGGCACGGTAAGAGCAAACAAGACTAAGGCACGAAAACACAGGGCTAGGCAATGCAGGGCAAGGCAAGGAAATGGTAACGCAAGGCAAGGCACGGTGGGGCAAGGCAAGGCTGATGCAAGACAACGCACGGCTAGGCAATGCACGGCAAGGTAAGGAAAGGGTAACGCAAGGCAAGGCACGGTCAGGCGAGGCAAGGCTAAGGCACGACAACGCAAGGCTAGGCAATGCACGGCAAGGCAAGGAAAGGGTAACGCAAGGCAAGGCACGGTCAGGCGAGGCAAGGCTAAGGCACGACAACGCAAGGCTAGGCAATGCACGGAAGGCAAGCAAAGAGGAACGGAAGGCAAGGAAGGCTAGGGAAAGCAGGGAAAGGCAAGGGTAACGGAAGGAACGGCACGGTAAGGGCAAACAAGACTAAGGCACGACAACAGAGGGCTAGGCAATGCAGGGCAAGGCAAGGAAATGGTAACGCAAGGCAAGGCACGGTTTGGGGAGGCAAAGCTAATGCACGACAACGCAAGGCTAGGCAGTGCACGGCTAGGCAAGGAAAGAGTAACGGAAGGAAAGGAAGGCAAGGCAAAGCAAGGCAAGGCAAGTGTAACAAAAGGCAAGGCACGGCAAGGGGAAACAAGGCTAAGGAACGGCAACGCACGGCCACGCAATGCACGGCCAGGCAAGGAAAGGGTAACGCAAGGCAAGGCACGGTAAGGCAAGACAAGGCTAATGCACGACAACGCACGACTAGGCAATGCACGGCCAGGCAAGGAAAGGGTAACGCAAGGCAAGGCACGGTGAGGCAAGGCAAGGCAAATGCACGATAACGCACGGCTAGGCAATGCACGGCAAGGCAAGGAAAGGGTAACGCAAGGCAAGGCACGGTCAGGCGAGGCAAGGCTAAGGCACGACAACGCAAGGCTAGGCAATGAACGGAAGGCAAGCAAAGAGTAACGGAAGGCAAGGAAGGCAAGGGAAAGCAAGGGAAGGCAAGGGCAACGAAAGGAACGGCACGGTAAGGGGAAACAAAGCTAAGGCACGACAATGCAGGGCTAGGCAATGCACGGCAAGGCAAGGAAAGGGTAACGCAAGGCAAGGCACGGTTTGGGGAGGAAGGCGAATGCACGACAACGAAAGGCTAGGCAATGCACGGAAGGCAAGCAAAGAGTAACGGAAGGCAAGGAAGGCAAGGGAAAGCAAGGCAAGGCAAGGGTAACAGAAGGAACGGCACGGCAAGGGGAAAGAAGGCTAAGGCACGGCAACGCACGGCTAGGCAATGCACGGCAAGGAAAGGAAAGGGTAAAGCAAGGCAAGGCACCGTTACGCGAGGGAAGGCTAAGGCACGACAACGCAAGGCTAGGCAATGCACGGAAGGCAAGCAAAGAGTAACGGAAGGCAAGGAAGGCAAGGGAAAGCAAGGCAAGGCAAGGGTAACGGAAGGAACGGCACGGGAAGGGGAAACAAGGGTAAGGCACGGCAACGCACGGCTAGGCAATGCACGGCAAGGCAAGGAAAGGGTAACGCAAGGCAAGGCACTGTCAGGCGAGGCAAGGCTAAGGCACGACAACGCAAGGCTTGGCAATGCACGGAAGGAAAGCAAAGAGTAACGGAAGGCAATGAAAGGAAGGGAAAGCAACGCAAGGTAAGGGTAACGCAAGGCAAGTCACGGTGAGGCAAGTCAAGGCTGATGCACGACAACGCACGGCTAGGCAATTCACGGCAAGGCAAGGAAAGGGTAACGCAAGGCAAGGCACGGTCAGGCGACGCAAGGCTAAGGCACGACAACGCAAGGCTAGGCAATGCACGGAAGGCAAGCAAAGAGGAACGGAAGGCAAGGAAGGCTAGGGAAAGCAGGGAAAGGCAAGGGTAACGGAAGGAACGGCACGGTAAGGGCAAACAAGACTAAGGCACGACAACACAGGGCTAGGCAATGTAGGGCAAGGCAAGGAAATGGTAACGCCAGGCAAGGCACGGTTTGGGGAGGCAAAGCTAATGCACGACAACGCAAGGCTAGGCAGTGCACGGCTAGGCAAGGAAAGAGTAACGGAAGGAAAGGAAGGCAAGGCAAAGCAAGGCAAGGCAAGTGTAACAAAAGGCAAGGCACGGCAAGGGGAAACAAGGCTAAGGAACGGCAACGCACGGCTACGCAATGCACGGCCAGGCAAGGAAAGGGTAACGCAAGGCAAGGCACGGTAAGGCAAGACAAGGCTAATGCACGACAACGCAAGGCTAGGCAATGCACGGCAAGGCAAGGAAAGGGTAACGCAAGGCAAGGCACGGTCAGGCGAGGCAAGGCTAAGGCACGACAACGCAAGGCTAGGCAATGAACGGAAGGCAAGTAAAGAGTAACGGAAGGCAAGGAAGGCAAGGGAAAGCAAGGGAAAGCAAGGGCAACGAAAGGAACGGCACGGTAAGGGGAAACAAAGCTAAGGCACGACAATGCAGGACTAGGCAATGCACGGCAAGGCAAGGAAAGGGTAACGCAAGGCAAAGCACGGTGAGGCAAGACAAGGCAAATGCACGACAACGCACGGCTAGGCAATGCACGGCAAGGCAACGAAAGGGTAACTCAAGGCAAGGCACGGTCAGGCGAGGCAAGGCTAAGGCACGACAACGCAAGGCTAGGCAATGCACGGAAGGCAAGCAAAGAGTAACGGAAGGCAAGGAAGGCAAGGGAAAGCAGGGGAAGGCAAGGGTAACGAAAGGAACGGCACGGTAAGGGGAAACAAGGCTAAGGCACGACAACACAGGGCTAGGCAATGCAGGGCAAGGCAAGGAAAGGGTAACGCAAGGCAAGGCACGGTTTGGGGAGGAAGGCGAATGCACGACAACGCAAGGCTAGGCAATGCACGGAAGGCAAGCAAAGAGTAACGGAAGGCAAGGAAGGCAAGGGAAAGCAAGGCAAGGCAAGGGTAACAGAAGGAACGGCACGGCAAGGGGAAACAAGGCTAAGGCACGGCAACGCACGGCTAGGCAATGCACGGCAAGGCAAGGAAAGGGTAACGCAAGGCAAGGCACGGTTTGGGGAGGAAGGCGAATGCACGACAACGCAAGGCTAGGCAATGCACGGAAGGCAAGCAAAGAGTAACGGAAGGCAAGGAAGGCAAGGGAAAGCAAGGCAAGGCAAGGGTAACAGAAGGAACGGCACGGCAAGGGGAAACAAGGCTAAGGCACGGCAACGCACGGCTAGGCAATGCACGGCAAGGCAAGGAAAGGGTAACGCAAGGCAAGGCACGGTAAGGCGCGTCAAGGCTAAGGCACGACAACGCAAGGCTAGGCAATAAACGGAAGGCAAGCAAAGAGTAACGGAAGGCAAGGAAGGCAAGGGAAAGCAGAGGAAGGCAAGGGTAACGGAAGGAACGGCACGGTAAGGGGAAACAAGGCTAAGGCACGACAACGCAGGGCTAGCCAATGCACGGCAAGGAAAGGAAATGGTAACGCAAGGCAAGGCACGGTCAGGCGAGGCAAGGCTAAGGCACGACAACGCAAGGCTAGGCAATGCACGGAAGGCAAGCAAAGAGGAACGGAAGGCAAGGAAGGCTAGGGAAAGCAGGGAAAGGCAAGGGTAACGGAAGGAACGGCACGGTAAGGGCAAACAAGACTAAGGCACGACAACACAGGGCTAGGGAATGCAGGGCAAGGCAAGGAAATGGTAACGCAAGGCAAGGCACGGTTTGGGGACGCAAAGCTAATGCACGACAACGCAAGGCTCGGCAGTGCACGGCTAGGCAAGGAAAGAGTAACGGAAGGAAAGGAAGGCAAGGCAAAGCAAGGCAAGGCAAGTGTAACAAAAGGCAAGGCACGGCAAGGGGAAACAAGGCTAAGGAACGGCAACGCACGGCTACGCAATGCACGGCCAGGCAAGGAAAGGGTAACGCAAGGCAAGGCACGGTAAGGCAAGACAAGGCTAATGCACGACAACGCACGGCTAGGCAATGCACGGCCAGGCAAGGAAAGGGTAACGCAAGGCAAGGCACGGTGAGGCAAGGCAAGGCAAATGCACGACAACGCACGGCTAGGCAATGCACGGCAAGGCAAGGAAAGGGTAACGCAAGGCAAGGCACGGTCAGGCGAGGCAAGGCTAAGGCACGACAACGCAAGGCTAGGCAATGAACTGAAGGCAAGCAAAGAGTAACGGAAGGCAAGGAAGGCAAGGGAAAGCAAGGGAAGGCAAGGGCAACGAAAGGAACGGCACGGTAAGGGGAAACAAAGCTAAGGCACGACAATGCAGGGCTAGGCAATGCACGGCAAGGCAAGGAAAGGGTAACGCAAGGCAAAGGCACGACAACGCACGGCTAGGCAATGCACGGCAAGGCAAGGAAAGGGTAACTCAAGGCAAGGCACGGTCAGGCGAGGCAAGGCTAAGGCACGACAACGCAAGGCTAGGCAATGCACGGAAGGCAAGCAAAGAGTAACGGAAGGCAAGGAAGGCAAGGGAAAGCAAGGGAAGGCAAGGGCAACGAAAGGAACGGCACGGTAAGGGGAAACAAGGCTAAGGCACGACAACACAGGGCTAGGCAATGCAGGGCAAGGCAAGGAAAGGGTAACGCAAGGCAAGGCACGGTTTGGGGAGGAAGGCGAATGCACGACAACGCAAGGCTAGGCAATGCACGGAAGGCAAGCAAAGAGTAACGGAAGGCAAGGAACGCAAGGGAAAGCAAGGCAAGGCAAGGGTAACAGAAGGAACGGCACGGTAAGGGGAAACAAAGCTAAGGCACGACAATGCAGGGCTAGGCAATGCACGGCAGGGCAAGGAAAGGGTAACGCAAGGCAAGGCACTGTCAGGCGAGGCAAGGCTAAGGCACGACAACGCAAGGCTAGGCAATGCACGGAAGGAAAGCAAAGAGTAACGGAAGGCAATGAAAGTAAGGGAAAGCAAAGCAAGGTAAGGGTAACGCAATGCAAGGCACGGTGAGGCAAGGCAAGGCTGATGCACGACAACGCACGGCTAGGCAATTCACGGCAAGGCAAGGAAAGGGTAACGCAAGGCAAGGCACGGTCAGGCGAGGCAAGGCTAGGGCACGACAACGCAAGGCTAGGCAATGCACGGAAGGCAAGCAAAGAGGAACGGAAGGCAAGGAAGGCTAGGGAAAGCAGGGAAAGGCAAGGGTAACGGAAGGAACGGCACGGTAAGAGGAAACAAGACTAAGGCACGACAACACAGGGCTAGGCAATGCAGGGCAAGGCAAGGAAATGGTAACGCAAGGCAAGGCACGGTGGGGCAAGGCAAGGCTGATGCAAGACAACGCACGGCTAGGCAATGCACGGCAAGGTAAGGAAAGGGTAACGCAAGGCAAGGCACGGTCAGGCGAGGCAAGGCTAAGGCACGACAACGCAAGGCTAGGCAATGCACGGCAAGGCAAGGAAAGGGTAACGCAAGGCAAGGCACGGTCAGGCGAGGCAAGGCTAAGGCACGACAACGCAAGGCTAGGCAATGCACGGAAGGCAAGCAAAGAGGAACGGAAGGCAAGGAAGGCTAGGGAAAGCAGGGAAAGGCAAGGGTAACGGAAGGAACGGCACGGTAAGGGCAAACAAGACTAAGGCACGACAACACAGGGCTAGGCAATGCAGGGCAAGGCAAGGAAATGGTAACGCAAGGCAAGGCACGGTTTGGGGAGTCAAAGCTAATGCACGACAACGCAAGGCTAGGCAGTGCACGGCTAGGCAAGGAAAAAGTAACGGAAGGAAAGGAAGGCAAGGCAAAGCAAGGCAAGGCAAGTGTAACAAAAGGCAAGGCACGGCAAGGGGAAACAAGGCTAAGGAACGGCAACGCACGGCTACGCAATGCACGGCCAGGCAAGGAAAGGGTAACGCAAGGCAAGGCACGGTGAGGCAAGGAAAGGCTGATGCACGACAACGCACGGCTAGGCAATGCACGGCAAAGCAAGGAAAGGGTAACGCAAGGCAAGGCACGGTCAGGCGAGGCAAGGCTAAGGCACGACAACGCAAGGCTAGGCAATGCACGGCAAGGCAAGGAAAGGGTAACGCAAGGCAAGGCACGGTAAGGCGCGGCAAGGCTAAGGCACGACAACGCAAGGCTAGGCAATAAACGGAAGGCAAACAAAGAGCAACGGAAGGCAAGGAAGGCAAGGGAAAGCAGGGGAAGGCAAGGGTGACGGAAGGAACGGCACGGTAAGGGGAAACAAGGCTAAGGCACGACAACGCAGGGCTAGCCAATGCACGGCAAGGAAAGGAAAGGGTAACGCAAGGCAAGGCACCGTTACGCGAGGCAAGGCTAAGGCACGACAACGCAAGGCTAGGCAATGCACGGAAGGCAAGGAAAGGGTAACGCAAGGCAAGGCACTGTCAGGCGAGGCAAGGCTAAGGCACGACAACGCAAGGCTAGGCAATGCACGGAAGGAAAGCAAAGAGTAACGGAAGGCAATGAAAGGAAGGGAAAGCAAGGCAAGGTAAGGGTAACGCAAGGCAAGGCACGGTGAGGCAAGGCAAGGCTGATGCACGACAACGCACGGCTAGGCAATTCACGGCAAGGCAAGGAAAGGGTAACGCAAGGCAAGGCACGGTCAGGCGAGGCAAGGCTAAGGCACGACAACGCAAGGCTAGGCAATGCACGGAAGGCAAGCAAAGCAAGGCTAGGCAATGCACGGAAGGCAAGCAAAGAGTAACGGAAGGCAAGGAAGGCAAGGGAAAGCAAGGCAAGGCAAGGGTAACAGAAAGGAACGGCACGGTAAGGGGAAACAAAGCTAAGGCACGACAATGCAGGGCTAGGCAATGCACGGCAAGGCAAGGAAAGGGTAACGCAAGGCAAGGCACGGTTTGGGGAGGAAGGCGAATGCACGACAACGAAAGGCTAGGCAATGCACGGAAGGCAAGCAAAGAGTAACGGAAGGCAAGGAAGGCAAGGGAAAGCAAGGCAAGGCAAGGGTAACAGAAGGAACGGCACGGCAAGGGGAAACAAGGCTAAGGCACGGCAACGCACGGCTAGGCAATGCACGGCAAGGCAAGGACAGGGTAACGCAAGGCAAGGCACGGTGAGGCAAGGAAAGGCTGATGCACGACAACGCACGGCTAGGCAATGCACGGCAAGGCAAGGAAAGGGTAACGCAAGGCAAGGCACGGTCAGGCGAGGCAAGGCTAAGGCACGACAACGCAAGGCTAGGCAATGCACGGCAAGGCAAGGAAAGGGTAACGCAAGGCAAGGCACGGTAAGGCGCGGCAAGGCTAAGGCACGACAACGCAAGGCTAGGCAATAAACGGAAGGCAAACAAAGAGCAACGGAAGGCAAGGAAGGCAAGGGAAAGCAGGGGAAGGCAAGGGTGACGGAAGGAACGGCACGGTAAGGGGAAACAAGGCTAAGGCACGACAACGCAGGGCTAGCCAATGCACGGCAAGGAAAGGAAAGGGTAACGCAAGTCAAGGCACCGTTACGCGAGGCAAGGCTAAGGCACGACAACGCAAGGCTAGGCAATGCACGGAAGGCAAGCAAAGAGTAACGGAAGGCAAGGAAGGCAAGGGAAAGCAAGGCAAGGCAAGGGTAACGGAAGGAACGGCACGGCAAGGGGAAACAAGGCTAAGGCACGGCAACGCACGGCTAGGCAATGCACGGCAAGGCAAGGAAAGGGTAACGCAAGGCAAGGCACTGTCAGGCGAGGCAAGGCTAAGGCACGACAACGCAAGGCTAGGCAATGCACGGAAGGAAAGCAAAGAGTAACGGAAGGCAATGAAAGGAAGGGAAAGCAAGGCAAGGTAAGGGTAACGCAAGGCAAGGCACGGTGAGGCAAGGCAAGGCTGATGCACGACAACGCACGGCTAGGCAATTCACGGCAAGGCAAGGAAAGGGTAACGCAAGGCAAGGCACGGTCAGGCGAGGCAAGGCTAAGGCACGACAACGCAAGGCTAGGCAATGCACGGAAGGCAAGCAAAGAGGAACGGAAGGCAAGGACGGCTAGGGAAAGCAGGGAAAGGCAAGGGTAACGGAAGGAACGGCACGGTAAGGGCAAACAAGACTAAGGCAACAACACAAGGCTAGGCAATGCAGGGCAAGGCAAGGAAAGGGTAACGCAAGGCAAGGCACGGTTTGGGGAGGAAGGCGAATGCACGACAACGCAAGGCTAGGCAATGCACGGAAGGCAAGCAAAGAGTAACGGAAGGCAAGGAAGGCAAGGGAAAGCAAGGCAAGGCAAGGGTAACAGAAGGAACGGCACGGCAAGGGGAAACAAGGCTAAGGCACGGCAACGCACGGCTAGGCAATGCACGGCAAGGCAAGGAAAGGGTAACGCAAGGCAAGGCACGGTCAGGCGAGGCAAGGCTAAGGCACGACAACGCAAGGCTAGGCAATGAACGGAAGGCAAGCAAAGAGTAACGGAAGGCAAGGAAGGCAAGGGAAAGCAAGGGAAGGCAAGGGCAACGAAAGGAACGGCACGGTAAGGGGAAACAAAGCTAAGGCACGACAATGCAGGGATAGGCACTGCACGGCAAGGCAAGGAAAGGGTAACGCAAGGCAAGGCACGGTGAGGCAAGGCAAGGCAAATGCACGACAACGCACGGCTAGGCAATGCACGGCAAGGCAAGGAAAGGGTAACGCAAGGCAAGGCACGGTCAGGCGAGGCAAGGCTAAGGCACGACAACGCAAGGCTAGGCAATGCACGGAAGGCAAGCAAAGAGTAACGGAAGGCAAGGAAGGCAAGGGAAAGCAGGGGAAGGCAAGGGTAACGAAAGGAACGGCAAGGTAAGGGGAAACAAGGCTAAGGCACGACAACACAGGGCTAGGCAATGCAGGGCAAGGCAAGGAAAGGGTAACGCAAGGCAAGGCACGGTCAGGCGAGGCAAGGCTAAGGCACGACAACGCAAGGCTAGGCAATGCACGGCAAGGCAAGGAAAGGGTAACGCAAGGCAAGGCACGGTAAGGCGCGGCAAGGCTAAGGCACGACAACGCAAGGCTAGGCAATAAACGGAAGGCAAACAAAGAGCAACGTAAGGCAAGGAAGGCAAGGGAAAGCAGGGGAAGGCAAGGGTGACGGAAGGAACGGCACGGTAAGCGGAAACAAGGCTAAGGCACGACAACGCAGGGCTAGCCAATGCACGGCAAGGAAAGGAAAGGGTAACGCAAGTCAAGGCACCGTTACGCGAGGCAAGGCTAAGGCACGACAACGCAAGGCTAGGCAATGCACGGAAGGCAAGCAAAGAGTAACGGAAGGCAAGGAAGGCAAGGGAAAGCAAGGCAAGGCAAGGGTAACAGAAGGAACGGCACGGCAAGGGGAAACAAGGCTAAGGCACGGCAACGCACGGCTAGGCAATGCACGGCAAGGCAAGGAAAGGGTAACGCAAGGCAAGGCACTGTCAGGCGAGGCAAGGCTAAGGCACGACAACGCAAGGCTAGGCAATGCACGGAAGGAAAGCAAAGAGTAACGGAAGGCAATGAAAGGAAGGGAAAGCAAGGCAAGGTAAGGGTAACGCAAGGCAAGGCACGGTGAGGCAAGGCAAGGCTGATGCACGACAACGCACGGCTAGGCAATTCACGGCAAGGCAAGGAAAGGGTAACGCAAGGCAAGGCACGGTCAGGCGAGGCAAGGCTAAGGCACGACAACGCAAGGCTAGGCAATGCACGGAAGGCAAGCAAAGAGGAACGGAAGGCAAGGACGGCTAGGGAAAGCAGGGAAAGGCAAGGGTAACGGAAGGAACGGCACGGTAAGGGCAAACAAGACTAAGGCAACAACACAAGGCTAGGCAATGCAGGGCAAGGCAAGGAAAGGGTAACGCAAGGCAAGGCACGGTGGGGCAAGGCAAGGCTGATGCAAGACAACGCACGGCTAGGCAATGCACGGCAAGGTAAGGAAAGGGTAACGCAAGGCAAGGCACGGTCAGGCGAGGCAAGGCTAAGGCACGACAACGCAAGGCTAGGCAATGCACTGCAAGGCAAGGAAAGGGTAACGCAAGGCAAGGCACGGTCAGGCGAGGCAAGGCTAAGGCACGACAACGCAAGGCTAGGTAATGCACGGAAGGCAAGCAAAGAGTAACGGAAGGCAAGGAAGGCTAGGGAAAGCAGGGAAAGGCAAGGGTAACGGAAGGAACGGCACGGTAAGGGCAAACAAGACTAAGGCACGACAACACAGGGCTAGGCAATGCAGGGCAAGGCAAGGAAATGGTAACGCAAGGCAAGGCACGGTTTGGGGAGGCAAAGCTAATGCACGACAACGCAAGGCTAGGCAGTGCACGGCTAGGCAAGGAAAGAGTAACGGAAGGAAAGGAAGGCAAGGCAAAGCAAGGCAAGGCAAGTGTAACAAAAGGCAAGGCACGGCAAGGGGAAACAAGGCTAAGGAACGGCAACGCACGGCTAGGCAATGCACGGCAAGGCAAGGAAAGGGTAACGCAAGGCAAGGCACGGTTTGGGGAGGAAGGCGAATGCACGACAACGAAAGGCTAGGCAGTGCACGGAAGGCAAGCAAAGAGTAACGGAAGGCAAGGAAGGCAAGGGAAAGCAAGGCAAGGCAAGGGTAACAGAAGGAACGGCACGGCAAGGGGAAACAAGGCTAAGGCACGGCAACGCACGGCTAGGCAATGCACGGCAAGGCAAGGAAAGGGTAACGCAAGGCAAGGCACGGTGAGGCAAGGAAAGGCTGATGCACGACAACGCACGGCTAGGCAATGCACGGCAAGGCAAGGAAAGGGTAACGCAGGGCAAGGCACGGTCAGGCGAGGCAAGGCTAAGGCACGACAACGCAAGGCTAGGCAATGCACGGCAAGGCAAGGAAAGGGTAACGCAAGGCAAGGCACGGTAAGGCGCGGCAAGGCTAAGGCAAGACAACGCAAGGCTAGGCAATAAACGGAAGGCAAACAAAGAGCAACGGAAGGCAAGGAAGGCAAGGGAAAGCAGGGGAAGGCAAGGGTGACGGAAGGAACGGCACGGTAAGGGGAAACAAGGCTAAGGCACGACAACGCAGGGCTAGCCAATGCACGGCAAGGAAAGGAAAGGGTAACGCAAGGCAAGGCACGGTTTGGGGAGGAAGGCGAATGCACGACAACGCAAGGCTAGGCAATGCACGGAAGGCAAGCAAAGAGTAACGGAAGGCAAGGAAGGCAAGGGAAAGCAAGGCAAGGCAAGGGTAACAGAAGGAACGGCACGGCAAGGGGAAACAAGGCTAAGGCACGGCAACGCACGGCTAGGCAATGCACGGCAAGGCAAGGAAAGGGTAATGCAAGGCAAGGCACTGTCAGGTGAGTCAAGGCTAAGGCAGGACAACGCAAGGCTAGGCAATGCACGGAAGGAAAGCAAAGAGTAACGGAAGGCAAGGAAAGGAAGGGAGGGAAGCAAGGCAAGGTAAGGGTAACGCAAGGCAAGGCACGGTGAGTGAAGGCAAGGCTGATGCACGACAACGCACGGCTAGGCAATTCACGGCAAGGCAAGGAAAGGGTAATGCAAGGCAAGGCACGGTCAGGCGAGGCAAGGCTAAGGCACGACAACGCAAGGCTAGGCAATGCACGGAAGGCAAGCAAAGAGGAACGGAAGGCAAGGAAGGCTAGGGAAAGCAGGGGAAGGCAAGGGTAACGGAAGGAACGGCACGGTAAGGGCAAACAAGACTAAGGCACGACAACACAGGGCTAGGCAATGCAGGGCAAGGCAAGGAAATGGTAACGCAAGGCAAGGCACGGTTTGGGGAGGCAAAGCTAATGCACGACAACGCAAGGCTAGGCAGTGAACGGCTAGGCAAGGAAAGAGTAACGGAAGGAAAGGAAGGCAAAGCAAAGCAAGGCAAGGCAAGTGTAACAAAAGGCAAGGCACGGCAAGGGGAAACAAGGCTAAGGAACGACAACGCACGGCTAGGCAATGCACGGCCAGGCAAGGAAAGGGTAACGCAAGGCAAGGCACGGTGAGGGAAGGCAAGGCAAATGCACGACAACGCACGGCTAGGCAATGCACGGCAAGGCAAGGAAAGGGTAACGCAAGGCAAGGCACGGCCACGCGAGGCAAGGCTAAGGCACGACAACGCAAGGCTAGGCAATGAACGGAAGGCAAGCAAAGAGTAACGGAAGGCAAGGAAGGCAAGGGAAAGCAAGGGAAGGCAAGGGCAACGAAAGGAACGGCACGGTAAGGGGAAACAAAGCTAAGGCACGACAATGCAGGGCTAGGCAATGCACGGCAAGGCAAGGAAAGGGTAACGCAAGGCAAAGCACGGTGAGGCAAGACAAGGCAAATGCACGACAACGCACGGCTAGGCAATGCACGGCAAGGCAAGGAAAGGGTAACTCAAGGCAAGGCACGGTCAGGCGAGGCAAGGCTAAGGCACGACAACGCAAGGCTAGGCAATGCACGGAAGGCAAGCAAAGAGTAACGGAAGGCAAGGAAGGCAAGGGAAAGCAGGGGAAGGCAAGGGTAACGAAAGGAACGGCACGGTAAATGGAAACAAGGCTAAGGCACGACAACACAGGGCTAGGCAATGCAGGGCAAGGCAAGGAAAGGGTAACGCAAGGCAAGGCACGGTTTGGGGAGGAAGGCGCATGCACGACAACGCAAGGCTAGGCAATGCACGGAAGGCAAGCAAAGAGTAACGGAAGGCAAGGGAGGCAAGGGAAAGCAAGGCAAGGCAAGGGTAACAGAAGGAACGGCACGGCAAGGGGAAATAAGGCTAAGGCACGGCAACGCACGGCTAGGCAATGCACGGCAAGGCAAGTAAAGGGTAACGCAAGGCAAGGCACGGTGAGGCAAGGCAAGGCTGATGCACGATAACGCACGGCTAGGCAATGCACGGCAAGGCAAGGAAAGGGTAACGCAAGGCAAGGCACGGTAAGGCGCGTCAAGGCTAAGGCACGACAACGCAAGGCTAGGCAATAAACGGAAGGCAAGCAAAGAGTAACGGAAGGCAAGGAAGGCAAGGGAAAGCAGGGGAAGGCAAGGGTAACGGAAGGAACGGCACGGTAAGAGGAAACAAGGCTAAGGCACGACAACGCAGGGCTAGGCAATGCACGGCAAGGCAAGGAAAGGGTAAAGCAAGGGAAGGAACGGTCAGGCGAGATAAGGCTAAGGCACGACAACGCAAGGCTAGGCAATGCATGGAAGGCAAGCAAAGAGTAACGGAAGGCAAGCAAAGAGTAACGGAAGGCAAGGAAGGCAAGGGAAAGCAAGGCAAGGCAAGGGTAACGGAAGGAACGGCACGGCAAGGGGAAACAAGGGTAAGGCACGGCAACGCACGGCTAGGCAATGCACGGCAAGGCAAGGAAAGGGTAACGCAAGGCAAGGCACTGTCAGGCGAGGCAAGGCTAAGGCACGACAACGCAAGGCTTGGCAATGCACGGAAGGAAAGCAAAGAGTAACGGAAGGCAATGAAAGGAAGGGAAAGCAAGGCAAGGTAAGGGTAACGCAAGGCAAGGCACGGTGAGGCAAGTCAAGGCTGATGCACGACAACGCACGGCTAGGCAATTCACGGCAAGGCAAGGAAAGGGTAACGCAAGGCAAGGCACGGTCAGGCGAGGCAAGGCTAAGGCACGACAACGCAAGGCTAGGCAATGCACGGAAGGCAAGCAAAGAGGAACGGAAGGCAAGGAAGGCTAGGGAAAGCAGGGAAAGGCAAGGGTAACGGAAGGAACGGCACGGTAAGGGCAAACAAGACTAAGGCACGACAACACAGGGCTAGGCAATGCAGGGCAAGGCAAGGAAATGGTAACGCCAGGCAAGGCACGGTTTGGGGAGGCAAAGCTAATGCACGACAACGCAAGGCTAGGCAGTGCACGGCTAGGCAAGGAAAGAGTAACGGAAGGAAAGGAAGGCAAGGCAAAGCAAGGCAAGGCAAGTGTAACAAAAGGCAAGGCACGGCAAGGGGAAACAAGGCTAAGGAACGGCAACGCACGGCTACGCAATGCACGGCCAGGCAAGGAAAGGGTAACGCAAGGCAAAGCACGGTGAGGCAAGACAAGGCAAATGCACGACAACGCACGGCTAGGCAATGCACGGCAAGGCAAGGAAAGGGTAACTCAAGGCAAGGCACGGTCAGGCGAGGCAAGGCTAAGGCACGACAACGCAAGGCTAGGCAATGCACGGAAGGCAAGCAAAGAGTAACGGAAGGCAATTAAGGCAAGGGAAAGCAGGGGAAGGCAAGGGTAACGAAAGGAACGGCACGGTAAGGGGAAACAAGGCTAAGGCACGACAACACAGGGCTAGGCAATGCAGGGCAAGGCAAGGAAAGGGTAACGCAAGGCAAGGCACGGTTTGGGGAGGAAGGCGAATGCACGACAACACAAGGCTAGGCAATGCACGGAAGGCAAGCAAAGAGTAACGGAAGGCAAGGAAGGCAAGGGAAAGCAAGGCAAGGCAAGGGTAACAAAAGGAACGGCACGGCAAGGGGAAACAAGGCTAAGGCACGGCAACGCACGGCTAGGCAATGCACGGCAAGGCAAGGAAAGGGTAACGCAAGGCAAGGCACGGTGAGGCAAGGCAAGGCTGATGCACGACAACGCACGGCTAGGCAATGCACGGCAAGGCAAGGAAAAGGTAACGCAAGGCAAGGCACGGTAAGGCGCGTCAAGGCTAAGGCACGACAACGCAAGGCTAGGCAATAAACGGAAGGCAAGCAAAGAGTAACGGAAGGCAAGGAAGGCAAGGGAAAGCAAGGGAAGGCAAGGGTAACGGAAGGAACGGCACGGTAAGGGGAAACAAGGCTAAGGCACGACAACGCAGGGCTAGCCAATGCACGGCAAGGAAAGGAAAGGGTAACGCAAGGCAAGGCACGGTCAGGCGAGGCAAGGCTAAGGCACGACAACGCAAGGCTAGGCAATGCACGGAAGGCAAGCAAAGAGGAACGGAAGGCAAGGAAGGCAAGGGAAAGCAGGGAAAGGCAAGGGTAACGGAAGGAACGGCACGGTAAGGGCAAACAAGACTAAGGCACGACAACACAGGGCTAGGCAATGCAGGGCAAGGCAAGGAAATGGTAACGCAAGGCAAGGCACGGTTTGGGGAGGCAAAGCTAATGCACGACAACGCAAGGCTAGGCAGTGCACGGCTAGGCAAGGAAAGAGTAACGGAAGGAAAGGAAGGCAAGGCAAAGCAAGGCAAGGCAAGTGTAACAAAAGGCAAGGCACGGCAAGGGGAAACAAGGCTAAGGAACGGCAACGCACGGCTACGCAATGCACGGCCAGGCAAGGAAAGGGTAACGCAAGGCAAGGCACGGTAAGGCAAGACAAGGCTAATGCACGACAACGCACGGCTAGGCAATGCACGGCCAGGCAAGGAAAGGGTAACGCAAGGCAAGGCACGGTGAGGCAAGGCAAGGCAAATGCACGACAACGCACGGCTAGGCAATGCACGGCAAGGCAAGGAAAGGGTAACGCAAGGCAAGGCACGGTCAGGCGAGGCAAGGCTAAGGCACGACAACGCAAGGCTAGGCAATGAACGGAAGGCAAGCAAAGAGTAACGGAAGGCAAGGAAGGCAAGGGAAAGCAAGGGAAGGCAAGGGCAACGAAAGGAACGGCACGGTAAGGGGAAACAAAGCTAAGGCACGACAATGCAGGGCTAGGCACTGCACGGCAAGGCAAGGAAAGGGTAACCCAAGGCAAAGCACGGTGAGGCAAGACAAGGCAAATGCACGATAACGCGCGGCTAGGCAATGCACGGCAAGGCAAGGAAAGGGTAACTCAAGGCAAGGCACGGTCAGGCGAGGCAAGGCTAAGGCACGACAACGCAAGGCTAGGCAATGCACGGAAGGCAAGCAAAGAGTAACGGAAGGCAAGGAAGGCAAGGGAAAGCAGGGGAAGGCAAGGGTAACGAAAGGAACGGCACGGTAAGGGGAAACAAGGCTAAGGCACGACAACACAGGGCTAGGCAATGCAGGGCAAGGCAAGGAAAGGGTAACGCAAGGCAAGGCACGGTTTGGGGAGGAAGGCGAATGCACGACAACGCAAGGCTAGGCAATGCACGGAAGGCAAGCAAAGAGTAACGGAAGGCAAGGAAGGCAAGGGAAAGCAAGGCAAGGCAAGGGTAACAGAAGGAACGGCACGGCAAGGGGAAAGAAGGCTAAGGCACGGCAACGCACGGCTAGGCAATGCACGGCAAGGCAAGGAAAGGGTAACGCAAAGCAAGGCACTGTCAGGCGAGGCAAGGCTAAGGCACGACAACGCAAGGCTAGGCAATGCACGGAAGGAAAGCAAAGAGTAACGGAAGGCAATGAAAGTAAGGGAAAGCAAAGCAAGGTAAGGGTAACGCAATGCAAGGCACGGTGAGGCAAGGCAAGGCTGATGCACGACAACGCACGGCTAGGCAATTCACGGCAAGGCAAGGAAAGGGTAACGCAAGGCAAGGCACGGTCAGGCGAGGCAAGGCTAGGGCACGACAACGCAAGGCTAGGCAATGCACGGAAGGCAAGCAAAGAGGAACGGAAGGCAAGGAAGGCTAGGGAAAGCAGGGAAAGGCAAGGGTAACGGAAGGAACGGCACGGTAAGAGCAAACAAGACTAAGGCACGACAACACAGGGCTAGGCAATGCAGGGCAAGGCAAGGAAATGGTAACGCAAGGCAAGGCACGGTGGGGCAAGGCAAGGCTGATGCAAGACAACGCACGGCTAGGCAATGCACGGCAAGGCAAGGAAAGGGTAACGCAAGGCAAGGCACGGTCAGGCGAGGCAAGGCTAAGGCACGACAACGCAAGGCTAGGCAATAAACGGAAGGCAAGCAAAGAGTAACGGAAGGCAAGGAAGGCAAGGGAAAGCAGGGGAAGGCAAGGGTAACGGAAGGAACGGCACGGTAAGGGGAAACAAGGCTAAGGCACGACAACGCAGGGCTACCAATGCACGGCAAGGAAAGGAAAGGGTAACGCAAGGCAAGGCACCGTTATGCGAGGCAAGGCTAAGGCACGACAACGCAAGGCTAGGCAATGCACGGAAGGCAAGCAAAGAGTAACGGAAGGCAAGGAAGGCAAGGGAAAGCAAGGCAAGGCAAGGGTAACGGAAGGAACGGCACGGCAAGGGGAAACAAGGCTAAGGCACGGCAACGCACGGCTAGGCAATGCACGGCAAGGCAAGGAAAGGGTAACGCAAGGCAAGGCACTGTCAGGCGAGGCAAGGCTAAGGCACGACAACGCAAGGCTAGGCAATGCACGGAAGGAAAGCAAAGAGTAACGGAAGGCAATGAAAGTAAGGGAAAGCAAAGCAAGGTAAGGGTAACGCAATGCAAGACACGGTGAGGCAAGGCAAGGCTGATGCACGACAACGCACGGCTAGGCAATTCACGGCAAGGCAAGGAAAGGGTAACGCAAGGCAAGGCACGGTCAGGCGAGGCAAGGCTAGGGCACGACAACGCAAGGCTAGGCAATGCACGGAAGGAAGCAAAGAGGAACGGAAGGCAAGGAAGGCTAGGGAAAGCAGGGAAAGGCAAGGGTAACGGAAGGAACGGCACGGTAAGGGCAAACAAGACTAAGTCACGACAACACAGGGCTAGGCAATGCAGGGCAAGGCAAGGAAATGGTAACGCAAGGCAAGGCACGGTTTGGGGAGGCAAAGCTAATGCACGACAACGCAAGGCTAGGCAGTGCACGGAAGGCAAGCAAAGAGTAACGGAAGGCAAGGAAGGCAAGGGAAAGCAAGGCAAGGCAAGGGTAACAGAAGGAACGGCACGGCAAGGGGAAACAAGGCTAAGGCACGGCAACGCACGGCTAGGCAATGCACGGCAAGGCAAGGAAAGGGTAACGCAAGGCAAGGCACGGTGAGGCAAGGCAAGGCTGATGCACGACAACGCACGGCTAGGCAATGCACGGCAAGGCAAGGAAAGGGTAACGCAAGGCAAGGTACGGTCAGGCGAGGCAAGGCTAAGGCACGACAACGCAAGGCTAGGCAATGCACGGCAAGGCAAGAAAAGGGTAACGCAAGGCAAGGCACGGTAAGGCGCGGCAAGGCTAAGGCACGACAACGCAAGGCTAGGCAATAAACGGAAGGCAAGCAAAGAGTAACGGAAGGCAAGGAAGGCAAGGGAAAGCAGGGGAAGGCAAGGGTAACGGAAGGAACGGCACGGTAAGGGGAAACAAGGCTAAGGCACGACAACGCAAGGCTAGCCAATGCACGGCAAGGAAAGGAAAGGGTAACGCAAGGCAAGGCACCGTTACGCGAGGCAAGGCTAAGGCACGACAACGCAAGGCTAGGCAATGCACGGAAGGCAAGCAAAGAGTAACGGAAGGCAAGGAAGGCAAGGGAAAGCAAGGCAAGGAAAGGGTAACGGAAGGAACGGCACGGCAAGGGGAAACAAGGCTAAGGCACGACAACTTAAGGCTAGGCAATGCACGGAAGGAAAGCAAAGAGTAACGGAAGGCAATGAAAGGAAGGGAAAGCAAGGCAAGGTAAGGGTAACGCAAGGCAAGGCACGGTGAGGCAATGCAAGGCTGATGCACGACAACGCACGGCTAGGCAATTCACGGCAAGGCAAGGAAAGGGTAACGCAAGGCAAGGCACGGTCAGGCGAGGCAAGGCTAAGGCACGACAACGCAAGGTTAGGCAATGCACGGAAGGCAAGCAAAGAGGAACGGAAGGCAAGGAAGGCTAGGGAAAGCAGGGAAAGGCAAGGGTAACGGAAGGAACGGCACGGTAAGGGCAAACAAGACTAAGGCACGACAACACAGGGCTAGGCAATGCAGGGCAAGGCAAGGAAAGGGTAACGCAAGGCAAGGCACGGTTTGGGGAGGAAGGCGAATGCACGACAATGCAAGGCTAGGCAATGCACGGAAGGCAAGCAAAGAGTAACGGAAGGCAAGGAAGGCAAGGGAAAGCAAGGCAAGGCAAGGGTAACGGAAGGAACGGCACGGCAAGGGGAAACAAGGCTAAGGCACGGCAACGCACGGCTAGGCAATGCACGGCAAGGCAAGGAAAGGGTAACGCAAGGCAAGGCACGGTCAGGCGAGGCAAGGCTAAGGCACGACAACGCAAGGCTAGGCAATGCACGGAAGGCAAGCAAAGAGGAACGGAAGGCAAGGAAGGCTAGGGAAAGCAGGGAAAGGCAAGGGTAACGGAAGGAACGGCACGGTAAGGGCAAACAAGACTAAGGCACGACAACACAGGGCTAGGCAATGCAGGGCAAAGCAAGGAAATGGTAACGCAAGGCAAGGCACGGTTTGGGGAGGCAAAGCTAATGCACGACAACGCAAGGCTAGGCAGTGCACGGCTAGGCAAGGAAAGAGTAACGGAAGGAAATGAAGGCCAGGCAAAGCAAGGCAAGGCAAGTGTAACAAAAGGCAAGGCACGGCAAGGGGAAACAAGGCTAAGGAACGGCAACGCACGGCTACGCAATGCACGGCCAGGCAAGGAAAGGGTAACGCAAGGCAAGGCACGGTAAGGCAAGACAAGGCTAATGCACGACAACGCACGGCTAGGCAATGCACGGCCAGGCAAGGAAAGGGTAACGCAAGGCAAGGCACGGTGAGGCAAGGCAAGGCAAATGCACGACAACGCACGGCTAGGCAATGCACGGCAAGGCAAGGAAAGGGTAACGCAAGGCAAGGCACGGTCAGGCGAGGCAAGGCTAAGGCACGACAACGCAAGGCTAGGCAATGAACGGAAGGCAAGCAAAGAGTAACGGAAGGCAAGGAAGGCAAGGGAAAGCAAGGGAAGGCAAGGGCAACGAAAGGAACGGCACGGTAAGGGGAAACAAAGCTAAGGCACGACAATGCACGGCTAGGCACTGCACGGCAAGGCAAGGAAAGGGTAACGCAAGGCAAAGCACGGTGAGGCAAGACAAGGCAAATGCACGACAACGCACGGCTAGGCAATGCACGGCAAGGCAAGGAAAGGGTAACTCAAGGAAAGGCACGGTCAGGCGAGGCAACGCTAAGGCACGACAACGCAAGGCTAGGCAATGCACGGAAAGCAAGCAAAGAGTAACGGAAGGCAAGGAAGGCAAGGGAAAGCAGGGGAAGGCAAGGGTAACGAAAGGAACGGCACGGTAAGGGGAAACAAGGCTAAGGCACGACAACACAGGGCTAGGCAATGCATGGGCAAGGCAAGGAAAGGGTAACGCAAGGCAAGGCACCGTTACGCGGAGGAAGGCAAGGCACGAAACGCAGGCTGGCACGACAACGCAAGGCTAGGCAATGCACGGAAGGCAAGCAAAGAGTAACGGAAGGCAAGGAAGGCAAGGGAAAGCAAGGCAAGGCAAGGGTAACGGAAGGAACGGCACGGCAAGGGGAAACAAGTCTAAGGCACGGCAACGCACGGCTAGGCAATGCACGGCAAGGCAAGGAAAGGGTAACGCAAGGCAAGGCACTGTCAGGCGAGGCAAGGCTAAGGCACGACAACGCAAGGCTAGGCAATGCACGGAAGGAAAGCAAAGAGTAACGGAAGGCAATGAAAGTAAGGGAAAGCAAAGCAAGGTAAGGGTAACGCAATGCAAGGCACGGTGAGGCAAGGCAAGGCTGATGCACGACAACGCACGGCTAGGCAATTCACGGCAAGGCAAGGAAAGGGTAACGCAAGGCAAGGCACGGTCAGGCGAGGCAAGGCTAGGGCACGACAACGCAAGGCTAGGCAATGCACGGAAGGCAAGCAAAGAGGAACGGAAGGCAAGGAAGGCTAGGGAAAGCAGGGAAAGGCAAGGGTAACGGAAGGAACGGCACGGTAAGAGCAAACAAGACTAAGGCACGACAACACAGGGCTAGGCAATGCAGGGCAAGGCAAGGAAATGGTAACGCAAGGCAAGGCACGGTGGGGCAAGGCAAGGCTGATGCAAGACAACGCACGGCTAGGCAATGCACGGCAAGGCAAGGAAAGGGTAACGCAAGGCAAGGCACGGTCAGGCGAGGCAAGGCTAAGGCACGACAACGCAAGGCTAGGCAATGCACGGCAAGGCAAGGAAAGGGTAACGCAAGGCAAGGCACGGTAAGGCGTGGCAAGGCTAAGGCACGACAACGCAAGGCTAGGCAATAAACGGAAGGCAAGCAAAGAGTAACGGAAGGCAAGGAAGGCAAGGGAAAGCAGGGGAAGGCAAGGGTAACGGAAGGAACGGCACGGTAAGGGCAAACAAGACTAAGGCACGACAACACAGGGCTACCAATGCACGGCAAGGAAAGAAAAGGGTAACGCAAGGCAAGGCACCGTTATGCGAGGCAAGGCTAAGGCACGACAACGCAAGGCTAGGCAATGCACGGAAGGCAAGCAAAGAGTAACGGAAGGCAAGGAAGGCAAGGGAAAGCAAGGCAAGGCAAGGGTAACGGAAGGAACGGCACGGCAAGGGGAAACAAGGCTAAGGCACGGCAACGCACGGCTAGGCAATGCACGGCAAGGCAAGGAAAGGGTAACGCAAGGCAAGGCACTGTCAGGCGAGGCAAGGCTAAGGCACGACAACGCAAGGCTAGGCAATGCACGGAAGGAAAGCAAAGAGTAACGGAAGGCAATGAAAGTAAGGGAAAGCAAAGCAAGGTAAGGGTAACGGAATGCAAGACACGGTGAGGCAAGGCAAGGCTGATGCACGACAACGCACGGCTAGGCAATTCACGGCAAGGCAAGGAAAGGGTAACGCAAGGCAAGGCACGGTCAGGCGAGGCAAGGCCAGGGCACGACAACGCAAGGCTAGGCAATGCACGGAAGGAAGCAAAGAGGAACGGAAGGCAAGGAAGGCTAGGGAAAGCAGGGAAAGGCAAGGGTAACGGAAGGAACGGCACGGTAAGGGCAAACAAGACTAAGTCACGACAACACAGGGCTAGGCAATGCAGGGCAAGGCAAGGAAATGGTAACGCCAAGCAAGGCACGGTTTGGGGAGGCAAAGCTAATGCACGACAACGCAAGGCTAGGCAGTGCACGGAAGGCAACCAAAGAGTAACGGAAGGCAAGGAAGGCAAGGGAAAGCAAGGCAAGGCAAGGGTAACAGAATGAATGGCACGGCAAGGGGAAACAAGGCTAAGGCACGGCAACGCACGGCTAGGCAATGCACGGCAAGGCAATGAAAGGGTAACGCAAGGCAAGGCACGGTGAGGCAAGGCAAGGCTGATGCACGACAACGCACGGCTAGGCAATGCACGGCAAGGCAAGGAAAGGGTAACGCAAGGCAAGGTACGGTCAGGCGAGGCAAGGCTAAGGCACGACAACGCAAGGCTAGGCAATGCACGGCAAGGCAAGAAAAGGGTAACGCAAGGCAAGGCACGGTAAGGCGCGGCAAGGCTAAGGCACGACAACGCAAGGCTAGGCAATAAACGGAAGGCAAGCAAAGAGTAACGGAAGGCAAGGAAGGCAAGGGAAAGCAGGGGAAGGCAAGGGTAACGGAAGGAACGGCACGGTAAGGGGAAACAAGGCTAAGGCACGACAACGCAGGGCTAGCCAATGCACGGCAAGGAAAGGAAAGGGTAACGCAAGGCAAGGCACCGTTACGCGAGGCAAGGCTAAGGCACGACAACGCAAGGCTAGGCAATGCACGGAAGGCAAGCAAAGAGTAACGGAAGGCAAGGAAGGCAAGGGAAAGCAAGGCAAGGCAAGGGTAACGGAAGGAACGGCACGACAAGGGGAAACAAGGCTAAGGCACGGCAACGCACGGCTAGGCAATGCACGGCAAGGCAAGGAAAGGGTAACGCAAGGCAAGGCACTGTCAGGCGAGGCAAGGCTAAGGCACGACAACTTAAGGCTAGGCAATGCACGGAAGGAAAGCAAAGAGTAACGGAAGGCAATGAAAGGAAGGGAAAGCAAGGCAAGGTAAGGGTAACGCAAGGCAAGGCACGGTGAGGCAAGGCAAGGCTGATGCACGACAACGCACGGCTAGGCAATTCACGGCAAGGCAAGGAAAGGGTAACGCAAGGCAAGGCACGGTCAGGCGAGGCAAGGCTAAGGCACGACAACGCAAGGTTAGGCAATGCACGGAAGGCAAGCAAAGAGGAACGGAAGGCAAGGAAGGCTAGGGAAAGCAGGGAAAGGCAAGGGTAACGGAAGGAACGGCACGGTAAGGGCAAACAAGACTAAGGCACGACAACACAGGGCTAGGCAATGCAGGGCAAGGCAAGGAAAGGGTAACGAAAGGCAAGGCACGGTTTGGGGAGGAAGGCGAATGCACGACAACGCAAGGCTAGGCAATGCACGGAAGGCAAGCAAAGAGTAACGGAAGGCAAGGAAGGCAAGGGAAAGCAAGGCAAGGCAAGGGTAACGGAAGGAACGGCACGGCAAGGGGAAACAAGGCTAAGGGACGGCAACGCACGGCTAGGCAATGCAAAGCCAGGCAAGGAAAGGGTAACGCAAGGCAAGGCACGGTCAGGCGAGGCCAGGCTAAGGCACGACAACGCAAAGCAAGACAATGCACGGAAGGCAAGCAAAGAGGAACGGAAGGCAAGGAAGGCTATGGAAAGCAGGGAAAGGCAAGGGTAACGGAAGGAACGGCACGGTAAGGGCAAACAAGACTAAGGCACGACAACACAGGGCTAGGCAATGCAGGGCAAGGCAAGGAAATGGTAACGCAAGGCAAGGCACGGTTTGGGGAGGCAAAGCTAATGCACGACAACGCAAGGCTAGGCAGTGCACGGCTAGGCAAGGAAAGAGTAAAGGAAGGAAAGGAAGGCCAGGCAAAGCAAGGCAAGGCAAGTGTAACAAAAGGCAAGGCACGGCAAGGGGAAACAAGGCTAAGGAACGGCAACGCACGGCTACGCAATGCACGGCCAGGCAAGGAAAGGGTAACGCAAGGCAAGGCACGGTAAGGCAAGACAAGGCTAATGCACGACAACGCACGGCTAGGCAATGCACGGCCAGGCAAGGAAAGGGTAACGCAAGGCAAGGCACGGTGAGGCAAGGCAAGGCAAATGCACGACAACGCACGGCTAGGCAATGCACGGCAAGGCAAGGAAAGGGTAACGCAAGGCAAGGCACTGTCAGGCGAGGCAAGGCTAAGGCACGACAACGCAAGGCTAGGCAATGCACGGAAGGAAAGCAAAGAGTAACGGAAGGCAATGAAAGGAAGGGAAAGCAAAGCAAGGTAAGGGTAACGCAATGCAAGGCACGGTGAGGCAAGGCAAGGCTGATGCACGACAACGCACGGCTAGGCAATTCACGGCAAGGCAAGGAAAGGGTAACGCAAGGCAAGGCACGGTCAGGCGAGGCAAGGCTAGGGCACGACAACGCAAGGCTAGGCAATGCACGGAAGGCAAGCAAAGAGGAACGGAAGGCAAGGAAGGCTAGGGAAAGCAGGGAACGGCAAGGGTAACGGAAGGAACGGCACGGTAAGAGCAAACAAGACTAAGGCACGACAACACAGGGCTAGGCAATGCAGGGCAAGGCAAGGAAATGGTAACGCAAGGCAAGGCACGGTGGGGCAAGGCAAGGCTGATGCAAGACAACGCACGGCTAGGCAATGCACGGCAAGGCAAGGAAAGGGTAACGCAAGGCAAGGCACGGTCAGGCGAGGCAAGGCTAAGGCACGACAATGCAAGGCTAGGCAATGCACGGCAAGGCAAGGAAAGGGTAACGCAAGGCAAGGCACGGTAAGGCGTGGCAAGGCTAAGGCACGACAACGCAAGGCTAGGCAATAAACGGAAGGCAAGCAAAGAGTAACGGAAGGCAAGGAAGGCAAGGGAAAGCAGGGGAAGGCAAGGGTAACGGAAGGAACGGCACGGTAAGGGGAAACAAGGCTAAGGCACGACAACGCAGGGCTACCAATGCACGGCAAGGAAAGGAAAGGGTAACGCAAGGCAAGGCACCGTTATGCGAGGCAAGGCTAAGGCACGACAACGCAAGGCTAGGCAATGCACGGAAGGCAAGCAAAGAGTAACGGAAGGCAAGGAAGGCAAGGGAAACTAAGGCAAGGCAAGGGTAACGGAAGGAACGGCACGGCAAGGGGAAACAAGGCTAAGGCACGGAAACGCACGGCTAGGCAATGCACGGCAAGGCAAGGAAAGGGTAACGCAAGGCAAGGCACTGTCAGGCGAGGCAAGGCTAAGGCACGACAACGCAAGGCTAGGCAATGCACGGAAGGAAAGCAAAGAGTAACGGAAGGCAATGAAAGTAAGGGAAAGCAAAGCAAGGTAAGGGTAACGCAATGCAAGACACGGTGAGGCAAGGCAAGGCTGATGCACGACAACGCACGGCTAGGCAATTCACGGCAAGGCAAGGAAAGGGTAACGCAAGGCAAGGCACGGTCAGGCGAGGCAAGGCTAGGGCACGACAACGCAAGGCTAGGCAATGCACGGAAGGAAGCAAAGAGGAACGGAAGGCAAGGAAGGCTAGGGAAAGCAGGGAAAGGCAAGGGTAACGGAAGGAACGGCACGGTAAGGGCAAACAAGACTAAGTCACGACAACACAGGGCTAGGCAATGCAGGGCAAGGCAAGGAAATGGTAACGCAAGGCAAGGCACGGTTTGGGGAGGCAAAGCTAATGCACGACAACGCAAGGCTAGGCAGTGCACGGAAGGCAAGCAAAGAGTAACGGAAGGCAAGGAAGGCAAGGGAAAGCAAGGCAAGGCAAGGGTAACAGAAGGAACGGCACGGCAAGGGGAAACAAGGCTAAGGCACGGCAACGCACGGCTAGGCAATGCACGGCAAGGCAAGGAAAGGGTAACGCAAGGCAAGGCACGGTGAGGCAAGGCAAGGCTGATGCACGACAACGCACGGCTAGGCAATGCACGGCAAGGCAAGGAAAGGGTAACGCAAGGCAAGGTACGGTCAGGCGAGGCAAGGCTAAGGCACGACAACGCAAGGCTAGGCAATGCACGGCAAGGCAAGAAAAGGGTAACGCAAGGCAAGGCACGGTAAGGCGCGGCAAGGCTAAGGCACGACAACGCAAGGCTAGGCAATAAACGGAAGGCAAGCAAAGAGTAACGGAAGGCAAGGAAGGCAAGGGAAAGCAGGGGAAGGCAAGGGTAACGGAAGGAACGGCACGGTAAGGGGAAACAAGACTAAGGCACGACAACGCAGGGCTAGCCAATGCACGGCAAGGAAAGGAAAGGGTAACGCAAGGCAAGGCACCTTTACGCGAGGCAAGGCTAAGGCACGACAACGCAAGGCTAGGCAATGCACGGAAGGCAAGCAAAGAGTAACGGAAGGCAAGGAAGGCAAGGGAAAGTAAGGCAAGGCAAGGGTAACGGAAGGAACGGCACGGCAAGGGGAAACAAGGCTAAGGCACGGCAACGCACGGCTAGGCAATGCACGGCAAGGCAAGGAAAGGGTAACGCAAGGCAAGGCACTGTCAGGCGAGGCAAGGCTAAGGCACGACAACTTAAGGCTAGGCAATGCACGGAATGTAAGCAAAGAGTAACGGAAGGCAATGAAAGGAAGGGAAAGCAAGGCAAGGTAAGGGTAACGCAAGGCAAGGCACGGTGAGGCAAGGCAAGGCTGATGCACGACAACGCACGGCTAGGCAATTCACGGCAAGGCAAGGAAAGGGTAACGCAAGGCAAGGCACGGTCAGGCGAGGCAAGGCTAAGGCACGACAACGCAAGGTTAGGCAATGCACGGAAGGCAAGCAAAGAGGAACGGAAGGCAAGGAAGGCTAGGGAAAGCAGGGAAAGGCAAGGGAAACGGAAGGAACGGCACGGTAAAGGCAAACAAGACTAAGGCACGACAACACAGGGCTAGGCAATGCAGGGCAAGGCAAGGAAAGGGTAACGCAAGGCAAGGCACGGTTTGGGGAGGAAGGCGAATGCACGACAACGCAAGGCTAGGCAATGCACGGAAGGCAAGCAAAGACTAACGGAAGGCAAGGAAGGCAAGGGAAAGCAAGGCAAGGCAAGGGTAACGGAAGGAACGGCACGGAAAGGGGAAACAAGGCTAAGGCACGGCAACGCACGGCTAGGCAATGCACGGCAAGGCAAGGAAAGGGTAACGCAAGGCAAGGCACGGTCAGGCGAGGCAAGGCTAAGGCACGACAACGCAAGGCTAGGCAATGCACGGAAGGCAAGCAAAGAGGAACGGAAGGAAAGGAAGGCCAGGCAAAGCAAGGCAAGGCAAGTGTAACAAAAGGCAAGGCACGGCAAGGGGAAACAAGGCTAAGGAACGGCAACGCACGGCTACGCAATGCACGGCCAGGCAAGGAAAGGGTAACGCAAGGCAAGGCACGGTAAGGCAAGACAAGGCTAATGCACGACAACGCACGGCTAGGCAATGCACGGCCAGGCAAGGAAAGGGTAACGCAAGGCAAGGCACGGTGAGGCAAGGCAAGGCAAATGCACGACAACGCACGGCTAGGCAATGCACGGCAAGGCAAGGAAAGGGTAACACAAGGCAAGGCACGGTCAGGCGAGGCAAGGCTAAGGCACGACAACGCAAGGCTAGGCAATGAACGGAAGGCAAGCAAAGAGTAACGGAAGGCAAGGAAGGCAAGGGAAAGCAAGGGAAGGCAAGGGCAACGAAAGGAACGGCACGGTAAGGGGAAACAAAGCTAAGGCACGACAATGCAGGGCTAGGCACTGCACGGCAAGGCAAGGAAAGGGTAACGCAAGGCAAAGCACGGTGAGGCAAGACAAGGCAAATGCACGACAACGCACGGCTAGGCAATGCACGGCAAGGCAAGGAAAGGGTAACTCAAGGAAAGGCACGGTCAGGCGAGGCAAGGCTAAGGCACGACAACGCAAGGCTAGGCAATGCACGGAAGGCAAGCAAAGAGTAACGGAAGGCAAGGAAGGCAAGGGAAAGCAGGGGAAGGCAAGGGTAACGAAAGGAACGGCACGGTAAGGGGAAACAAGGCTAAGGCACGACAACACAGGGCTAGGCAATGCAGGGCAAGGCAAGGAAAGGGTAACGCAAGGCAAGGCACGGTTTGGGGAGGAAGGCGAATGCACGACAACGCAAGGCTAGGCAATGCACGGAAGGCAAGCAAAGAGTAACGGAAGGCAAGGAAGGCAAGGGAAAGCAAGGCAAGGCAAGGGTAACAGAAGGAACGGCACGGCAAGGGGAAACAAGGCTAAGGCACGGCAACGCACGGCTAGGCAATGCACGGCAAGGCAAGGAAAGGGTAACGCAAGGCAAGGCACGGTGGGGCAAGGCAAGGCTGATGCAAGACAACGCACGGCTAGGCAATGCACGGCAAGGCAAGGAAAGGGTAACGCAAGGAAAGGCACGGTTAGGCGAGGCAAGGCTAAGGCACGACAACGCAAGGCTAGGCAATGCACGGCAAGGCAAGGAAAGGGTAACGCAAGGCAAGGCACGGTAAGGCGCGGCAAGGCTAAGGCACGACAACGCAAGGCTAGGCAATAAACGGAAGGCAAGCAAAGAGTAACGGAAGGCAAGGAAGGCAAGGGAAAGCAGGGCAAGGCAAGGGTAACGGAAGGAACGGCACGGTAAGGGGAAACAAGGCTAAGGCACGACAACGCAGGGCTAGCCAATGCACGGCAAGGAAAGGAAAGGGTAACGCAAGGCAAGGCACCGTTACGCGAGGCAAGGCTAAGGCACGACAACGCAAGGCTAGGCAATGCACGAAAGGCAAGCAAAGAGTAACGGAAGGCAAGGAAGGCAAGGGAAAGCAAGGCAAGGCAAGGGTAACGGAAGGAACGGCACGGCAAGGGGAAACAAGGCTAAGGCTCGGCAACGCACGGCTAGGCAATGCACGGCAAGGCAAGGAAAGGGTAACGCAAGGCAAGGCACTGTCAGGCGAGGCAAGGCTAAGGCACGACAACGCAAGGCTAGGTAATGCACGGAAGGAAAGCAAAGAGTAACGGAAGGCAATGAAAGTAAGGGAAAGCAAAGCAAGGTAAGGGTAACGCAATGCAAGGCACGGTGAGGCAAGGCAAGGCTGATGCACGACAACGCACGGCTAGGCAATTCACGGCAAGGCAAGGAAAGGGTAACGCAAGGCAAGGCACGGTGAGGCAAGGCAAGGCTGATGCACGACAATGCACGGCTAGGCAATGCACGGCAAGGCAAGGAAAGGGTAACGCAAGGCAAGGTACGGTCAGGCGAGGCAAGGCTAAAGCACGACAACGCAAGTCTAGGCAATGCACGACAAGGCAAGGAAAGGGTAACGCAAGGCAAGGCACGGTAAGGCGCGGCAAGGCTAAGGCACGACAACGCAAGGCTAGGCAATAAACGGAAGGCAAGCAAAGAGTAACGGAAGGCAAGGAAGGCAAGGGAAAGCAGGGGAAGGCAAGGGTAACGGAAGGAACGGCACGGTAAGGGGAAACAAGGCTAAGGCACGACAACGCAGGGCTAGCCAATGCACGGCAAGGAAAGGAAAGGGTAACGCAAGGCAAGGCACCGTTACGCGAGGCAAGGCTAAGGCACGACAACGCAAGGCTAGGCAATGCACGGAAGGAAAGCAAAGAGTAACGGAAGGCAATGAAAGGAAGGGAAAGCAAGGCAAGGTAAGGGTAACGCAAGGCAAGGCACGGTGAGGCAAGGCAAGGCTGATGCACGACAACGCACGGCTAGGCAATTCACGGCAAGGCAAGGAAAGGGTAACGCAAGGCAAGGCACGGTCAGGCGAGGCAAGGCTAAGGCACGACAACGCAAGGTTAGGCAATGCACGGAAGGGAAGCAAAGAGGAACGGAAGGCAAGGAAGGCTAGGGAAAGCAGGGAAAGGCAAGGGTAACGGAAGGAACGGCACGGTAAGGGCAAACAAGACTAAGGCACGACAACACAGGGCTAGGCAATGCAGGGCAAGGCAAGGAAATGGTAACGCAAGGCAAGGCACGGTTTGGGGAGGCAAAGCTAATGCACGACAACGCAAGGCTAGGCAGTGCACGGCTAGGCAATGAAAGAGTAACGGAAGGAAAGGAAGGCAAGGCAAAGCAAGGCAAGGCAAGTGTAACAAAAGGCAAGGCACGGCAAGGGGAAACAAGGCTAAGGAACGGCAACGCACGGCTACGCAATGCACGGCCAGGCAAGGAAAGGGTAACGCAAGGCAAGGCACGGTAAGGCAAGACAAGGCTAATGCACGACAACGCACGGCTAGGCAATGCACGGCCAGGCAAGGAAAGGGTAACGCAAGGCAAGGCACGGTGAGGCAAGGCAAGGCAAATGCACGACAACGCACGGCTAGGCAATGCACGGCAAGGCAAGGAAAGGGTAACGCAAGGCAAGGCACGGTCAGGCGAGGCAAGGCTAAGGCACGACAACGCAAGGCTAGGCAATGAACGGAAGGCAAGCAAAGAGTAACGGAAGGCAAGGAAGGCAAGGGAAAGCAAGGGAAGGCAAGGGCAACGAAAGGAACGGCACGGTAAGGGGAAACAAAGCTAAGGCACGACAATGCAGGGCTAGGCAATGCACGGCAAGGCAAGGAAAGGGTAACGCAAGGCAAGGCACGGTTTGGGGAGGAAGGCGAATGCACGACAACGAAAGGCTAGGCAATGCACGGAAGGCAAGCAAAGAGTAACGGAAGGCAAGGAAGGCAAGGGAAAGCAAGGCAAGGCAAGGGTAACAGAAGGAACGGCACGGCAAGGGGAAACAAGGCTAAGGCACGGCAACGCACGGCTAGGCAATGCACGGCAAGGAAAGGAAAGGGTAACGCAAGGCAAGGCACGGTGAGGCAAGGAAAGGCTGATGCACGACAACGCACGGCTAGGCAATGCACGGCAAGGCAATGAAAGGGTAACGCAAGGCAAGGCACGGTCAGGCGAGGCAAGGCTAAGGCACGACAACGCAAGGCTAGGCAATGAACGGAAGGCAAGCAAAGAGTAACGGAAGGCAAGGAAGGCAAGGGAAAGCAAGGGAAGGCAAGGGTAACGGAAGGAACGGCACGGTAAGGGGAAACAAGGCTAAGGCACGACAACGCAGGGCTAGCCAATGCACGGCAAGGAAAGGAAAGGGTAACGCAAGGCAAGGCACCGTTACGCGAGGCAAGGCTAAGGCACGACAACGCAAGGCTAGGCAATGCACGGAAGGCAAGCAAAGAGTAACGGAAGGCAAGGAAGGCAAGGGAAAGCAGGGGAAGGCAAGGGTAACGAAAGGAACGGCACGGTAAGGGGAAACAAGGCTAAGGCACGACAACACAGGGCTAGGCAATGCAGGGCAAGGCAAGGAAAGGGTAACGCAAGGCAAGGCACGGTTTGGGGAGGAAGGCGAATGCACGACAACGCAAGGCTAGGCAATGCACGGAAGGCAAGCAAAGAGTAACGGAAGGCAAGGAAGTCAAGGGAAAGCAAGGCAAGGCAAGGGTAACAGAAGGAACGGCACGGCAAGGGGAAACAAGGCTAAGGCACGGCAACGCACGGCTAGGCAATGCACGGCAAGGCAAGGAAAGGGTAACGCAAGGCAAGGCACGGTGGGGCAAGGCAAGGCTGATGCAAGACAACGCACGGCTAGGCAATGCACGGCAAGGCAAGGAAAGGGTAACGCAAGGAAAGGCACGGTTAGGCGAGGCAAGGCTAAGGCACGACAACGCAAGGCTAGGCAATGCACGGCAAGGCAAGGAAAGGGTAACGCAAGGCAAGGCACGGTAAGGCGCGGCAAGGCTAAGGCACGACAACGCAAGGCTAGGCAATAAACGGAAGGCAAGCAAAGAGTAACGGAAGGCAAGGAAGGCAAGGGAAAGCAGGGGAAGGCAAGGGTAACGGAAGGAACGGCACGGTAAGGGGAAACAAGGCTAAGGCACGACAACGCAGGGCTAGCCAATGCACGGCAAGGAAAGGAAAGGGTAACGCAAGGCAAGGCACCGTTACGCGAGGCAAGGCTAAGGCACGACAACGCAAGGCTAGGCAATGCACGGAAGGCAAGCAAAGAGTAACGGAAGGCAAGGAAGGCAAGGGAAAGCAAGGCAAGGCAAGGGTAACGGAAGGAACGGCACGGCAAGGGGAAACAAGGCTAAGGCACGGCAACGCACGGCTAGGCAATGCACGGCAAGGCAAGGAAAGGGTAACGCAAGGCAAGGCACTGTCAGGCGAGGCAAGGCTAAGGCACGACAACGCAAGGCTAGGCAATGCACGGAAGGAAAGCAAAGAGTAACGGAAGGCAATGAAAGTAAGGGAAAGCAAAGCAAGGTAAGGGTAACGCAATGCAAGGCACGGTGAGGCAAGGCAAGGCTGATGCACGACAACGCACGGCTAGGCAATTCACGGCAAGGCAAGGAAAGGGTAACGCAAGGCAAGGCACGGTGAGGCAAGGCAAGGCTGATGCACGACAACGCACGGCTAGGCAATGCACGGCAAGGCAAGGAAAGGGTAACGCAAGGCAAGGTACGGTCAGGCGAGGCAAGGCTAAGGCACGACAACGCAAGGCTAGGCAATGCACGACAAGGCAAGGAAAGGGTAACGCAAGGCAAGGCACGGTAAGGCGCGGCAAGGCTAAGGCACGACAACGCAAGGCTAGGCAATAAACGGAAGGCAAGCAAAGAGTAACGGAAGGCAAGGAAGGCAAGGGAAAGCAGGGGAAGGCAAGGGTAACGGAAGGAACGGCACGGTAAGGGGAAACAAGGCTAAGGCACGACAACGCAGGGCTAGCCAATGCACGGCAAGGAAAGGAAAGGGTAACGGAAGGCAAGGCACCGTTACGCGAGGCAAGGCTAAGGCACGACAACGCAAGGCTAGGCAATGCACGAAAGGAAAGCAAAGAGTAACGGAAGGCAATGAAAGGAAGGGAAAGCAAGGCAAGGTAAGGGTAACGCAAGGCAAGGCACGGTGAGGCAAGGCAAGGCTGATGCACGACAACGCACGGCTAGGCAATTCACGGCAAGGCAAGGAAAGGGTAACGCAAGGCAAGGCACGGTCAGGCGAGGCAAGGCTAAGGCACGACAACGCAAGGCTAGGCAATGAACGGAAGGCAAGCAAAGAGTAACGGAAGGCAAGGAAGGCAAGGGAAAGCAAGGGAAGGCAAGGGCAACGAAAGGAACGGCACGGTAAGGGGAAACAAAGCTAAGGCACGACAATGCAGGGCTAGGCAATGCACGGCAAGGCAAGGAAAGGGTAACGCAAGGCAAAGCACGGTGAGGCAAGACAAGGCAAATGCACGACAACGCACGGCTAGGCAATGCACGGCAAGGCAAGGAAAGGGTAACTCAAGGCAAGGCACGGTCAGGCGAGGCAAGGCTAAGGCACGACAACGCAAGGCTAGGCAATGCACGGAAGGCAAGCAAAGAGTAACGGAAGGCAAGGAAGGCAAGGGAAAGCAGGGGAAGGCAAGGGTAACGAAAGGAACGGCACGGTAAGGGGAAACAAGGCTAAGGCACGACAACACAGGGCTAGGCAATGCAGGGCAAGGCAAGGAAAGGGTAACGCAAGGCAAGGCACGGTTTGGGGAGGAAGGCGAATGCACGACAACGCAAGGCTAGGCAATGCACGGAAGGCAAGCAAAGAGTAACGGAAAGCAAGGAAGGCTAGGGAAACCAAGGCAAGGCAAGGGTAACAGAAGGAACGGCACGGCAAGGGGAAACAAGGCTAAGGCACTGCAACGCACGGCTAGGCAATGCACGGCAAGGCAAGGAAAGGGTAACGCAAGGCAAGGCACGGTCAGGCGAGGCAAGGCTAAAGCACGACAACGCAAGGCTAGGCAATGCACGGCAAGGCAAGGAAAGGGTAACGCAAAGCAAGGCACGGTCAGGCGAGGCAAGGCTAAAGCACGACAACGCAAGGCTAGGCAATGCACGGCAAGGCAAGGAAAGGGTAACGCAAGGCAAGGCACGGTAAGGAGCGGCAAGGCTAATGCACGACAACGCAAGGCTAGGCAATAAACGGAAGGCAAGCAAAGAGTAACGGAAGGCAAGGAAGGCAAGGGAAAGCAGGGGAAGGCAAGGGTAACGGAAGGAACGGCACGGTAAGGGGAAACAAGGCTAAGGCACCACAACGCAGGGCTAGCCAATGCACGGCATGGAAAGGAAAGGGTAACGCAAGGCAAGGCGCCGTTAGGCGAGGCAAGGCTAAGGCACGACAACGCAAGGCTAGGCAATGCACGGAAGGCAAGCAAAGAGTAACGGAAGGCAAGGAAGGCAAGGGAAAGCAAGGCAAGGCAAGGGTAACGGAAGGAACGGCACGGCAAGGGGAAACAAGGCTAAGGCACGGCAACGCACGGCTAGGCAATGCACGGCAAGGCAAGGAAAGGGTAATGCAAGGCAAGGCACTGTCAGGTGAGTCAAGGCTAAGGCAGGACGACGCAAGGCTAGGCAATGCACGGAAGGAAAGCAAAGAGTAACGGAAGGCAAGGAAAGGAAGGGAAAGCAAGGCAAGGTAAGGGTAACGCAAGGCAAGGCACGGTGAGGGAAGGCAAGGCTGATGCACGACAACGCACGGCTAGGCAATTCACGGCAAGGCAAGGAAAGGGTAACGCAAGGCAAGGCACGGTCAGGCGAGGCAAGGCTAAGGCACGACAACGCAAGGCTAGGCAATGCACGGAAGGCAAGCAAAGAGGAACGGAAGGCAAGGAAGGCTAGGGAAAGCAGGGGAAGGCAAGGGTAACGGAAGGAACGGCACGGTAAGGGCAAACAAGACTAAGGCACGACAACACAGGGCTAGGCAATGCACGGCAAGGAAAGGAAAGGGTAACGCAAGGCAAGGCACCGTTAGGCGAGGCAAGGCTAAGGCACGACAACGCAAGGCTAGGCAATGCACGGAAGGCAAGCAAAGAGTAACGGAAGGCAAGGAAGGCAAGGGAAAGCAAGGAAAGGCAAGGGTAACAGAAGGAACGGCACGGCAAGGAGAAACAAGGCTAAGGAACGGCAACGCACGGCTACGAAATGCACGGCAAGGCAAGGAAAGGGTAACGCAAGGCAAGGCACGGTGAGGCAAGGCAAGGCTGATGCACGACAACGCACGGCTAGGCAATGCACGGCAAGACAAGGAAAGGGTAATGCAAGGCAAGGCACGGTCAGGCGAGGCAAGGCTAAGGCAAGACAACGCAAGGCTAGGCAATGCACGGCAAGGCAAGGAAAGGGTAACGCAAGGCAAGGCACGGTGAGGCAAGGCAAGGCTGATGCACGACAACGCACGGCTAGGCAATGCACGGCAAGGCAAGGAAAGGGTAACGCAAGGCAAGGCACGGTCAGGCGAGGCAAGGCTAAGGCACGACAACACAAGGCTAGGCAATGCACGGCAAGGCAAGGAAAGGGTAACGCAAGGCAAGGCACGGTAAGGCGCGGCAAGGCTAAGGCACGACAACGCAAGGCTAGGCAATAAACGGAAGGCAAGCAAAGAGTAACGGAAGGCAAGGAAGGCAAGGGAAAGCAGGGGAAGGCAAGGGTAACGGAAGGAACGGCACGGCAAGGGGAAACAAGGCTAAGGCACGGCAACGCACGGCTAGGCAATGCACGGCAAGGCAAGGAAAGGGTAACGCAAGGCAAGGCACTGTCAGGCTAGGCAAGGCTAAGGCACGACAACGCAAGGCTAGGCAATGCACGGAAGGAAAGCAAAGAGTAACGGAAGGCAATGAAAGGAAGGGAAAGCAAGGCAAGGTAAGGGTAACGCAAGGCAAGGCACGGTGAGGCAAGGCAAGGCTGATGCACGACAACGCACGGCTAGGCAATTCACGGCAAGGCAAGGAAAGGGTAACGCAAGGCAAGGCACGGTCAGGCGAGGCAAGGCTAAGGCACGGCGACGCAAGGCTAGGCAATGCACGGAAGGCAAGCAAAGAGGAACGGAAGGCAAGGAAGGCTAGGGAAAGCAAGGAAAGGCAAGGGTAACGGAAGGAACGGCACGGTAAGGGCGAACAAGACTAAGGCACGACAACACAGGGCTAGGCAATGCAGGGCAAGGCAAGGAAATGGTAACGCAAGGCAAGGCACGGTTTGGGGAGGCAAAGCTAATGCACGACAACGCAAGGCTAGGCAGTGCACGGCTAGGCAAGGAAAGAGTAACGGAAGGAAAGGAAGGCAAGGCAAAGCAAGGCAAGGCAAGTGTAACAAAAGGCAAGGCACGGCAAGGGGAAACAAGGCTAAGGAACGGCAACGCACGGCTACGCAATGCACGGCCAGGCAAGGAAAGGGTAACGCAAGGCAAGGCACGGTATGGCAAGACAAGGCTAATGCACGACAACGCACGGCTAGGCAATGCACGGCCAGGCAAGGAAAGGGTAACGCAAGGCAAGGCACGGTGAGGCAAGGCAAGGCAAATGCACGACAACGCACGGCTAGGCAATGCACGGCAAGGCAAGGAAAGGGTAACGCAAGGCAAGGCACGGTCAGGCGAGGCAAGGCTAAGGCACGACAACGCAAGGCTAGGCAATGAACGGAAGGCAAGCAAAGAATAACGGAAGGCAAGGAAGGCTAGGGAAAGCAGGGAAAGGCAAGGGTAACGGAGGAAACGGCACGGTAAGGGCAAACAAGACTAAGGCACGACAACACAGGGCTAGGCAATGCAGGGCAAGGCAAGGAAATGGTAACGCAAGGCAAGGCACGGTTTGGGGAGGCAAAGCTAATGCACGACAACGCAAGGCTAGGCAGTGCACGGCTAGGCAAGGAAAGAGTAACGGAAGGAAAGGAAGGCAAGGCAAAGCAAGGCAAGGCAAGTGTAACAAAAGGCAAGGCACGGCAAGGGAAACAAGGCTAAGGAACGGCAACGCACGGCTATGCACTGCACGGCCAGGCAAGGAAAGGGTAACGCAAGGCAAGGCACGGTAAGGCAAGACAAGGCTAATGCACGACAACGCACGGCTAGGCAATGCACGGCCAGGCAAGGAAAGGGTAACGCAAGGCAAGGCACGGTGAGGGAAGGCAAGGCAAATGCACGACAACGCACGGCTAGGCAATGCACGGCAAGGCAAGGAAAGCGTAACGCAAGGCAAGGCACGGTCAGGCGAGGCAAGGCTAAGGCACGACAACGCAAGGCTAGGCAATGAACGGAAGGCAAGCAAAGAGTAACGGAAGGCAAGGAAGGCAAGGGAAAGCAAGGGAAGGCAAGGGTAACGAAAGGAACGGCACGGTAGGGGGAAACAAAGCTAAGGCACGACAATGCAGGGCTAGGCAATGCACGGCAAGGCAAGGAAAGGGTAACGCAAGGCAAAGCACGGTGAGGCAAGACAAGGCAAATGCACGACAACGCACGGCTAGGCAATGCACGGCAAGGCAAGGAAAGGGTAACTCAAGGCAAGGCACGGTCAGGCGAGGCAAGGCTAAGGCACGACAACGCAAGGCTAGGCAATGCACGGAAGGCAAGCAAAGAGTAACGGAAGGCAAGGAAGGCAAGGGAAAGCAGGGGAAGGCAAGGGTAACGAAAGGAACGGCACGGTAAGGGGAAACAAGGCTAAGGCACGACAACACAGGGCTAGGCAATGCAGGGCAAGGCAAGGAAATGGTAACGCAAGGCAAGGCACGGTTTGGGGAGTCAAAGCTAATGCACGACAACGCAAGGCTAGGCAGTGCACGGCTAGGCAAGGAAAGAGTAACGGAAGGAAAGGAAGGCAAGGCAAAGCAAGGCAAGGCAAGTGTAACAAAAGGCAAGTCACGGCAAGGGGAAACAAGGCTAAGGAACGGCAACGCACGGCTACGCAATGCACGGCTAGGCAAGGAAAGGGTAACGCAAGGCAAGGCACGGTAAGGCAAGACAAGGCTAATGCACGACAACGCACGGCTAGGCAATGCACGGACAGGCAAGGAAAGGGTAACGCAAGGCAAGGCACGGTGAGGCAAGGCAAGGCAAATGCACGACAACGCACGGCTAGGCAATGCACGGCAAGGCAAGGAAAGGGTAACGCAAGGCAAGGCACGGTCAGGCGAGGAAAGGCTAAGGCACGACAACGCAAGGCTAGGCAATGCACGGAAGGCAAGCAAAGAGTAACGGAAGGCAAGGAAGGCAAGGGAAAGCAGGGGAAGGCAAGGGTAACGAAAGGAACGGCACGGTAAGGGGAAACAAGGCTAAGGCACGACAACACAGGGCTAGGCAATGCAGGGCAAGGCAAGGAAAGGGTAACGCAAGGCAAGGCACGGTTTGGGGAGGAAGGCGAATGCACGACAACGCAAGGCTAGGCAATGCACGGAAGGCAAGCAAAGAGTAACGGAAGGCAAGGAAGGCAAGGGAAAGCAGGGGAAGGCAAGGGTAACGGAAGGAACGGCACGGCAAGGGGAAACAAGGCTAAGGCACGGCAACGCACGGCTAGGCAATGCACGGCAAGGCAAGGAAAGGGTAACGCAAGGCAAGGCACTGTCAGGCTAGGCAAGGCTAAGGCACGACAACGCAAGGCTAGGCAATGCACGGAAGGAAAGCAAAGAGTAACGGAAGGCAATGAAAGGAAGGGAAAGCAAGGCAAGGTAAGGGTAACGCAAGGCAAGGCACGGTGAGGCAAGGCAAGGCTGATGCACGACAACGCACGGCTAGGCAATTCACGGCAAGGCAAGGAAAGGGTAACGCAAGGCAAGGCACGGTCAGGCGAGGCAAGGCTAAGGCACGGCGACGCAAGGCTAGGCAATGCACGGAAGGCAAGCAAAGAGGAACGGAAGGCAAGGAAGGCTAGGGAAAGCAAGGAAAGGCAAGGGTAACGGAAGGAACGGCACGGTAAGGGCAAACAAGACTAAGGCACGACAACACAGGGCTAGGCAATGCAGGGCAAGGCAAGGAAATGGTAACGCAAGGCAAGGCACGGTTTGGGGAGGCAAAGCTAATGCACGACAACGCAAGGCTAGGCAGTGCACGGCTAGGCAAGGAAAGAGTAACGGAAGGAAAGGAAGGCAAGGCAAAGCAAGGCAAGGCAAGTGTAACAAAAGGCAAGGCACGGCAAGGGGAAACAAGGCTAAGGAACGGCAACGCACGGCTACGCAATGCACGGCCAGGCAAGGAAAGGGTAACGCAAGGCAAGGGACGGTATGGCAAGAGAAGGCTAATGCACGACAACGCACGGCTAGGCAATGCACGGCCAGGCAAGGAAAGGGTAACGCAAGGCAAGGCACGGTGAGGCAAGGCAAGGCAAATGCACGACAACGCACGGCTAGGCAATGCACGGCAAGGCAAGGAAAGGGTAACGCAAGGCAAGGCACGGTCAGGCGAGGCAAGGCTAAGGCACGACAACGCAAGGCTAGGCAATGAACGGGAGGCAAGCAAAGAATAACGGAAGGCAAGGAAGGCTAGGGAAAGCAGGGAAAGGCAAGGGTAACGGAAGGAACGGCACGGTAAGGGCAAACAAGACTAAGGCACGACAACACAGGGCTAGGCAATGCAGGGCAAGGCAAGGAAATGGTAACGCAAGGCAAGGCACGGTTTGGGGAGGCAAAGCTAATGCACGACAACGCAAGGCTAGGCAGTGCACGGCTAGGCAAGGAAAGAGTAACGGAAGGAAAGGAAGGCAAGGCAAAGCAAGGCAAGGCAAGTGTAACAAAAGGCAAGGCACGGCAAGGGAAACAAGGCTAAGGAACGGCAACGCACGGCTATGCACTGCACGGCCAGGCAAGGAAAGGGTAACGCAAGGCAAGGCACGGTAAGGCAAGACAAGGCTAATGCACGACAACGCACGGCTAGGCAATGCACGGCCAGGCAAGGAAAGGGTAACGCAAGGCAAGGCACGGTGAGGGAAGGCAAGGCAAATGCACGACAACGCACGGCTAGGCAATGCACGGCAAGGCAAGGAAAGGGTAACGCAAGGCAAGGCACGGTCAGGCGAGGCAAGGCTAAGGCACGACAACGCAAGGCTAGGCAATGCACGGAAGGCAAGCAAAGAGTAACGGAAGGCAAGGAAGGCAAGGGAAAGCAGGGGGGGGAAACAAAGCTAAGGCACGACAATGCAGGGCTAGGCAATGCACGGCAAGGCAAGGAAAGGGTAACGCAAGGCAAAGCACGGTGAGGCAAGACAAGGCAAATGCACGACAACGCACGGCTAGGCAATGCACGGCAAGGCAAGGAAAGGGAAACTCAAGGCAAGGCACGGTCAGGCGAGGCAAGGCTAAGGCACGACAACGCAAGGCTAGGCAATGCACGGAAGGCAAGCAAAGAGTAACGGAAGGCAAGGAAGGCAAGGGAAAGCAGGGGAAGGCAAGGGTAACGAAAGGAACGGCACGGTAAGGGGAAACAAGGCTAAGGCACGACAACGCAGGGCTAGGCAATGCAGGGCAAGGCAAGGAAATGGTAACGCAAGGCAAGGCACGGTTTGGGGAGTCAAAGCTAATGCACGACAACGCAAGGCTAGGCAGTGCACGGCTAGGCAAGGAAAGAGTAACGGAAGGAAAGGAAGGCAAGGCAAAGCAAGGCAAGGCAAGTGTAACAAAAGGCAAGTCACGGCAAGGGGAAACAAGGCTAAGGAACGGCAACGCACGGCTACGCAATGCACGGCCAGGCAAGGAAAGGGTAACGCAAGGCAAGGCACGGTAAGGCAAGACAAGGCTAATGCACGACAACGCACGGCTAGGCAATGCACGGAAAGGCAAGGAAAGGGTAACGCAAGGCAAGGCACGGTGAGGCAAGGCAAGGCAAATGCACGACAACGCACGGCTAGGCAATGCACAGCAAGGCAAGGAAAGGGTAACGCAAGGCAAGGCACGGTCAGGCGAGGCAAGGCTAAGGCACGACAACGCAAGGCTAGGCAATGCACGGAAGGCAAGCAAAGAGGAACGGAAGGCAAGGAAGGCTAGGGAAAGCAGGGATAGGCAAGGGCAACGAAAGGAACGGCACGGTAAGGGGAAACAAAGCTAAGGCACGACAATGCAGGGCTAGGCAATGCACGGCAAGGCAAGGAAAGGGTAACGCAAGGCAAAGCACGGTGAGGCAAGACAAGGCAAATGCACGACAACGCACGGCTAGGCAATGCACGGCAAGGCAAGGAAAGGGTAACGCAAGGCAAGGCACGGTCAGGCGAGGAAAGGCTAAGGCACGACAACGCAAGGCTAGGCAATGCACGGAAGGCAAGCAAAGAGTAACGGAAGGCAAGGAAGGCAAGGGAAAGCAGGGGAAGGCAAGGGTAACGAAAGGAACGGCACGGTAAGGGGAAACAAGGCTAAGGCACGACAACACAGGGCTAGGCAATGCAGGGCAAGGCAAGGAAAGGGTAACGCAAGGCAAGGCACGGTTTGGGGAGGAAGGCGAATGCACGACAACGCAAGGCTAGGCAATGCACGGAAGGCAAGCAAAGAGTAACGGAAGGCAAGGAAGGCAAGGGAAAGCAAGGCAAGGCAAGGGTAACAGAAGGAACGGCACGGCAAGGGGAAACAAGGCTAAGGCACGGCAACGCACGGCTAGGCAATGCACGGCAAGGCAAGGAAAGGGTAACGCAAGGCAAGGCACGGTGAGGCAAGGCAAGGCTGATGCACGACAACGCACGCCTAGGCAATGCACGGCAAGGCAAGGAAAGGGTAAAGCAAGGCAAGGCACGGTCAGGCGAGGCAAGGCTAAGGCACGACAACGCAAGGCTAGGCAATAAACGGAAGGCAAGCAAAGAGTAACGGAAGGCAAGGAAGGCAAGGGAAAGCAAGGCAAGGCAAAGGTAACGGAAGGAACGGCACGGCAAGGGGAAACAAGGCTAAGGCACGGCAACGCACGGCTAGGCAATGCACGGCAAGGCAAGGAAAGGGTAACGCAAGGCAAGGCACTTCAGGCGAGGCAAGGCTAAGGCACGACAACGCAAGGCTAGGCAATGCACGGAAGGAAAGCAAAGAGTAACGGAAGGCAATGAAAGGAAGGGAAACCAAGGCAAGGTAAGGGTAACGCAAGGCAAGGCACGGTGAGGCAAGGCAAGGCTGATGCACGACAACGCACGGCTAGGCAATGCACGGCAAGGCAAGGAAAGGGTAACGCAAGGCAAGGCACGGTCAGGCGAGGCAAGGCTAAGGCACGACAATGCAAGGCTAGGCAATGCACGGCAAGGCAAGGAAAGGGTAACGCAAGGCAAGGCACGGTAAGGCGCGGCAAGGCTAAGGCACGACAACGCAAGGCTAGGCAATAAACGGAAGGCAAGCAAAGAGTAACGGAAGGCAAGGAAGGCAAGGGAAAGCAGGGGAAGGCAAGGGTAACGGAAGGAACGGCACGGTAAGGGGAAACAAGGCTAAGGCACGACAACGCAGGGCTAGCCAATGCACGGCAAGGAAAGGAAAGGGTAACGCAAGGCAAGGCACCGTTACGCGAGGCAAGGCTAAGGCACGACAACGCAAGGCTAGGCAATGCACGGAAGGCAAGCAAAGAGTAACGGAAGGCAAGGAAGGCAAGGGAAAGCAAGGCAAGGCAAGGGTAACGGAAGGAACGGCACGGCAAGGGGAAACAAGGCTAAAGCACGGCAACGCACGGCTAGGCAATGCACGGAAGGCAAGCAAAGAGTAACGGAAGGCAAGGAAGGCAAGGGAAAGCAGGGGAAGGCAAGGGTAACGGAAGGAACGGCACGGTAAGGGCAAACAAGACTAAGGCACGACAACACAGGGCTAGGCAATGCAGGGCAAGGCAAGGAAATGGTAACGCAAGGCAAGGCACGGTTTGGGGAGGCAAAGCTAATGCACGACAACGCAAGGCTAGGCAGTGCACGGCTAGGCAAGGAAAGAGTAACGGAAGGAAAGGAAGGCAAGGCAAAGCAAGGCAAGGCAAGTGTAACAAAAGGCAAGGCACGGCAAGGGGAAACAAGGCTAAGGAACGGCAACGCACGGCTACGCAATGCACGGCCAGGCAAGGAAAGGGTAACGCAAGGGAAGGCACGGTAAGGCAAGACAAGGCTAATGCACGACAACGCACGGCTAGGCAATGCACGGCCAGGAAAGGAAAGGGTAACGCAAGGCAAGGCACGGTGAGGCAAGGCAAGGCAAATGCACGACAACGCACGGCTAGGCAATGCACGGCAAGGCAAGGAAAGGGTAACGCAAGGCAAGGCACGGTCAGGCGAGGCAAGGCTAAGGCACGACAACGCAAGGCTAGGCAATGCACGGAAGGCAAGCAAAGAGTAACGGAAGGCCAGGAAGGCAAGGGAAAGCAAGGCAAGGGTAACAGAAGGAACGGCACGGCAAGGGGAAACAAGGCTAAGGCACGGCAACGCACGGCTAGGCAATGCACGGCAAGGCAAGGAAAGGGTAACGCAAGGCAAGGCACGGTGAGGCAAGGCAAGGCTGATGCACGACAACGCACGGCTAGGCTATGCACGGCAAGGCAAGGAAAGGGTAACGCAAGGCAAGGCACGGTCAGGCGAGGCAAGGCTAAGGCACGACAACGCAAGGCTAGGCAATGCACGGAAGGCAAGCAAAGAGTAACGGAAGGCAAGGAAGGCAAGGGAAAGCAGGGGAAGGCAAGGGTAACGGAAGGAACGGCACGGTAAGGGGAAACAAGGCTAAGGCACGACAACGCAGGGCTAGCCAATGCACGGCAAGGAAAGGAAAGAGTAACGCAAGGGAAGGCACCGTTACGCGAGGCAAGGCTAAGGCACGACAACGCAAGGCTAGGCAATGCACGGAAGGAAAGCAAAGAGTAACGGAAGGCAATGAAAGGAAGGGAAACCAAGGCAAGGTAAGGGTAACTCAAGGCAAGGCACGGTGAGGCAAGGCAAGGCTGATGCACGGCAACGCACGGCTAGGCAATTCACGGCAAGGCAAGGAAAGGGTAACGCAAGGCAAGGCACGGTCAGGCGAGGCAAGGCTAAGGCACGACAACGCAAGGCTAGGCAATGCACGGCAGGCAAGCAAAGAGGAACGGAAGGCAAGGAAGGCTAGGGAAAGCAGGGAAAGGCAAGGGTAACGGAAGGAACGGCACGGTAAGGGCAAACAAGACTAAGGTACGACAACACAGGGCTAGGCAATGCAGGGCAAGGCAAGGAAATGGTAACGCAAGGCAAGGCACGGTTTGGGGAGGCAAAGCTAATGCACGACAACGCAAGGCTAGGCAGTGCACGGCTAGGCAAGGAAAGAGTAACGGAAGGAAAGGAAGGCAAGGCAAAGCAAGGCAAGGCAAGTGTAACAAAAGGCAAGTCACGGGAAGGGGAAACAAGGCTAAGGAACGGCAACGCACGGCTACGCAATGCACGGCCAGGCAAGGAAAGGGTAACGCAAGGCAAGGCACGGTAAGGCAAGACAAGGCTAATGCACGACAACGCACCGCTAGGCAATGCACGGACAGGCAAGGAAAGGGTAACGCAAGGCAAGGCACGGTGAGGCAAGGCAAGGCAAATGCACGACAACGCACGGCTAGGCAATGCACGGCAAGGCAAGGAAAGGGTAACGCAAGGCAAGGCACGGTCAGGCGAGGCAAGGCTAAGGCACGACAACGCAAGGCTAGGCAATGAACGGAAGGCAAGCAAAGAGTAACGGAAGGCAAGGAAGGCAAGGGAAAGCAAGGGAAGGCAAGGGCAACGAAAGGAACGGCACGGTAAGGGGAAACAAAGCTAAGGCACGACAATGCAGGGCTAGGCAATGCACGGCAAGGCAAGGAAAGGGTAACGCAAGGCAAAGCACGGTGAGGCAAGACAAGGCAAATGCACGACAACGCACGGCTAGGCAATGCACGGCAAGGCAAGGAAAGGGTAACGCAAGGCAAGGCACGGTCAGGCGAGGAAAGGCTAAGGCACGACAACGCAAGGCTAGGCAATGCACGGAAGGCAAGCAAAGAGTAACGGAAGGCAAGGAAGGCAAGGGAAAGCAGGGGAAGGCAAAGGTAACGAAAGGAACGGCACGGTAAGCGGAAACAAGGCTAAGGCACGACAACACAGGGCTAGGCAATGCAGGGCAAGGCAAGGAAAGGGTAACGCAAGGCAAGGCACGGTTTGGGGAGGAAGGCGAATGCACGACAACGCAAGGCTAGGCAATGCACGGAAGGCAAGCAAAGAGTAACGGAAGGCAAGGAAGGCAAGGAAAAGCAAGGCAAGGCAAGGGTAACAGAAGGAACGGCACGGAAGGGGAAACAAGGCTAAGGCACGGCAACGCACGGCTAGGCAATGCACGGCAAGGCAAGGAAAGGGTAACGCAAGGCAAGGCACGGTGAGGCAAGGCAAGGCTGATGCACGACAACGCACGGCTAGGCAATGCACGGCAAGGCAAGGAAAGGGTAACGCAAGGCAAGGCACGGTCAGGCGAGGCAAGGCTAAGGCACGAAAACGCAAGGCTAGGCAATAAACGGAAGGCAAGCAAAGAGTAACGGAAGGCAAGGAAGGCAAGGGAAAGCAAGGCAAGGCAAAGGTAACGGAAGGAACGGCACGGCAAGGGGAAACAAGGCTAAGGCACGGCAACGCACGGCTAGGCAATGCACAGCAAGGCAAGGAAAGGGTAACGCAAGGCAAGGCACTTCAGGCGAGGCAAGGCTAAGGCACGACAACGCAAGGCTAGGCAATGCACGGAAGGCAAGCAAAAAGGAACGGAAGGCAAGGAAGGCTAGGGAAAGCAGGGAAAGGCAAGGGTAACGGAAGGAACGGCACGGTAAGGGCAAACAAGACTAAGTCACGACAACACAGGGCTAGGCAATGCAGGGCAAGGCAAGGAAATGGTAACGCAAGGCAAGGCACGGTTTGGGGAGGCAAAGCTAATGCACGACAACGCAAGGCTAGGCAGTGCACGGAAGGCAAGCAAAGAGTAACGGAAGGCAAGGAAGGCAAGGGAAAGCAAGGGAAGGCAAGGGCAACGAAAGGAACGGCACGGTAAGGGGAAACAAAGCTAAGGCACGACAATGCAGGGCCAGGCAATGCACGGCAAGGCAAGGAAAGGGTAACGCAAGGCAAAGCACGGTGAGGCAAGACAAGGCAAATGCACGACAACGCACGGCTAGGCAATGCACGGCAAGGCAAGGAAAGGGTAACGCAAGGCACGGTCAGGCGAGGAAAGGCTAAGGCACGACAACGCAAGACTAGGCAATGCACGGAAGGCAAGCAAAGAGTAACGGAAGGCAAGGAAGGCAAGGGAAAGCAGGGGAAGGCAAGGGTAACGAAAGGAACTGCACGGTAAGGGGAAACAAGGCTAAGGCACGACAACACAGGGCTAGGCAATGCAGGGCAAGGCAAGGAAAGGGTAACGCAAGGGAAGGCACGGTTTGGGGAGTAAGGCGAATGCACGACAACGCAAGGCTATGCAATGCACGGAAGGCAAGCAAAGAGTAACGAAAGGCAAGGAAGGCAAGGGAAAGCAAGGCAAGGCAAGGGTAACAGAAGGAACGGCACGGCAAGGGGAAACAAGGCTAAGGCACGGCAACGCACGGTTAGGCAATGCACGGCAAGGCAAGGAAAGGGTAACGCAAGGCAAGGCACGGTGAGGCAAGGCAAGGCTGATGCACGACAACGCACGGCTAGGCAATGCACGGCAAGGCAAGGAAAGGGTAACAAAAGGCAAGGCACGGTAAGGCGCGGCAAGGCTAAGGCACGACAACGCAAGGCTAGGCAATAAACGGAAGGCAAGCAAAGAGTAACGGAAGGCAAGGAAGGCAAGGGAAAGCAGGGGAAGGCAAGGGTAACGGAAGGAACGGCACGGCAAGGGGAAACAAGGCTAAGGCACGGCAACGCACGGCTAGGCAATGCACGGCAAGGCAAGGAAAGGGTAACGCAAGGCAACGCACTGTCAGGCGAGGCAAGGCTAAGGCACGACAACGCAAGGCTAGGCAATGCACGGAAGGAAAGCAAACAGTAACGGAAGGCAATGAAAGGAAGGGAAAGCAAGGCAAGGTAAGGGTAACGCAAGGCAAGGCACGGTGAGGCAAGGCAAGGCTGATGCACGACAACGCACGGCTAGGCAATTCACGGCAAGGCAAGGAAAGGGTAACGCAAGGCAAGGCACGGTCAGGCGAGGCAAGGCTAAGGCACGACAACGCAAGGCTAGGCAATGAACGGAAGGCAAGCAAAGAATAACGGAAGGCAAGGAAGGCTAGGGAAAGCAGGGAAAGGCAAGGGTAACGGAAGGAACGGCACGGTAAGGGCAAACAAGACTAAGGCACGACAACACAGGGCTAGGCAATGCAGGGCAAGGCAAGGAAATGGTAACGCAAGGCAAGGCACGGTTTGGGGAGGCAAAGCTAATGCACGACAACGCAAGGCTAGGCAGTGTACGGCTAGGCAAGGAAAGAGTAACGGAAGGAAAGGAAGGCAAGGCAAAGAAAGGCAAGGCAAGTGTAACAAAAGGCAAGGCACGGCAAGGGAAACAAGGCTAAGGAACGGCAACGCACGGCTATGCAATGCACGGCCAGACAAGGAAAGGGTAACGCAAGGCAAGGCACGGTAAGGCAAGACAAGGCTAATGCACGACAACGCACGGCTAGGCAATGAACGGCCAGGCAAGGAAAGGGTAACGCAAGGCAAGGCACGGTGAGGGAAGGCAAGGCAAATGCACGACAACGCACGGCTAGGCAATGCACGGCAAGGCAAGGAAAGGGTAACGCAAGGGAAGGCACGGTCAGGCGAGGCAAGGCTAAGGCACGACAACGCAAGGCTAGGCAATGAACGGAAGGCAAGCAAAGAGTAACGGAAGGCAAGGAAGGCAAGGGAAAGCAAGGGAAGGCAAGGGTAACGAACGGAACGGCACGGTAAGGGGAAACAAGGCTAAGGCACGACAACACAGGGCTAGGCAATGCAGGGCAAGGCAAGGAAAGGGTAACGCAAGGCAAGGCACGGTAAGGCAAGACAAGGCTAATGCACGACAACGCACGGCTAGGCAATGCACGGCCAGGCAAGGAAAGGGTAACGCAAGGCAAGGCACGGTGAGGGAAGGCAAGGCAAATGCACGACAACGCACGGCTAGGCAATGCACGGCAAGGCAAGGAAAGGGTAACGCAAGGCAAGGCACGGTCAGGCGAGGCAAGGCTAAGGCACGACAACGCAAGGCTAGGCAATGAAAGGAAGCCAAGCAAAGAGTAACGGAAGGCAAGGAAGGCAAGGGAAAGCAAGGGAACGCAAGGGTAACGAAAGGAACGGCACGGTAAGGGGAAACAAGGCTAAGGCACGACAACACAGTGCTAGGCAATGCAGGGCAAGGCAAGGAAAGGGTAACGCAAGGCAAGGCACGGTTTGGGGAGGAAGGCTCATGCACGACAACGCAAGGCTAGGCAATGCACGGAAGGCAAGCAAAGAGTAACGGAAGGCAAGGAAGGCAAGGGAAATCAAGGCAAGGCAAGGGTAACAGAAGGAACGGCACGGCAAGGGGAAACAAGGCTAAGGCACGGCAACGCACGGCTAGGCAATGCACGGCAAGGCAAGGAAAGGGTAACGCAAGGCAAGGCACGATGAGGCAAGGCAAGGCTGATGCATGACAACGCACGGCTAGGCAATGCACGGCAAGGCAAGGAAAGGGTAACGCAAGGCAAGGCACGGTCAGGCGAGGCAAGGCTAAGGCACGACAACGCAAGGCTAGGCAATGCACGGCAAGGCAAGGAAAGGGTAACGGAAGGCAAGGAAGGCAAGGGAAAGCAGGGGAAGGCAAGGGTAACGGAAAGAACGGCACGGTAAGGGGAAACAAGGCTAAGGCACGACAACGCAGGGCTAGCCAATGCACGGCAAGGAAAGGAAAGGGTAACGCAAGGCAAGGCACCGTTACGCGAGGCAAGGCTAAGGCACGACAACGCAAGGCTAGGCAATGCACGGAAGGCAAGCAAAGAGTAACGGAAGGCAAGGAAGGCAAGGGAAAGCAAGGCAAGGCAAGGGTAACAGAAGGAACGGCACGGCAAGGGGAAACAAGGCTAAGGCACGGCAACGCACGGCTAGGCAATGCACGGCAAGGCAAGGAAAGGGTAACGCAAGGCAAGGCACTGTCAGGCGAGGCAAGGCTAAGGCACTTCAACGCAAGGCTAGGCAATGCACGGACGGAAAGCAAAGAGTAACGGAAGGCAATGAAAGGAAGGGAAAGCAAGGCAAGGTAAGGGTAACGCCTGGCAAGGCACGGTGAGGCAAGGCAAGGCTGATGCACGACAACGCACGGCTAGGCAATTCACGGCAAGGCAAGGAAAGGGTAACGCAAAGCAAGGCACGGTCAGGCGAGGCAAGGCTAAGGCACGACAACGCAAGGCTAGGCAATGCACGGAAGGCAAGCAAAGAGTAACGGAAGGCAAGGAAGGCTAGGGAAAGCAGGGAAAGGCAAGGGTAACGGAAGGAACGGCACGGTAAGGGCAAACAAGACTAAGGCACGACAACACAGGGCTAGGCAATGCAGGGCAAGGCAAGGAAATGGTAACGCAAGGCAAGGCACGGTTTGGGGAGGCAAAGCGAATGCACGACAACGCAAGGCTAGGCAGTGCACGGCTAGGCAAGGAAAGAGTAACGGAAGGAAAGGAAGGCAAGGCAAAGCAAGGCAAGGCAAGTGTAACAAAAGGCAAGTCACGGCAAGGGGAAACAAGGCTAAGGAACGGCAACGCACGGCTACGCAATTCACGGCCAGGCAAGGAAAGGGTAACGCAAGGCAAGGCACGGTAAGGCAAGACAAGGCTAATGCACGACAACGCACGGCTAGGCAATGCACGGACAGGCAAGGAAAGGGTAACGCAAGGCAAGGCACGGTGAGGCAAGGCAAGGCAAATGCACGACAACGCAAGGCTAGGCAATGCACAGCAAGGCAAGGAAAGGGTAACGCAAGGCAAGGCACGGTCAGGCGAGGCAAGGCTAAGGCACGACAACGCAAGGCTAGGCAATGCACGGAAGGCAAGCAAAGAGGAACGGAAGGCAAGGAAGGCTAGGGAAAGCAGGGATAGGCAAGGGCAACGAAAGGAACGGCACGGTAAGGGGAAACAAAGCTAAGGCACGACAATGCAGGGCTAGGCAATGCACGGCAAGGCAAGGAAAGGGTAACGCAAGGCAAAGCACGGTGAGGCAAGACAAGGCAAATGCACGACAACGCACGGCTAGGCAATGCACGGCAAGGCAAGGAAAGGGTAACGCAAGGCAAGGCACGGTCAGGCGAGGAAAGGCTAAGGCACGACAACGCAAGGCTAGGCAATGCACGGAAGGCAAGCAAAGAGTAACGGAAGGCAAGGAAGGCAAGGGAAAGCAGGGGAAGGCAAGGGTAACGAAAGGAACGGCACGGTAAGGGGAAACAAGGCTAAGGCACGACAACACAGGGCTAGGCAATGCAGGGCAAGGCAAGGAAAGGGTAACGCAAGGCAAGGCACGGTTTGGGGAGGAAGGCGAATGCACGACAACGCAAGGCTAGGCAATGCACGGAAGGCAAGCAAAGAGTAACGGAAGGCAAGGAAGGCAAGGGAAAGCAAGGCAAGGCAAGGGTAACAGAAGGAACGGCACGGCAAGGGGAAACAAGGCTAAGGCACGGCAACGCACGGCTAGGCAATGCACGGCAAGGCAAGGAAAGGGTAACGCAAGGCAAGGCACGGTGAGGCAAGGCAAGGCTGATGCACGACAACGCACGCCTAGGCAATGCACGGCAAGGCAAGGAAAGGGTAAAGCAAGGCAAGGCACGGTCAGGCGAGGCCAGGCTAAGGCACGACAACGCAAGGCTAGGCAATAAACGGAAGGCAAGCAAAGAGTAACGGAAGGCAAGGAAGGCAAGGGAAAGCAAGGCAAGGCAAAGGTAACGGAAGGAACGGCACGGCAAGGGGAAACAAGGCTAAGGCACGGCAACGCACGGCTAGGCAATGCACGGCAAGGCAAGGAAAGGGTAACGCAAGGCAAGGCACTTCAGGCGAGGCAAGGCTAAGGCACGACAACGCAAGGCTAGGCAATGCACGGAAGGAAAGCAAAGAGTAACGGAAGGCAATGAAAGGAAGGGAAACCAAGGCAAGGTAAGGGTAACGCAAGGCAAGGCACGGTGAGGCAAGGCAAGGCTGATGCACGACAACGCACGGCTAGGCAATGCACGGCAAGGCAAGGAAAGGGTAACGCAAGGCAAGGCACGGTCAGGCGAGGCAAGGCTAAGGCACGAAAATGCAAGGCTAGGCAATGCACGGCAAGGCAAGGAAAGGGTAACGCAAGGCAAGGCACGGTAAGGCGCGGCAAGGCTAAGGCACGACAACGCAAGGCTAGGCAATAAACGGAAGGCAAGCAAAGAGTAACGGAAGGCAAGGAAGGCAAGGGAAAGCAGGGGAAGGCAAGGGTAACGGAAGGAACGGCACGGTAAGGGGAAACAAGGCTAAGGCACGACAACGCAGGGCTAGCCAATGCACGGCAAGGAAAGGAAAGGGTAACGCAAGGCAAGGCACCGTTACGCGAGGCAAGGCTAAGGCACGACAACGCAAGGCTAGGCAATGCACGGAAGGCAAGCAAAGAGTAACGGAAGGCAAGGAAGGCAAGGGAAAGCAAGGCAAGGCAAGGATAACGGAAGGAACGGCACGGCAAGGGGAAACAAGGCTAAGGCACGGCAACGCACGGCTAGGCAATGCACGGAAGGCAAGCAAAGAGTAACGGAAGGCAAGGAAGGCAAGGGAAAGCAGGGGAAGGCAAGGGTAACGGAAGGAACGGCACGGTAAGGGCAAACAAGACTAAGGCACGACAACACAGGGCTAGGCAATGCAGGGCAAGGCAAGGAAATGGTAACGCAAGGCAAGGCACGGTTTGGGGAGGCAAAGCTAATGCACGACAACGCAAGGCTAGGCAGTGCACGGCTAGGCAAGGAAAGAGTAACGGAAGGAAAGGAAGGCAAGGCAAAGCAAGGCAAGGCAAGTGTAACAAAAGGCAAGGCACGGCAAGGGGAAACAAGGCTAAGGAACGGCAACGCACGGCTACGCAATGCACGGCCAGGCAAGGAAAGGGTAACGCAAGGGAAGGCACGGTAAGGCAAGACAAGGCTAATGCACGACAACGCACGGCTAGGCAATGCACGGCCAGGCAAGGAAAGGGTAACGCAAGGCAAGGCACGGTGAGGCAAGGCAAGGCAAATGCACGACAACGCACGGCTAGGCAATGCACGGCAAGGCAAGGAAAGGGTAACGCAAGGCAAGGCACGGTCAGGCGAGGCAAGGCTAAGGCACGACAACGCAAGGCTAGGCAATGCACGGAAGGCAAGCAAAGAGTAACGGAAGGCAAGGAAGGCAAGGGAAAGCAAGGCAAGGCAAGGGTAACAGAAGGAACGGCACGGCAAGGGGAAACAAGGCTAAGGCACGGCAACGCACGGCTAGGCAATGCACGGCAAGGCAAGGAAAGGGTAACGCAAGGCAAGGCACGGTGAGGCAAGGCAAGGCTGATGCACGACAACGCACGGCTAGGCTATGCACGGCAAGGCAAGGAAAGGGTAACGCAAGGCAAGGCACGGTCAGGCGAGGCAAGGCTAAGGCACGACAACGCAAGGCTAGGCAATGCACGGAAGGCAAGCAAAGAGTAACGGAAGGCAAGGAAGGCAAGGGAAAGCAGGGGAAGGCAAGGGTAACGGAAGGAACGGCACGGTAAGGGGAAACAAGGCTAAGGCACGACAACGCAGGGCTAGCCAATGCACGGCAAGGAAAGGAAAGAGTAACGCAAGGGAAGGCACCGTTACGCGAGGCAAGGCTAAGGCACGACAACGCAAGGCTAGGCAATGCACGGAAGGAAAGCAAAGAGTAACGGAACGCAATGAAAGGAAGGGAAACCAAGGCAAGGTAAGGGTAACTCAAGGCAAGGCACGGTGAGGCAAGGCAAGGCTGATGCACGGCAACGCACGGCTAGGCAATTCACGGCAAGGCAAGGAAAGGGTAACGCAAGGCAAGGCACGGTCAGGCGAGGCAAGGCTAAGGCACGACAACGCAAGGCTAGGCAATGCACGGAAGGCAAGGAAAGAGGAACGGAAGGCAAGTAAGGCTAGGGAAAGCAGGGAAAGGCAAGGGTAACGGAAGGAACGGCACGGTAAGGGCAAACAAGACTAAGGTACGACAACACAGGGCTAGGCAATGCAGGGCAAGGCAAGGAAATGGTAACGCAAGGCAAGGCACGGTTTGGGGAGGCAAAGCTAATGCACGACAACGCAAGGCTAGGCAGTGCACGGCTAGGCAAGGAAAGAGTAACGGAAGGAAAGGAAGGCAAGGCAAAGCAAGGCAAGGCAAGTGTAACAAAAGGCAAGTCACGGGAAGGGGAAACAAGGCTAAGGAACGGCAACGCACGGCTACGCAATGCACGGCCAGGCAAGGAAAGGGTAACGCAAGGCAAGGCACGGTAAGGCAAGACAAGGCTAATGCACGACAACGCACCGCTAGGCAATGCACGGACAGGCAAGGAAAGGGTAACGCAAGGCAAGGCACGGTGAGGCAAGGCAAGGCAAATGCACGACAACGCACGGCTAGGCAATGCACGGCAAGGCAAGGAAAGGGTAACGCAAGGCAAGGCACGGTCAGGCGAGGCAAGGCTAAGGCACGACAACGCAAGGCTAGGCAATGAACGGAAGGCAAGCAAAGAGTAACGGAAGGCAAGGAAGGCAAGGGAAAGCAAGGGAAGGCAAGGGCAACGAAAGGAACGGCACGGTAAGGGGAAACAAAGCTAAGGCACGACAATGCAGGGCTAGGCAATGCACGGCAAGGCAAGGAAAGGGTAACGCAAGGCAAAGCACGGTGAGGCAAGACAAGGCAAATGCACGACAACGCACGGCTAGGCAATGCACGGCAAGGCAAGGAAAGGGTAACGCAAGGCAAGGCACGGTCAGGCGAGGAAAGGCTAAGGCACGACAACGCAAGGCTAGGCAATGCACGGAAGGCAAGCAAAGAGTAACGGAAGGCAAGGAAGGCAAGGGAAAGCAGGGGAAGGCAAAGGTAACGAAAGGAACGGCACGGTAAGGGGAAACAAGGCTAAGGCACGACAACACAGGGCTAGGCAATGCAGGGCAAGGCAAGGAAAGGGTAACGCAAGGCAAGGCACGGTTTGGGGAGGAAGGCGAATGCACGACAACGCAAGGCTAGGCAATGCACGGAAGGCAAGCAAAGAGTAACGGAAGGCAAGGAAGGCAAGGGAAAGCAAGGCAAGGCAAGGGTAACAGAAGGAACGGCACGGAAGGGGAAACAAGGCTAAGGCACGGCAACGCACGGCTAGGCAATGCACGGCAAGGCAAGGAAAGGGTAACGCAAGGCAAGGCACGGTGAGGCAAGGCAAGGCTGATGCACGACAACGCACGGCTAGGCAATGCACGGCAAGGCAAGGAAAGGGTAACGCAAGGCAAGGCACGGTCAGGCGAGGCAAGGCTAAGGCACGAAAACGCAAGGCTAGGCAATAAACGGAAGGCAAGCAAAGAGTAACGGAAGGCAAGGAAGGCAAGGGAAAGCAAGGCAAGGCAAAGGTAACGGAAGGAACGGCACGGCAAGGGGAAACAAGGCTAAGGCACGGCAACGCACGGCTAGGCAATGCACAGCAAGGCAAGGAAAGGGTAACGCAAGGCAAGGCACTTCAGGCGAGGCAAGGCTAAGGCACGACAACGCAAGGCTAGGCAATGCACGGAAGGCAAGCAAAGAGGAACGGAAGGCAATGAAAGGAAGGGAAAGCAAGGCAAGGTAAGGGTAACGCAAGGCAAGGCAAGGTGAGGCAAGGCAAGGCTGATGCACGACAACGCACGGCTAGGCAATTCACGGCAAGGCAAGGAAAGGGTAACGCAAGGCAAGGCACGGTCAGGCGAGGCAAGGCTAAGGCACGACTACGCAAGGCTAGGCAATGAACGGAAGGCAAGCAAAGAATAACGGAAGGCAAGGAAGGCTAGGGAAAGCAGGGAAAGGCAAGGGTAACGGAAGGAACGGCACGGTAAGGGCAAACAAGACTAAGGCACGACAACACAGGGCTAGGCAATGCAGGGCAAGGCAAGGAAATGGTAACGCAAGGCAAGGCACGGTTTGGGGAGGCAAAGCTAATGCACGACAACGCAAGGCTAGGCAGTGCACGGCTAGGCAAGGAAAGAGTAACGGAAGGAAAGGAAGGCAAGGCAAAGAAAGGCAAGGCAAGTGTAACAAAAGGCAAGGCACGGCAAGGGAAACAAGGCTAAGGAACGGCAACGCACGGCTACGCAATGCACGGCCAGGCAAGGAAAGGGTAACGCAAGGCAAGGCACGGTAAGGCAAGACAAGGCTAATGCACGACAACGCACGGCTAGGCAATGCACGGCCAGGCAAGGAAAGGGTAACGCAAGGCAAGGCACGGTGAGGGAAGGCAAGGCAAATGCACGACAACGCACGGCTAGGCAATGCACGGCAAGGCAAGGAAAGGGTAACGCAAGGGAAGGCACGGTCAGGCGAGGCAAGGCTAAGGCACGACAACGCAAGGCTAGGCAATGAACGGAAGGCAAGCAAAGAGTAACGGAAGGCAAGGAAGGCAAGGGAAAGCAAGGGAAGGCAAGGGTAACGAAAGGAAAGGCACGGTAAGGGGAAACAAGGCTAAGGCACGACAACACAGGGCTAGGCAATGCAGGGCAAGGCAAGGAAAGGGTAACGCAAGGCAAGGCACGGTAAGGCAAGACAAGGCTAATGCACGACAACGCACGGCTAGGCAATGCACGGCCAGGCAAGGAAAGGGTAACGCAAGGCAAGGCACGGTGAGGGAAGGCAAGGCAAATGCACGACAACGCACGGCTAGGCAATGCACGGCAAGGCAAGGAAAGGGTAACGCAAGGCAAGGCACGGTCAGGCGAGGCAAGGCTAAGGCACGACAACGCAAGGCTAGGCAATGAACGGAAGCCAAGCAAAGAGTAACGGAAGGCAAGGAAGGCAAGGGAAAGCAAGGGAACGCAAGGGTAACGAAAGGAACGGCACGGTAAGGGGAAACAAGGCTAAGGCACGACAACACAGTGCTAGGCAATGCAGGGCAAGGCAAGGAAAGGGTAACGCAAGGCAAGGCACGGTTTGGGGAGGAAGGCTCATGCACGACAACGCAAGGCTAGGCAATGCACGGAAGGCAAGCAAAGAGTAACGGAAGGCAAGGAAGGCAAGGGAAATCAAGGCAACGCAAGGGTAACAGAAGGAACGGCACGGCAAGGGGAAACAAGGCTAAGGCACGACAACACAGGGCTAGGCAATGCAGGGCAAGGCAAGGAAAGGGTAACGCAAGGCAAGGCACGATGAGGCAAGGCAAGGCTGATGCATGACAACGCACGGCTAGGCAATGCACGGCAAGGCAATGAAAGGGTAACGCAAGGCAAGGCACGGTCAGGCGAGGCAAGGCTAAGGCACGACAACGCAAGGCTAGGCAATGCACGGCAAGGCAAGGAAAGGGTAACGCAAGGCAAGGCACGGTAAGGCGCGGCAAGGCTAAGGCACGACAACGAAAGGCTAGGCAATAAACGGAAGGCAAGCAAAGAGTAACGGAAGGCAAGGAAGGCAAGGGAAAGCACGGGAAGGCAAGGGTAACGGAAAGAACGGCACGGTAAGGGGAAACAAGGCTAAGGCACGACAACGCAGGGCTAGCCAATGCACGGCAAGGAAAGGAAAGGGTAACGCAAGGCAAGGCACCGTTACGCGAGGCAAGGCTAAGGCACGACAACGCAAGGCTAGGCAATGCACGGAAGGCAAGCAAAGAGTAACGGAAGGCAAGGAAGGCAAGGGAAAGCAAGGCAAGGCAAGGGTAACGGAAGGAACGTCACGGCAAGGGGAAACAAGGCTAAGGCACGGCAACGCACGGCTAGGCAATGCACGGCAAGGCAAGGAAAGGGTAACGCAAGGCAAGGCACTGTCAGGCGAGGCAAGGCCAAGGCACTTCAACGCAAGGCTAGGCAATGCACGGACGGAAAGCAAAGAGTAACGGAAGGCAATGAAAGGAAGGGAAAGCAAGGCAAGGTAAGGGTAACGCCAGGCAAGGCACGGTGAGGCAAGGCAAGGCTGATGCACGACAACGCACGGCTAGGCAATTCACGGCAAGGCAAGGAAAGCGTAACGCAAAGCAAGGCACGGTCAGGCGAGGCAAGGCTAAGGCACGACAACGCAAGGCTAGGCAATGCACGGAAGGCAAGCAAAGAGTAACGGAAGGCAAGGAAGGCTAGGGAAAGCAGGGAAAGGCAAGGGTAACGGAAGGAACGGCACGGTAAGGGCAAACAAGACTAAGGCACGACAACACAGGGCTAGGCAATGCAGGGCAAGGCAAGGAAATGGTAACGCAAGGCAAGGCACGGTTTGGGGAGGCAAAGCTAATGCACGACAACGCAAGGCTAGGCAGTGCACGGCTAGGCAAGGAAAGAGTAACGGAAGGAAAGGAAGGCAAGGCAAAGCAAGGCAAGGCAAGTGTAACAAAAGGCAAGGCACGGCAAGGGGAAACAAGGCTAAGGAACGGCAACGCACGGCTACGCAATGCACGGCCAGGCAAGGAAAGGGTAACGCAAGGCAAGGCACGGTAAGGCAAGACAAGGCTAATGCACGACAACGCACGGCTAGGCAATGCACGGACAGGCAAGGAAAGGGTAACGCAATGCAAGGCACGGTGAGGCAAGGCAAGGCAAATGCACGACAACGCACGCCTAGGCAATGCACGGCAAGGCAAGGAAAGGGTAACGCAAGGCAAGGCACGGTCAGGCGAGGCAAGGCTAAGGCACGACAACGCAAGGCTAGGCAATGAACGGAAGGCAAGCAAAGAGTAACGGAAGTCAAGGAAGGCAAGCGAAAGCAAGGGAAGGCAAGGGCAACGAAAGGAACGGCACGGTAAGGGGAAACAAAGCTAAGGCACGACAATGCAGGGCTAGGCAATGCACGGCAAGGCAAGGAAAGGGTAACGCAAGGCAAAGCACGGTGAGGCAAGACAAGGCAAATGCACGACAACGCACGGCTAGGCAATGCACGGCAAGGCAAGGAAAGGGTAACTAAAGGCAAGGCATGGTCAGGCGAGGCAAGGCTAAGGCACGACAACGCAAGGCTAGGCAATGCACGGAAGGCAAGCAAAGAGTAACGGAAGGCAAGGAAGGCAAGGGAAAGCAGGGGAAGGCAAGGGTAACGAAAGGAACGGCACGGTATGGGGAAACAAGGCTAAGGCACGACAACACAGGGCTAGGCAATGCAGGGCAAGGCAAGGAAAGGGTAACGCAAGGCAAGGCACGGTTTGGGGAGGAAGGCGAATGCACGACAACGCAAGGCTAGGCAATGCACGGAAGGCAAGCAAAGAGTAACGGAAAGCAAGGAAGGCTAGGGAAAGCAAGGCAAGGCAAGGGTAACAGAAGGAAAGGCACGGCAAGGGGAAACAAGGCTAAGGCACTGCAACGCACGGCTAGGCAATGCACGGCAAGGCAAGGAAAGGGTAACGCAAGGCAAGGCACGGTGAGGCAAGGCAAGGCTGATGCACGACAACGCACGGCTAGGCAATGCACGGCAAGGCAAGGAAAGGGTAACGCAAGGCAAGGCACGGTCAGGCGAGGCAAGGCTAAGGCACGACAACGCAAGGCTAGGCAATGCACGGCAAGGCAAGGAAAGGGTAACGGAAGTCAAGGAAGGCAAGGGAAAGCAAGGGAAGGCAAGGGCAACGAAAGGAACGGCACGGTAAGGGGAAACAAAGCTAAGGCACGACAATGCAGGGCCAGGCAATGCACGGCAAGGCAAGGAAAGGGTAACGCAAGGCAAAGCACGTTGAGGCAAGACAAGGCAAATGCACGACAACGCACGGCTAGGCAATGCACGGCAAGGCAAGGAAAGGGTAACGCAAGGCAAGGCACGGTCAGGCGAGGAAAGGCTAAGGCACGACAACGCAAGACTAGGCAATGCACGGAAGGCAAGCAAAGAGTAACGGAAGGCAAGGAAGGCAAGGGAAAGCAGGGGAAGGCAAGGGTAACGAAAGGAACTGCACGGTAAGGGGAAACAAGGCTAAGGCACGACAACACAGGGCTAGGCAATGCAGGGCAAGGCAAGGAAAGGGTAACGCAAGGCAAGGCACGGTTTGGGGAGGAAGGCGAATGCACGACAACGCAAGGCTATGCAATGCACGGAAGGCAAGCAAAGAGTAACGGAAGGCAAGGAAGGCAAGGGAAAGCAAGGCAAGGCAAGGGTAACAGAAGGAACGGCACGGCAAGGGGAAACAAGGCTAAGGCACGGCAACGCACGGTTAGGCAATGCACGGCAAGGCAAGGAAAGGGTAACGCAAGGCAAGGCACGGTGAGGCAAGGCAAGGCTGATGCACGACAACGCACGGCTAGGCAATTCACGGCAAGGCAAGGAAAGGGTAACGCAAGGCAAGGCACGGTCAGGCGAGGCAAGGCTAAGGCACGACAACGCAAGGCTAGGCAATGAACGGAAGGCAAGCAAAGAATAACGGAAGGCAAGGAAGGCTAGGGAAAGCAGGGAAAGGCAAGGGTAACGGAAGGAACGGCACGGTAAGGGCAAACAAGACTAAGGCACGACAACACAGGGCTAGGCAATGCAGGGCAAGGCAAGGAAATGGTAACGCAAGGCAAGGCACGGTTTGGGGAGGCAAAGCTAATGCACGACAACGCAAGGCTAGGCAGTGCACGGCTAGGCAAGGAAAGAGTAACGGAAGGAAAGGAAGGCAAGGCAAAGAAAGGCAAGGCAAGTGTAACAAAAGGCAAGGCACGGCAAGGGAAACAAGGCTAAGGAACGGCAACGCACGGCTATGCAATGCACGGCCAGACAAGGAAAGGGTAACGCAAGGCAAGGCACGGTAAGGCAAGACAAGGCTAATGCACGACAACGCACGGCTAGGCAATGCACGGCCAGGCAAGGAAAGGGTAACGCAAGGCAAGGCACGGTGAGGGAAGGCAAGGCAAATGCACGACAACGCACGGCTAGGCAATGCACGGCAAGGCAAGGAAAGGGTAACGCAAGGGAAGGCACGGTCAGGCGAGGCAAGGCTAAGGCACGACAACGCAAGGCTAGGCAATGAACGGAAGGCAAGCAAAGAGTAACGGAAGGCAAGGAAGGCAAGGGAAAGCAAGGGAAGGCAAGGGTAACGAAAGGAACGGCACGGTAAGGGGAAACAAGGCTAAGGCACGACAACACAGGGCTAGGCAATGCAGGGCAAGGCAAGGAAAGGGTAACGCAAGGCAAGGCACGGTAAGGCAAGACAAGGCTAATGCACGACAACGCACGGCTAGGCAATGCACGGCCAGGCAAGGAAAGGGTAACGCAAGGCAAGGCACGGTGAGGGAAGGCAAGGCAAATGCACGACAACGCACGGCTAGGCAATGCACGGCAAGGCAAGGAAAGGGTAACGCAAGGCAAGGCACGGTCAGGCGAGGCAAGGCTAAGGCACGACAACGCAAGGCTAGGCAATGAACGGAAGCCAAGCAAAGAGTAACGGAAGGCAAGGAAGGCAAGGGAAAGCAAGGGAACGCAAGGGTAACGAAAGGAACGGAACGGTAAGGGGAAACAAGGCTAAGGCACGACAACACAGTGCTAGGCAATGCAGGGCAAGGCAAGGAAAGGGTAACGCAAGGCAAGGCACGGTTTGGGGAGGAAGGCTCATGCACGACAACGCAAGGCTAGGCAATGCACGGAAGGCAAGCAAAGAGTAACGGAAGGCAAGGAAGGCAAGGGAAATCAAGGCAAGGCAAGGGTAACAGAAGGAACGGCACGGCAAGGGGAAACAAGGCTAAGGCACGGCAACGCACGGCTAGGCAATGCACGGCAAGGCAAGGAAAGGGTAACGCAAGGCAAGGCACGATGAGGCAAGGCAAGGCTGATGCATGACAACGCACGGCTAGGCAATGCACGGCAAGGCAAGGAAAGGGTAACGCAAGGCAAGGCACGGTCAGGCGAGGCAAGGCTAAGGCACGACAACGCAAGGCTAGGCAATGCACGGCAAGGCAAGGAAAGGGTAACGCAAGGCAAGGCACGGTAAGGCGCGGCAAGGCTAAGGCACGACAACGAAAGGCTAGGCAATAAACGGAAGGCAAGCAAAGAGTAACGGAAGGCAAGGAAGGCAAGGGAAAGCAGGGGAAGGCAAGGGTAACGGAAAGAACGGCACGGTAAGGGGAAACAAGGCTAAGGCACGACAACGCAGGGCTAGCCAATGCACGGCAAGGAAAGGAAAGGGTAACGCAAGGCAAGGCACCGTTACGCGAGGCAAAGGTAAGGCACGACAACGCAAGGCTAGGCAATGCACGGAAGGCAAGCAAAGAGTAACGGAAGGCAAGGAAGGCAAGGGAAAGCAAGGCAAGGCAAGGGTAACGGAAGGAACGGCACGGCAAGGGGAAACAAGGCTAAGGCACGGCAACGCACGGCTAGGCAATGCACAGCAAGGCAAGGAAAGGGTAACGCAAGGCCAGGCACTGTCAGGCGAGGCAAGGCTAAGGCACTTCAACGCAAGGCTAGGCAATGCACGGACGGAAAGCAAAGAGTAACGGAAGGCAATGAAAGGAAGGGAAAGCAAGGCAAGGTAAGGGTAACGCCAGGCAAGGCACGGTGAGGCAAGGCAAGGCTGATGCACGACAACGCACGGCTAGGCAATGCACGGACAGGCAAGGAAAGGGTAACGCAATGCAAGGCACGGTGAGGCAAGGCAAGGCAAATGCACGACAACGCACGGCTAGGCAATGCACGGCAAGGCAAGGAAACGGTAACGCAAGGCAAGGCACGGTCAGGCGAGGCAAGGCTAAGGCACGACAACGCAAGGCTAGGCAATGAACGGAAGGCAAGCAAAGAGTAACGGAAGTCAAGGAAGGCAAGGGAAAGCAAGGGAAGGCAAGGGCAACGAAAGGAACGGCACGGTAAGGGGAAACAAAGCTAAGGCACGACAATGCAGGGCTAGGCAATGCACGGCAAGGCAAGGAAAGGGTAACGCAAGGCAAAGCACGGTGAGGCAAGACAAGGCAAATGCACGACAACGCACGGCTAGGCAATGCACGGCAAGGCAAGGAAAGGGTAACTCAAGGCAAGACATGGTCAGGCGAGGCAAGGCTAAGGCACGACAACGCAAGGCTAGGCAATGCACGGAAGGCAAGCAAAGAGTAACGGAAGGCAAGGAAGGCAAGGGAAAGCAGGGGAAGGCAAGGGTAACGAAAGGAACGGCACGGTAAGGGGAAACAAGGCTAAGGCACGACAACACAGGGCTAGGCAATGCAGGGCAAGGCAAGGAAAGGGTAACGCAAGGCAAGGCACGGTTTGGGGAGGAAGGCGAATGCACGACAACGCAAGGCTAGGCAATGCACGGAAGGCAAGCAAAGAGTAACGGAAGGCAAGGAAGGCTAGGGAAAGCAAGGCAAGGCAAGGGTAACAGAAGGAAAGGCACGGCAAGGGGAAACAAGGCTAAGGCACGACAACGCAGGGCTAGCCAATGCACGGCAAGGAAAGGAAAGGGTAACGCAAGGCAAGGCACGGTAAGGAGCGGCAAGGCTAATGCACGACAACGCAAGGCTAGGCAATAAACGGAAGGCAAGCAAAGAGTAACGGAAGGCAAGGAAGGCAAGGGAAAGCAGGGGAAGGCAAGGGTAACGGAAGGAACGGCACGGTAAGGGGAAACAAGGCTAAGGCACGACAACGCAGGGCTAGCCAATGCACGGCAAGGAAAGGAAAGGGTAACGCAAGGCAAGGCACCGTTAGGCGAGGCAAGGCTAAGGCACGACAACGCAAGGCTAGGCAATGCACGGAAGGCAAGCAAAGAGTAACGGAAGGCAAGGAAGGCAAGGGAAAGCAAGGCAAGGCAAGGGTAACGGAAGGAACGGCACGGCAAGGGGAAACAAGGCTAAGGCACGGCAACGCACGGCTAGGCAATGCACGGCAAGGCAAGGAAAGGGTAATGCAAGGCAAGGCACTGTCAGGTGAGTCAAGGCTAAGGCAGGACAACGCAAGGCTAGGCAATGCACGGAAGGAAAGCAAAGAGTAACGGAAGGCAAGGAAAGGAAGGGAAAGCAAGGCAAGGTAAGGGTAACGCAAGGCAAGGCACGGTGAGGGAAGGCAAGGCTGATGCACGACAACGCACGGCTAGGCAATTCACGGCAAGGCAAGGAAAGGGTAACGCAAGGCAAGGCACGGTCAGGCGAGGCAAGGCTAAGGCACGACAACGCAAGGCTAGGCAATGCACGGAAGGCAAGCAAAGAGGAACGGAAGGCAAGGAAGGCTAGGGAAAGCAGGTGAAGGCAAGGGTAACGGAAGGAACGGCACGGTAAGGGCAAACAAGACTAAGGCACGACAACACAGGGCTAGGCAATGCAGGGCAAGGCAAGGAAATGGTAACGCAAGGCAAGGCACGGTTTGGGGAGGCAAAGCTAATGCACGACAACGCAAGGCTAGGCAGTGAACGGCTAGGCAAGGAAAGAGTAACGGAAGGAAAGGAAGGCAAGGCAAAGCAAGGCAAGGCAAGTGTAACAAAAGGCAAGGCACGGCAAGGGGAAACAAGGCTAAGGAACGGCAACGCACGGCTACGCAATGCACGGCCAGGCAAGGAAAGGGTAACGCAAGGCAAGGCACGGTAAGGCAAGACAAGGCTAATGCACGACAACGCACGGCTAGGCAATGCACGGCCAGGCAAGGAAAGGGTAACGCAAGGCAAGGCACGGTGAGGCAAGGCAAGGCAAATGCACGACAACGCACGGCTAGGCAATGCACGGCAAGGCAAGGAAAGGGTAACGCAAGGCAAGGCACGGTCAGGCGAGGCAAGGCTAAGGCACGACAACGCAAGGCTAGGCAATGAACGGAAGGCAAGCAAAGAGTAACGGAAGACAAGGAAGGCAAGGGAAAGCAAGGGAAGGCAAGGGCAACGAAAGGAACGGCACGGTAGGGGGAAACAAAGCTAAGGCACGACAATGCAGGGCTAGGCAATGCACGGCAAGGCAAGGAAAGGGTAACGCAAGGCAAAGCACGGTGAGGCAAGACAAGGCAAATGCACGACAACGCACGGCTAGGCAATGCACGGCAAGGCAAGGAAAGGGTAACTCAAGGCAAGGCACGGTCAGGCGAGGCAAGGCTAAGGCACGACAACGCAAGGCTAGGCAATGCACGGAAGGCAAGCAAAGAGAAACGGAAGGCAAGGAAGGCAAGGGAAAGCAGGGGAAGGCAAGGGTAACGAAAGGAACGGCACGGTAAGGGGAAACAAGGCTAAGGCTCGACAACACAGGGCTAGGCAATGCAGGGCAAGGCAAAGAAATGGTAACGCAAGGCAAGGCACGGTTTGGGGAGGCAAAGCTAATGCACGACAACGCAAGGCTAGGCAGTGCACGGCTAGGCAAGGAAAGAGTAACGGAAGGCAAGGAAGGCAAGGCAAAGCAAGGCAAGGCAAGGGTAACAGAAGGAACGGCACGGCAAGGAGAAACAAGGCTAAGGAACGGCAACGCACGGCTACGAAATGCACGGCAAGGCAAGGAAAGGGTAACGCAAGGCAAGGCACGGTGAGGCAAGGCAAGGCTGATGCACGACAACGCACGGCTAGGCAATGCACGGCAAGGCAAGGAAAGGGTAACGCAAGGCAAGGCACGGTCAGGCGAGGCAAGGCTAAGGCAAGACAACGCAAGGCTAGGCAATGCACGGCAAGGCAAGGAAAGGGTAACGCAAGGCAAGGCACGGTGAGGCAAGGCAAGGCTGATGCACGACAACGCACGGCTAGGCAATGCACGGCAAGGCAAGGAAAGGGTAACGCAAGGCAAGGCACGGTCAGGCGAGGCAAGGCTAAGGCACGACAACACAAGGCTAGGCAATGCACGGCAAGACAAGGAAAGGGTAACGCAAGGCAAGGCACGGTAAGGCGCGGCAAGGCTAAGGCACGACAACGCAAGGCTAGGCAATAAACGGAAGGCAAGCAAAGAGTAACGGAAGGCAAGGAAGGCAAGGGAAAGCAGGGGAAGGCAAGGGTAACGGAAGGAACGGCACGGCAAGGGGAAACAAGGCTAAGGCACGGCAACGCACGGCTAGGCAATGCACGGCAAGGCAAGGAAAGGGTAACGCAAGGCAAGGCACTGTCAGGCTAGGCAAGGCTAAGGCACGACAACGCAAGGCTAGGCAATGCACGGAAGGAAAGCAAAGAGTAACGGAAGGCAATGAAAGGAAGGGAAAGCAAGGTAAGGTAAGGGTAACGCAAGGCAAGGCACGGTGAGGCAAGGCAAGGCTGATGCACGACAACGCACGGCTAGGCAATTCACGGCAAGGCAAGGAAAGGGTAACGCAAGGCAAGGCACGGTCAGGCGAGGCAAGGCTAAGGCACGGCAACGCAAGGCTAGGCAATGCACGGAAGGCAAGCAAAGAGGAACGGAAGGCAAGGAAGGCTAGGGAAAGCAAGGAAAGGCAAGGGTAACGGAAGGAACGGCACGGTAAGGGCAAACAAGACTAAGGCACGACAACACAGGGCTAGGCAATGCAGGGCAAGGCAAGGAAATGGTAACGCAAGGCAAGGCACGGTTTGGGGAGGCAAAGCTAATGCACGACAACGCAAGGCTAGGCAGTGCACGGCTAGGCAAGGAAAGAGTAACGGAAGGAAAGGAAGGCAAGGCAAAGCAAGGCAAGGCAAGTGTAACAAAAGGCAAGGCACGGCAAGGGGAAACAAGGCTAAGGAACGGCAACGCACGGCTACGCAATGCACGGCCAGGCAAGGAAAGGGTAACGCAAGGCAAGGCACGGTATGGCAAGACAAGGCTAATGCACGACAACGCACGGCTAGGCAATGCACGGCCAGGCAAGGAAAGGGTAACGCAAGGCAAGGCACGGTGAGGCAAGGCAAGGCAAATGCACGACAACGCACGGCTAGGCAATGCACGGCAAGGCAAGGAAAGGGTAACGCAAGGCAAGGCACGGTCAGGCGAGGCAAGGCTAAGGCACGACAACGCAAGGCTAGGCAATGAACGGAAGGCAAGCAAAGAATAACGGAAGGCAAGGAAGGCTAGGGAAAGCAGGGAAAGGCAAGGGTAACGGAAGGAACGGCACGGTAAGGGCAAACAAGACTAAGGCACGACAACACAGGGCTAGGCAATGCAGGGCAAGGCAAGGAAATGGTAACGCAAGGCAAGGCACGGTTTGGGGAGGCAAAGCTAATGCACGACAACGCAAGGCTAGGCAGTGCACGGCTAGGCAAGGAAAGAGTAACGGAAGGAAAGGAAGGCAAGGCAAAGCAAGGCAAGGCAAGTGTAACAAAAGGCAAGGCACGGCAAGGGAAACAAGGCTAAGGAACGGCAACGCACGGCTATGCACTGCACGGCCAGGCAAGGAAAGGGTAACGCAAGGCAAGGCACGGTAAGGCAAGACAAGGCTAATGCACGACAACGCACGGCTAGGCAATGCACGGCCAGGCAAGGAAAGGGTAACGCAAGGCAAGGCACGGTGAGGGAAGGCAAGGCAAATGCACGACAACGCACGGCTAGGCAATGCACGGCAAGGCAAGGAAAGGGTAACGCAAGGCAAGGCACGGTCAGGCGAGGCAAGGCTAAGGCACGACAACGCAAGGCTAGGCAATGAACGGAAGGCAAGCAAAGAGTAACGGAAGGCAAGGAAGGCAAGGGAAAGCAAGGGAAGGCAAGGGTAACGAAAGGAACGGCACGGTAGGGGGAAACAAAGCTAAGGCACGACAATGGAGGGCTAGGCAATGCACGGCAAGGCAAGGAAAGGGTAACGCAAGGCAAAGCACGGTGAGGCAAGACAAGGCAAATGCACGACAACGCACGGCTAGGCAATGCACGGCAAGGCAAGGAAAGGGTAACTCAAGGCAAGGCACGGTCAGGCGAGGCAAGGCTAAGGCACGACAACGCAAGGCTAGGCAATGCACGGAAGGCAAGCAAAGAGTAACGGAAGGCAAGGAAGGCAAGGGAAAGCAGGGGAAGGCAAGGGTAACGAAAGGAACGGCACGGTAAGGAGAAACAAGGCTAAGGCACGACAACACAGGGCTAGGCAATGCAGGGCAAGGCAAGGAAATGGTAACGCAAGGCAAGGCACGGTTTGGGGAGGCAAAGCTAATGCACGACAACGCAAGGCTAGGCAGTGCACGGCTAGGCAAGGAAAGAGTAACGGAAGGCAAGGAAGGCAAGGCAAAGCAAGGCAAAGCAAGGGTAACAGAAGGAACGACACGGCAAGGAGAAACAAGGCTAAGGAACGGCAACGCACGGCTACGAAATGCACGGCAAGGCAAGGAAAGGGTAACGCAAGGCAAGGCACGGTATGGCAAGACAAGGCTAATGCACGACAACGCACGGCTAGGCAATGCACGGCCAGGCAAGGAAAGGGTAACGCAAGGCAAGGCACGGTGAGGCAAGGCAAGGCAAATGCACGACAACGCACGGCTAGGCAATGCACGGCAAGGCAAGGAAAGGGTAACGCAAGGCAAGGCACGGTCAGGCGAGGCAAGGCTAAGGCACGACAACGCAAGGCTAGGCAATGAACGGAAGGCAAGCAAAGAATAACGGAAGGCAAGGAAGGCTAGGGAAAGCAGGGAAAGGCAAGGGTAACGGAAGGAACGGCACGGTAAGGGCAAACAAGACTAAGGCACGACAACACAGGGCTAGGCAATGCAGGGCAAGGCAAGGAAATGGTAACGCAAGGCAAGGCACTGTTTGGGGAGGCAAAGCTAATGCACGACAACGCAAGGCTAGGCAGTGCACGGCTAGGCAAGGAAAGAGTAACGGAAGGCAAGGAAGGCAAGGCAAAGCAAGGCAAGGCAAGTGTAACAAAAGGCAAGGCACGGCAAGGGAAACAAGGCTAAGGAACGGCAACGCACGGCTATGCACTGCACGGCCAGGCAAGGAAAGGGTAACGCAAGGCAAGGCACGGTAAGGCAAGACAAGGCTAATGCACGACAACGCACGGCTAGGCAATGCACGGCCAGGCAAGGAAAGGGTAACGCAAGGCAAGGCACGGTGAGGGAAGGCAAGGCAAATGCACGACAACGCACGGCTAGGCAATGCACGGCAAGGCAAGGAAAGGGTAACGCAAGGCAAGGCACGGTCAGGCGAGGCAAGGCTAAGGCACGACAACGCAAGGCTAGGCAATGAACGGAAGGCAAGCAAAGAGTAACGGAAGGCAAGGAAGGCAAGGGAAAGCAAGGGAAGGCAAGGGTAACGAAAGGAACGGCACGGTAGGGGGAAACAAAGCTAAGGCACGACAATGGAGGGCTAGGCAATGCACGGCAAGGCAAGGAAAGGGTAACGCAAGGCAAAGCACGGTGAGGCAAGACAAGGCAAATGCACGACAACGCACGGCTAGGCAATGCACGGCAAGGCAAGGAAAGGGTAACTCAAGGCAAGGCACGGTCAGGCGAGGCAAGGCTAAGGCACGACAACGCAAGGCTAGGCAATGCACGGAAGGCAAGCAAAGAGTAACGGAAGGCAAGGAAGGCAAGGGAAAGCAGGGGAAGGCAAGGGTAACGAAAGGAACGGCACGGTAAGGAGAAACAAGGCTAAGGCACGACAACACAGGGCTAGGCAATGCAGGGCAAGGCAAGGAAATGGTAACGCAAGGCAAGGCACGGTTTGGGGAGGCAAAGCTAATGCACGACAACGCAAGGCTAGGCAGTGCACGGCTAGGCAAGGAAAGAGTAACGGAAGGCAAGGAAGGCAAGGCAAAGCAAGGCAAAGCAAGGGTAACAGAAGGAACGACACGGCAAGGAGAAACAAGGCTAAGGAACGGCAACGCACGGCTACGAAATGCACGGCAAGGCAAGGAAAGGGTAACGCAAGGCAAGGCACGGTGAGGCAAGGCAAGGCTGATGCACGACAACGCACGGCTAGGCAATGCACGGACAGGCAAGGAAAGGGTAACGCAAGGCAAGGCACGGTGAGGCAAGGCAAGGCAAATGCACGACAACGCACGGCTAGGCAATGCACGGCAAGGCAAGGAAAGGGTAACGCAAGGCAAGGCACGGTCAGGCGAGGCAAGGCTAAGGCACGACAACGCAAGGCTAGGCAATGAACGGAAGGCAAGCAAAGAGTAACGGAAGTCAAGGAAGGCAAGGGAAAGCAAGGGAAGGCAAGGGCAACGAAAGGAACGGCACGGTAAGGGGAAACAAAGCTAAGGCACGACAATGCAGGGCTAGGCAATGCACGGCAAGGCAAGGAAAGGGTAACGCAAGGCAAAGCACGGTGAGGCAAGACAAGGCAAATGCACGACAACGCACGGCTAGGCAATGCACGGCAAGGCAAGGAAAGGGTAACGCAAGGCAAGGCACGGTCAGGCGAGGAAAGGCTAAGGCACGACAACGCAAGGCTTGGCAATGCACGGAAGGAAAGCAAAGAGTAACGGAAGGCAAGGAAGGCAAGGGAAAGCAGGGGAAGGCAAGGGTAACGAAAGGAACGGCACGGTAAGGGGAAACAAGGCTAAGGCACGACAACACAGGGCTAGGCAAAGCAGGGCAAGGCAAGGAAAGGGTAACGCAAGGCAAGGCACGGTTTGGGGAGGAAGGCGAATGCACGACAACGCAAGGCTAGGCAATGCACGGAAGGCAAGCAAAGAGTAACGGAAGGCAAGGAAGGCAAGGGAAAGCAAGGCAAGGCAAGGGTAACAGAAGGAACGGCACGGCAAGGGGAAACAAGGCTAAGGCACGGCAACGCACGGCTAGGCAATGCACGGCAAGGCAAGGAAAGGGTAACGCAAGGCAAGGCACGGTGAGGCAAGGCAAGGCTGATGCACGACAACGCACGGCTAGGCAATGCACGGCAAGGCAAGGAAAGGGTAACGCAAGGCAAGGCACGGTCAGGCAAGGCAAGGCTAAGGCACGACAACTCAAGGCTAGGCAATGCACGGAAGGCAAGCAAAGAGTAACGGATGGCAAGGAAGGCAAGGGAAAGCAAGGGAAGGCAAGGGCAACGAAAGGAACGGCACGGTAAGGGGAAACAAAGCTAAGGCACGACAATGCAGGGCTAGGCAATGCAAGGCAACGCAAGGAAAGGGTAACGCACGGCAAAGCGCGGTGAGGCAAGACAAGGCAAATGCACGACAACGCATGGCTAGGCAATGCACGGCAAGGCAAGGAAAGGGTAACGCAAGGCAAAGCACGGTGAGGCAAGACAAGGCAAATGCACGACAACGCACGGCTAGGCAATGCACGGCAAGGCAAGGAAAGGGTAACTCAAGGCAAGGCACGGTCAGGCGAGGCAAGGCTAAGGCACGACAACTCAAGGCTAGGCAATGCACGGAAGGCAAGCAAAGAGTAACGGAAGGCAAGGAAGGCAAGGGAAAGCAGGGGAAGGCAAGGGTAACGAAAGGAACGGCACGGTAAGGGGAAACAAGGCTAAGGCACGACAACACAGGGCTAGGCAATGCACGGCAAGGCAAGGAAAGGGTAACGCAAGGCAAGGCACGGTGAGGCAAGGCAAGGCTGATGCACGACAACGCACGGCTAGGCAATGCACGGCAAGGCAAGGAAAGGGTAACGCAAGGCAAGGCACGGTAAGGCGCGGCAAGGCTAAGGCACGACAACGCAAGGCTAGGCAATAAACGGAAGGCAAGCAAAGAGTAACGGAAGTCAAGGAAGGCAAGGGAAAGCAGGGGAAGGCAAGGGGAACGGAAGGAACGGCACGGTAAGGGGAAACAAGGCTAAGGCACGACAACGCAGGGCTAGCCAATGCACGGCAAGGAAAGGAAAGGGTAACGCAAGGCAAGGCACCGTTACGCGAGGCAAGGCTAAGGCACGACAACGCAAGGCTAGGCAATGCACGGAAGGCAAGCAAAGAGTAACGGAAGGCAAGGAAGGCAAGGGAAAGCAAGGCAAGGCAAGGGTAACGGAAGGAACGGCACGGCAAGGGGAAACAAGGCTAAGGCACGGCAACGCACGGGTAGGCAATGCACGGCCATTCAAGGAAAGGATAACGCAAGGCAAGGCACGGTAAGGCAAGACAAGGCTAATGCACGACAACGCACGGCTAAGCAATGCACGGCCAGGCAAGGAAAGGGTAACGCAAGGCAAGGCACGGTGAGGCAAGGCAAGGCAAATGCACGACAACGCACGGCTAGGCAATTCACGGCAAGGCAAGGAAAGGGTAACGCAAGGCAAGGCACGGTCAGGCGAGGCAAGGCTAAGGCACGAAAACGCAAGGCTAGGCAATGCACGGAAGTCAAGCAAAGAGGAACGGAAGGCAAGGAAGGCTAGGAAAAGCAGAGAAAGGCAAGGGTAACGGAAGGAACGGCACGGTAAGGGCAAACAAGACTAAGGCACGAGAACACAGGGCTAGGCAATGCAGGGCAAGGCAAGGAAATGGTAACGCAAGGCAAGGCACGGTTTGGGGAGGCAAAGCTAATGCACGACAACGCAAGGCTAGGCAGTGCACGGCTAGGCAAGGAAAGAGTAACGGAAGGAAAGGAAGGCAAGGCAAAGCAAGGCAAGGCAAGTGTAACAAAAGGCAAGGCACGGCAAGGGGAAACAAGGCTAAGGAACGGCAACGCACGGCTACGCAATGCACGGCCAGGCACGAAAGGGTAACGCAAGGCAAGCCACGGTAAGGCAAGACAAGGCTAATGCACGACAACGCACGGCTAGGCAATGCATGGCCAGGCAAGGAAAGGGTAACGCAAGGCAAGGCACGGTCAGGCGAGGCAAGGCTAAGGCACGACAACGCAAGGCTAGGCAATAAACGGAAGGCAAGCAAAGAGTAACGGAAGGCAAGGAAGGCAAGGGAAAGCAATGCAAGGCAAAGGTAACGGACGGAACGGCACGGCAAGGGGAAACAAGGCTAAGGCACGGCAACGCACGGCTAGGCAATGCACGGCAAGGCAAGGAAAGGGTAACGCAAGGCAAGGCACTTCAGGCGAGGCAAGGCTAAGGCACGACAACGCAAGGCTAGGCAATGCACGGAAGGAAAGCAAAGAGTAACGGAAGGCAATGAAAGGAAGGGAAACCAAGGCAAGGTAAGGGTAACGCAAGGCAAGGCACGGTGAGGCTAGGCAAGGCTGATGCACGGCAATGCACGGCTAGGCAATGCACGGCAAGGCAAGGAAAGGGTAACGCAAGGCAAGGCACTGTCAGGCTAGGCAAGGCTAAGGCACGACAACGCAAGGCTAGGCAATGCACGGAAGGAAAGCAAAGAGTAACGGAAGGCAATGAAAGGAAGGGAAAGCAAGGTAAGGTAAGGGTAACGCAAGGCAAGGCACGGTGAGGCAAGGCAAGGCTGATGCACGACAACGCACGGCTAGGCAATTCACGGCAAGGCAAGGAAAGGGTAACGCAAGGCAAGGCACGGTCAGGCGAGGCAAGGCTAAGGCACGGCAACGCAAGGCTAGGCAATGCACGGAAGGCAAGCAAAGAGGAACGGAAGGCAAGGAAGGCTAGGGAAAGCAAGGAAAGGCAAGGGTAACGGAAGGAACGGCACGGTAAGGGCAAACAAGACTAAGGCACGACAACACAGGGCTAGGCAATGCAGGGCAAGGCAAGGAAATGGTAACGCAAGGCAAGGCACGGTTTGGGGAGGCAAAGCTAATGCACGACAACGCAAGGCTAGGCAGTGCACGGCTAGGCAAGGAAAGAGTAACGGAAGGAAAGGAAGGCAAGGCAAAGCAAGGCAAGGCAAGTGTAACAAAAGGCAAGGCACGGCAAGGGGAAACAAGGCTAAGGAACGGCAACGCACGGCTACGCAATGCACGGCCAGGCAAGGAAAGGGTAACGCAAGGCAAGGCACGGTATGGCAAGACAAGGCTAATGCACGACAACGCACGGCTAGGCAATGCACGGCCAGGCAAGGAAAGGGTAACGCAAGGCAAGGCACGGTGAGGCAAGGCAAGGCAAATGCACGACAACGCACGGCTAGGCAATGCACGGCAAGGCAAGGAAAGGGTAACGCAAGGCAAGGCACGGTCAGGCGAGGCAAGGCTAAGGCACGACAACGCAAGGCTAGGCAATGAACGGAAGGCAAGCAAAGAATAACGGAAGGCAAGGAAGGCTAGGGAAAGCAGGGAAAGGCAAGGGTAACGGAAGGAACGGCACGGTAAGGGCAAACAAGACTAAGGCACGACAACACAGGGCTAGGCAATGCAGGGCAAGGCAAGGAAATGGTAACGCAAGGCAAGGCACTGTTTGGGGAGGCAAAGCTAATGCACGACAACGCAAGGCTAGGCAGTGCACGGCTAGGCAAGGAAAGAGTAACGGAAGGAAAGGAAGGCAAGGCAAAGCAAGGCAAGGCAAGTGTAACAAAAGGCAAGGCACGGCAAGGGAAACAAGGCTAAGGAACGGCAACGCACGGCTATGCACTGCACGGCCAGGCAAGGAAAGGGTAACGCAAGGCAAGGCACGGTAAGGCAAGACAAGGCTAATGCACGACAACGCACGGCTAGGCAATGCACGGCCAGGCAAGGAAAGGGTAACGCAAGGCAAGGCACGGTGAGGGAAGGCAAGGCAAATGCACGACAACGCACGGCTAGGCAATGCACGGCAAGGCAAGGAAAGGGTAACGCAAGGCAAGGCACGGTCAGGCGAGGCAAGGCTAAGGCACGACAACGCAAGGCTAGGCAATGAACGGAAGGCAAGCAAAGAGTAACGGAAGGCAAGGAAGGCAAGGGAAAGCAAGGGAAGGCAAGGGTAACGAAAGGAACGGCACGGTAGGGGGAAACAAAGCTAAGGCACGACAATGGAGGGCTAGGCAATGCACGGCAAGGCAAGGAAAGGGTAACGCAAGGCAAAGCACGGTGAGGCAAGACAAGGCAAATGCACGACAACGCACGGCTAGGCAATGCACGGCAAGGCAAGGAAAGGGTAACTCAAGGCAAGGCACGGTCAGGCGAGGCAAGGCTAAGGCACGACAACGCAAGGCTAGGCAATGCACGGAAGGCAAGCAAAGAGTAACGGAAGGCAAGGAAGGCAAGGGAAAGCAAACAGGGGAAGGCAAGGGTAACGAAAGGAACGGCACGGTAAGGAGAAACAAGGCTAAGGCACGACAACACAGGGCTAGGCAATGCAGGGCAAGGCAAGGAAATGGTAACGCAAGGCAAGGCACGGTTTGGGGAGGCAAAGCTAATGCACGACAACGCAAGGCTAGGCAGTGCACGGCTAGGCAAGGAAAGAGTAACGGAAGGCAAGGAAGGCAAGGCAAAGCAAGGCAAAGCAAGGGTAACAGAAGGAACGACACGGCAAGGAGAAACAAGGCTAAGGAACGGCAACGCACGGCTACGAAATGCACGGCAAGGCAAGGAAAGGGTAACGCAAGGCAAGGCACGGTATGGCAAGACAAGGCTAATGCACGACAACGCACGGCTAGGCAATGCACGGCCAGGCAAGGAAAGGGTAACGCAAGGCAAGGCACGGTGAGGCAAGGCAAGGCAAATGCACGACAACGCACGGCTAGGCAATGCACGGCAAGGCAAGGAAAGGGTAACGCAAGGCAAGGCACGGTCAGGCGAGGCAAGGCTAAGGCACGACAACGCAAGGCTAGGCAATGAACGGAAGGCAAGCAAAGAATAACGGAAGGCAAGGAAGGCTAGGGAAAGCAGGGAAAGGCAAGGGTAACGGAAGGAACGGCACGGTAAGGGCAAACAAGACTAAGGCACGACAACACAGGGCTAGGCAATGCAGGGCAAGGCAAGGAAATGGTAACGCAAGGCAAGGCACTGTTTGGGGAGGCAAAGCTAATGCACGACAACGCAAGGCTAGGCAGTGCACGGCTAGGCAAGGAAAGAGTAACGGAAGGCAAGGAAGGCAAGGCAAAGCAAGGCAAGGCAAGTGTAACAAAAGGCAAGGCACGGCAAGGGAAACAAGGCTAAGGAACGGCAACGCACGGCTATGCACTGCACGGCCAGGCAAGGAAAGGGTAACGCAAGGCAAGGCACGGTAAGGCAAGACAAGGCTAATGCACGACAACGCACGGCTAGGCAATGCACGGCCAGGCAAGGAAAGGGTAACGCAAGGCAAGGCACGGTGAGGGAAGGCAAGGCAAATGCACGACAACGCACGGCTAGGCAATGCACGGCAAGGCAAGGAAAGGGTAACGCAAGGCAAGGCACGGTCAGGCGAGGCAAGGCTAAGGCACGACAACGCAAGGCTAGGCAATGAACGGAAGGCAAGCAAAGAGTAACGGAAGGCAAGGAAGGCAAGGGAAAGCAAGGGAAGGCAAGGGTAACGAAAGGAACGGCACGGTAGGGGGAAACAAAGCTAAGGCACGACAATGGAGGGCTAGGCAATGCACGGCAAGGCAAGGAAAGGGTAACGCAAGGCAAAGCACGGTGAGGCAAGACAAGGCAAATGCACGACAACGCACGGCTAGGCAATGCACGGCAAGGCAAGGAAAGGGTAACTCAAGGCAAGGCACGGTCAGGCGAGGCAAGGCTAAGGCACGACAACGCAAGGCTAGGCAATGCACGGAAGGCAAGCAAAGAGTAACGGAAGGCAAGGAAGGCAAGGGAAAGCAGGGGAAGGCAAGGGTAACGAAAGGAACGGCACGGTAAGGAGAAACAAGGCTAAGGCACGACAACACAGGGCTAGGCAATGCAGGGCAAGGCAAGGAAATGGTAACGCAAGGCAAGGCACGGTTTGGGGAGGCAAAGCTAATGCACGACAACGCAAGGCTAGGCAGTGCACGGCTAGGCAAGGAAAGAGTAACGGAAGGCAAGGAAGGCAAGGCAAAGCAAGGCAAAGCAAGGGTAACAGAAGGAACGACACGGCAAGGAGAAACAAGGCTAAGGAACGGCAACGCACGGCTACGAAATGCACGGCAAGGCAAGGAAAGGGTAACGCAAGGCAAGGCACGGTGAGGCAAGGCAAGGCTGATGCACGACAACGCACGGCTAGGCAATGCACGGACAGGCAAGGAAAGGGTAACGCAAGGCAAGGCACGGTGAGGCAAGGCAAGGCAAATGCACGACAACGCACGGCTAGGCAATGCACGGCAAGGCAAGGAAAGGGTAACGCAAGGCAAGGCACGGTCAGGCGAGGCAAGGCTAAGGCACGACAACGCAAGGCTAGGCAATGAACGGAAGGCAAGCAAAGAGTAACGGAAGTCAAGGAAGGCAAGGGAAAGCAAGGGAAGGCAAGGGCAACGAAAGGAACGGCACGGTAAGGGGAAACAAAGCTAAGGCACGACAATGCAGGGCTAGGCAATGCACGGCAAGGCAAGGAAAGGGTAACGCAAGGCAAAGCACGGTGAGGCAAGACAAGGCAAATGCACGACAACGCACGGCTAGGCAATGCACGGCAAGGCAAGGAAAGGGTAACGCAAGGCAAGGCACGGTCAGGCGAGGAAAGGCTAAGGCACGACAACGCAAGGCTTGGCAATGCACGGAAGGAAAGCAAAGAGTAACGGAAGGCAAGGAAGGCAAGGGAAAGCAGGGGAAGGCAAGGGTAACGAAAGGAACGGCACGGTAAGGGGAAACAAGGCTAAGGCACGACAACACAGGGCTAGGCAAAGCAGGGCAAGGCAAGGAAAGGGTAACGCAAGGCAAGGCACGGTTTGGGGAGGAAGGCGAATGCACGACAACGCAAGGCTAGGCAATGCACGGAAGGCAAGCAAAGAGTAACGGAAGGCAAGGAAGGCCAGGGAAAGCAAGGCAAGGCAAGGGTAACAGAAGGAACGGCACGGCAAGGGGAAACAAGGCTAAGGCACGGCAACGCACGGCTAGGCAATGCACGGCAAGGCAAGGAAAGGGTAACGCAAGGCAAGGCACGGTGAGGCAAGGCAAGGCTGATGCACGACAACGCACGGCTAGGCAATGCACGGCAAGGCAAGGAAAGGGTAACGCAAGGCAAGGCACGGTCAGGCAAGGCAAGGCTAAGGCACGACAACTCAAGGCTAGGCAATGCACGGAAGGCAAGCAAAGAGTAACGGATGGCAAGGAAGGCAAGGGAAAGCAAGGGAAGGCAAGGGCAACGAAAGGAACGGCACGGTAAGGGGAAACAAAGCTAAGGCACGACAATGCAGGGCTAGGCAATGCAAGGCAACGCAAGGAAAGGGTAACGCACGGCAAAGCGCGGTGAGGCAAGACAAGGCAAATGCACGACAACGCATGGCTAGGCAATGCACGGCAAGGCAAGGAAAGGGTAACGCAAGGCAAAGCACGGTGAGGCAAGACAAGGCAAATGCACGACAACGCACGGCTAGGCAATGCACGGCAAGGCAAGGAAAGGGTAACTCAAGGCAAGGCACGGTCAGGCGAGGCAAGGCTAAGGCACGACAACTCAAGGCTAGGCAATGCACGGAAGGCAAGCAAAGAGTAACGGAAGGCAAGGAAGGCAAGGGAAAGCAGGGGAAGGCAAGGGTAACGAAAGGAACGGCACGGTAAGGGGAAACAAGGCTAAGGCACGACAACACAGGGCTAGGCAATGCACGGCAAGGCAAGGAAAGGGTAACGCAAGGCAAGGCACGGTGAGGCAAGGCAAGGCTGATGCACGACAACGCACGGCTAGGCAATGCACGGCAAGGCAAGGAAAGGGTAACGCAAGGCAAGGCACGGTAAGGCGCGGCAAGGCTAAGGCACGACAACGCAAGGCTAGGCAATAAACGGAAGGCAAGCAAAGAGTAACGGAAGTCAAGGAAGGCAAGGGAAAGCAGGGGAAGGCAAGGGGAACGGAAGGAACGGCACGGTAAGGGGAAACAAGGCTAAGGCACGACAACGCAGGGCTAGCCAATGCACGGCAAGGAAAGGAAAGGGTAACGCAAGGCAAGGCACCGTTACGCGAGGCAAGGCTAAGGCACGACAACGCAAGGCTAGGCAATGCACGGAAGGCAAGCAAAGAGTAACGGAAGGCAAGGAAGGCAAGGGAAAGCAAGGCAAGGCAAGGGTAACGGAAGGAACGGCACGGCAAGGGGAAACAAGGCTAAGGCACGGCAACGCACGGGTAGGCAATGCACGGCCATTCAAGGAAAGGATAACGCAAGGCAAGGCACGGTAAGGCAAGACAAGGCTAATGCACGACAACGCACGGCTAAGCAATGCACGGCCAGGCAAGGAAAGGGTAACGCAAGGCAAGGCACGGTGAGGCAAGGCAAGGCAAATGCACGACAACGCACGGCTAGGCAATTCACGGCAAGGCAAGGAAAGGGTAACGCAAGGCAAGGCACGGTCAGGCGAGGCAAGGCTAAGGCACGAAAACGCAAGGCTAGGCAATGCACGGAAGTCAAGCAAAGAGGAACGGAAGGCAAGGAAGGCTAGGAAAAGCAGAGAAAGGCAAGGGTAACGGAAGGAACGGCACGGTAAGGGCAAACAAGACTAAGGCACGAGAACACAGGGCTAGGCAATGCAGGGCAAGGCAAGGAAATGGTAACGCAAGGCAAGGCACGGTTTGGGGAGGCAAAGCTAATGCACGACAACGCAAGGCTAGGCAGTGCACGGCTAGGCAAGGAAAGAGTAACGGAAGGAAAGGAAGGCAAGGCAAAGCAAGGCAAGGCAAGTGTAACAAAAGGCAAGGCACGGCAAGGGGAAACAAGGCTAAGGAACGGCAACGCACGGCTACGCAATGCACGGCCAGGCACGAAAGGGTAACGCAAGGCAAGCCACGGTAAGGCAAGACAAGGCTAATGCACGACAACGCACGGCTAGGCAATGCATGGCCAGGCAAGGAAAGGGTAACGCAAGGCAAGGCACGGTCAGGCGAGGCAAGGCTAAGGCACGACAACGCAAGGCTAGGCAATAAACGGAAGGCAAGCAAAGAGTAACGGAAGGCAAGGAAGGCAAGGGAAAGCAATGCAAGGCAAAGGTAACGGACGGAACGGCACGGCAAGGGGAAACAAGGCTAAGGCACGGCAACGCACGGCTAGGCAATGCACGGCAAGGCAAGGAAAGGGTAACGCAAGGCAAGGCACTTCAGGCGAGGCAAGGCTAAGGCACGACAACGCAAGGCTAGGCAATGCACGGAAGGAAAGCAAAGAGTAACGGAAGGCAATGAAAGGAAGGGAAACCAAGGCAAGGTAAGGGTAACGCAAGGCAAGGCACGGTGAGGCTAGGCAAGGCTGATGCACGGCAACGCACGGCTAGGCAATTCACGGCAAGGCAAGGAAAGGGTAACGCAAGGCAAGGCACGGTCAGGCGAGGCAAGGCTAAGGCACGACAACGCAAGTCTAGGCAATGCACGGAAGGCAAGCAAAGAGGAACGGAAGGCAAGGAAGGCTAGGGAAAGCAGGGAAAGGCAAGTGTAACGGAAGGAACGGCACGGTAAGGGCAAACAAGACTAAGGTACGACAACACAGGGCTAGGCAATGCAGGGCAAGGCAAGGAAATGGTAACGCAAGGCAAGGCACGGTTTGGGGAGGCAAAGCTAATGCACGACAACGCAAGGCTAGGCAGTGCACGGCTAGGCAAGGAAAGAGTAAAGGAAGGAAAGGAAGGCAAGGCAAAGCAAGGCAAGGCAAGTGTAACAAAAGGCAAGTCACGGCAAGGGGAAATAAGGCTAAGGAACGGCAACGCACGGCTACGCAATGCACGGCCAGGCAAGGAAAGGGTATCGCAAGGCAAGGCACGGTAAGGCAAGACAAGGCTAATGCACGACAACGCACGGCTAGGCAATGCACGGACAGGCAAGGAAAGGGTAACGCAAGGCAAGGCACGGTGAGGCAAGGCAAGGCAAATGCACGACAACGCACGGCTAGGCAATGCACGGCAAGGCAAGGAAAGGGTAACGCAAGGCAAGGCACGGTCAGGCGAGGCAAGGCTAAGGCACGACAACGCAAGGCTAGGCAATGAACGGAAGGCAAGCAAAGAGTAACGGAAGTCAAGGAAGGCAAGGGAAAGCAAGGGAAGGCAAGGGCAACGAAAGGAACGGCACGGTAAGGGGAAACAAAGCTAAGGCACGACAATGCAGGGCTAGGCAATGCACGGCAAGGCAAGGAAAGGGTAACGCAAGGCAAAGCACGGTGAGGCAAGACAAGGCAAATGCACGACAACGCACGGCTAGGCAATGCACGGCAAGGCAAGGAAAGGGTAACGGAAGGCAAGGCACGGTCAGGCGAGGAAAGGCTAAGGCACGACAACGGAAGGCTTGGCAATGCACGGAAGGCAAGCAAAGAGTAACGGAAGGAAAGGAAGGCAAGGCAAAGCAAGGCAAGGCAAGTGTAACAAAAGGGAAGGCACGGCAAGGGGAAACAAGGCTAAGGAACGGCAACGCACGGCTACGCAATGCACGGCCAGGCAAGGAAAGGGTAACGCAAGGCAAGGCACGGTAAGGCAAGACAAGGCTAATGCACGACAACGCACGGCTAGGCAATGCACGGCCAGGCAAGGAAAGGGTAACGCAAGGCAAGGCACGGTGAGGCAAGGCAAGGCAAATGCACGACAACGCACGGCTAGGCAATGCACGGCAAGGCAAGGAAAGGGTAACGCAAGGCAAGGCACGGTCAGGCGAGGCAAGGCTAAGGCACGACAACGCAAGGCTAGGCAATGAACGGAAGGCAAGCAAAGAGTAACGGAAGGCAAGGGAAAGCAAGGGAAGGCAATGGCAACGAAAGGAACGGCACGGTAAGGGGAAACAAAGCTAAGGCACGACAATGCAGGGCTGGGCAATGCACGGCAAGGCAAGGAAAGGGTAACGGAAGGCAAGAAGGCAAGGCAAAGCAAGGGAAGGCAAGGGTAACAGAAGGAAGGGCACGGCAAGGGGAAACAAGGCTAAGGAACGGCAACGCACGGCTACGAAATGCACGGCAAGGCAAGGAAAGGGTAACGCAAGGCAAGGCACGGTGAGGCAAGGCAAGGATGATGCACGACAACGCACGGCTTGGCAATGCACGGCAAGGCAAGGAAAGGGTAACGCAAGGCAAGGCACGGTCAGGCGAGGCAAGGATGATGCACGACAACGCACGGCTTGGCAATGCACGGCAAGGCAAGGAAAGGGTAACGCAAGGGCAAGGGCAAGGATGATGCACGGGAAAGGGTAACGCAAGGCAAGGCACGGTGAAGGCAAAGGCAAGGAAAGGGTAACAAGGCAAGGCACGGTAAGGCGCGGCAAAGCTAAGGCACGACAACGCAAGGCTAGGCAATAAACGGAAGGCAAGCAAAGAGTAACGGAAGGCAAGGAAGGCAAGGGAAAGCAGGGGAAGGCAAGGGTAACGAAGGACGGCACGGCAAGGGGAAACAAGGCTGCAACGCACGGCGCACGGCAAGGCAAGGAAAGGGTAACGCAAGGCAAGGCACGGTAAGGCAAGACAAGGCTAATGCACGACAACGCACGGCTAGGCAATGCACGGCCAGGCAAGGAAAGGGTTGGCACGACAACGCACGGCTGCACGGCAAAGGCACGGTCAGGGCAAGGCAAAGGGTAACGCAAGGCAAGGCACGGTCAGGCGAGGCAAGGCTAAGGCAAAGCACGGTGAGGCAAGACAAGAAATGCACGACAAAGGCAAGGAAAGGGTAACTCAAGGCACAAGGCAAGGCTAAGGCACGACAACGCAAGGCTAGGCAAGGCAAGGAAGGCAAGGGAAAGCAGGGGAAGGCAAGGGTGCACGGCAACGGCACCGTTACGCGAGGCAAGGCTAAGGCACGACAACGCAAGGCTAGGCAATGCACGGAAGGCAAGCAAAGAGTAACGGAAGGGGCAAGGGAAAGCAAGGCAAGGCAAGGGTAACGCAAGGCAAGGCACGGTAAGGCGGCGGCAAAGCTAAGGCACGACAACGCAAGGCTAGGCAATAAACGGAAGGCAAGCAAAGAGTAACGGAAGGCAAGGAAGGCAAGGGAAAGCAGGGGAAGGCAAGGGTAACGGAAGGAACGGCACGGCAAGGGCACGACAACACAGGGCTAGGCAATGCAGGGCAAGGCAAGGAAATGGTAACGCAAGGCAAGGCACGGTTTGGGGAGGCAAAGCTAATGCACGACAACGCAAGGCTAGGCAGTGCACGGCTAGGCAAGGAAAGAGTAACGGAAGGCAAGAAGGCAAGGCAAAGCAAGGGAAGGCAAGGGTAACAGAAGGAAGGGCACGGCAAGGGGAAACAAGGCTAAGGAACGACAACGCACGGCTACGAAATGCACGGCAAGGCAAGGAAAGGGTAACGCAAGGCAAGGCACGGTGAGGCAAGGCAAGGTTGATGCACGACAATGCACGGCTAGGCAATGCACGGCAAGGCAAGGAAAGGGTAACGCAAGGCAAGGCACGGTCAGGCGAGGCAAGGCTAAGGCAAGACAACGCAAGGCTAGGCAATGCACGGCAAGGCAAGGAAAGGGTAACGCAAGGCAAGGCACGGTGAGGCAAGGCAAGGCTGATGCACGACAACGCACGGCTTGGCAATGCACGGCAAGGCAAGGAAAGGGTAACGCAAGGCAAGGCACGGTCAGGCGAGGCAAGGCTAAGGCACGACAACACAAGGCTAGGCAATGCACGGCAAGGCAAGGAAAGGGTAACGCAAGGCAAGGAAGGCAAGGGAAAGCAGGGGAAGGCAAGGGTAACGGAAAGAACGGCACGGCAAGGGGAAACAAGGCTACGGCACGGCAACGCACGGCTAGGCAATGCACGGAAGGAAAGCAAAGAGTAACGGAAGGCAATGAAAGGAAGGGAAAGGAAGGCAAGGTAAGGGTAACGCAAGGCAAGGCACGGTGAAGCAAGGCAAGGCTGATGCACGACAACGCACGGCTAGGCAATTCACGGCAAGGCAAGGAAAGGGTAACGCAAGGCAATGCACGGTCAGGCGAGGCAAGGCTAAGGCACGACAACGCAAGGCTAGGCAATGCACGGAAGGCAAGCAAAGAGGAACGGAAGGCAAGGAAGGCTAGGGAAAGCAGGGAAAGGCAAGGGTAACGGAAGGAACGGTACGGTAAGGGCAAACAAGACTAAGGCACGACAACACAGGGCTAGGCAATGCAGGGCAAGGCAAGGAAATGGTAACGCAAGGCAAGGCACGGTTTGGGGAGGCAAAGCTAATGCACGACAACGCAAGGCTAGGCAGTGCACGGCTAGGGAAGGAAAGAGTAACGGAAGGAAAGGAAGGCAAGGCAAAGCAAGGCAAGGCAAGTGTAACAAAAGGCAAGGCACGACAAGGGGAAACAAGGCTAAGGAACGGCAACGCACGGCTACGCAATGCACGGCCATGCAAGGAAAGGGTAACGCAAGGCAAGGCACGGTAAGGCAAGACAAGGCTAATGCACGACAACGCACGGCTAGGCAATGCACGGCCAGGCAAGGAAAGGGTAACGCAAGGCAAGGCTCGGTGAGGCAAGGCAAGGCAAATGCACGACAACGCACGGCTAGGCAATGCACGGCAAGGCAAGGAAAGGGTAACGCAAGGCAAGGCACGGTCAGGCGAGGCAAGGCTAAGGCACGACAACGTACGGCTAGGCAATGCACGGCCAGGCAAGGAAAGGGAAACGCAAGGCAAGGCACGGTGAGGCGAGGCAAGGCTAAGGCACGACAACGCAAGGCTAGGCAATGAACGGAAGGCAAGCAAAGAGTAACGGAAGGCAAGGAAGGCAAGGGAAAGCAAGGGAAGGCAAGGGTAACAAAAGGAACGGCACGGTAAGGGGAAACAAGGCTAAGGCACGACAACACAGGGCTAGGCAATGCAGGGCAAGGCAAGGAAAGGGTAACGCAAGGCAAGGCACGGTTTGGGGAGGAAGGCGCATGCACGACAACGCAAGGCTAGGCAATGCACGGAAGGCAAGCAAAGAGTAACGGAAGGCAAGGAAGGCAAGGGAAAGCAAGGTAAGGCAAGGGTAACAGAAGGAACGGCACGGCAAGGGGAAACAACGCTAAGGCACGGCAACGCACGGCTAGGCAATGCACGGCAAGGCAAGGAAAGGGTAACGCAAGGCAAGGCACGATGAGGCAAGGCAAGGCTGATGCACGACAACGCACGGCTAGGCAATGCACGGCAAGGCAAGGAAAGGGTAACGCAAGGCAAGGCACGGTCAGGCGAGGCAAGGCTAAGGCACGACAATGCAAGGCTAGGCAATGCACGGCAAGGCAAGGAAAGGGTAACGCAAGGCAAGGCACGGTAAGGCGCGGCAAGGCTAATGCACGACAACGCAAGGCTAGGCAATAAACGGAAGGCAAGCAAAGAGTAACGGAAGGCAAGGAAGGCAAGGGAAAGCAAGGCAAGGCAAAGGTAACGGAAGGAACGGCACGGCAAGGGGAAACAAGGCTAAGGCACGGCAACGCACGGCTAGGCAATGCACGGCAAGGCAAGGAAAGGGTAACGCAAGGCAAGGCACTTCAGGCGAGGCAAGGCTAAGGCACGACAACGCAAGGCTAGGCAATGCACGGAAGGAAAGCAAAGAGTAACGGAAGGCAATGAAAGGAAGGGAAAGCAAGGCAAGGCAAGGGCAACGGAGGAACGGCACGGTAAGGGGAAACAAGGCTAAGGCACGGCAACGCACGGCTAGGCAATGCACGGAAGGAAAGCAAAGAGTAACGGAAGGCAAGGAAGGCAAGGGAAAGCAGGGGAAGGCAAGGGTAACGAAAGGAACGGCACGGTAAGGGGAAACAAGGCTAAGGCACGACAACACAGGGCTAGGCAATGCAGGGCAAGGAAAGGAAAGGGTAACGCAAGGCAAGGCACGGTTTGGGGAGGAAGGCGAATGCACGACAACGCAAGGCTAGGCAATGCACGGAAGGCAAGCAAAGAGTAACGGAAGGCAAGGAAGGCAAGGGAAAGCAAGGCAAGGCAAGGGTAACAGAAGGAACGGCACGGCAAGGGGAAACAAGGCTAAGGCACGGCAACGCACGGCTAGGCAATGCACGGCAAGGCAAGGAAAGGGTAACGCAAGGCAAGGCACGGTAAGGCGCGGCAAGGCTAAGGCACGACAACGCAAGGCTAGGCAATGCACGGAAGGAAAGCAAAGAGTAACGGAAGGCAATGAAAGGAAGGGAAAGCAAGGCAAGGTAAGGGTAACGCAAGGCAAGGCACGGTGAGGCAAGGCAAGGCTGATGCACTACAACGCACGGCTAGGCAATTCACGGCAAGGCAAGGAAAGGGTAACGCAAGGCAAGGCACGGTCAGGCGAGGCAAGGCTAAGGCACGACAACGCAAGGCTAGGCAATGCACGGAAGGCAAGCAAAGAGGAACGGAAGGCAAGGAAGGCTAGGGAAAGCAGGGAAAGGCAAAGGTAACGGAAGGAACGGCACGGTAAGGGCAAACAAGAGTAAGGCACGACAACACAGGGCTAGGCAATGCAGGGCAAGGCAAGGAAATGGTAACGCAAGGCAAGGCACGGTTTGGGGAGGAAGGCGCATGCACGACAACGCAAGGCTGGGCAATCCACGGAAGGCAAGCAAAGAGTAACGGAAGGCAAGGAAGGCAAGGGAAAGCAAGGCAAGGCAAGGGTAACAGAAGGAACGGCACGGCAAGGGGAAACAAGGCTAAGGCACGGCAACGCACGGCTAGGCAATTCACGGCAAGGCAAGGAACGGGTAACGCAAGGCAAGGCACGATGAGGCAAGGCAAGGCTGATGCACGACAACGCACTGCTAGGCAATGCACGGCAAGGCAAGGAAAGGGTAACGCAAGGCAAGGCACGGTCAGGCGAGGCAAGGCTAAGGCGCGACAATGCAAGGCTGGGCAATGCACGGCAAGGCAAGACAAGGGTAACGCAAGGCAAGGCACGGTAAGGCGCTTCAAGGCTAAGGCACGACAACGCAAGGCTAGGCAATAAACGGAAGGCAAGCAAAGAGTAACGGAAGGCAAGGAAGGCAAGGGAAAGCAGGGGAAGGCAAGGGTAACGGAAGGAACGGCACGGTAAGGGGAAACAAGGCTAAGGCACGACAACGCAGGGCTAGGCAATGCACGGCAAGGCAAGGAAAGGGTAACGCAAGGCAAGGCACCGTTACGCGAGGCAAGGCTAAGGCACGACAACGCAAGGCTAGGCAATGCACGGAAGGCAAGCAAAGAGTAACGGAAGGCAAGGAAGGCAAGGGAAAGCAAGGCAAGGCAAGGGTAACAGAAGGAACGGCACGGCAAGGGGAAACAAGGCTAAGGCACGGCAACGCACGGCTAGGCAATGCACGGAAGGAAAGCAAAGAGTAACGGAAGGCAAGGAAGGCAAGGGAAAGCAAGGGAAGGCAAGGGTAACGAAAGGAACGGCACGGTAAGGGGAAACAAGGCTAAGGCACGACAACACAGGGCTAGGCAATGCAGGGCAAGGCAAGGAAAGGGTAACGCAAGGCAAGGCACGGTTTGGGGAGGAAGGCGAATGCACGACAACGCAAGGCTAGGCAATGCACGAAAGGCAAGCAAAGAGTAACGGAAGGCAAGGAAGGCAAGGGAAAGCAAGGCAAGGCAAGGGTAACAGAAGGAACGGCACGGCAAGGGGAAACAAGGCTAAGGCACGGCAACGCACGGCTAGGCAATGCACGGCAAGGCAAGGAAAGGGTAACGCAAGGCAAGGCACGGTGAGGCAAGGCAAGGCTGATGCACGACAACGCACGGCTAGGCTATGCACGGCAAGGCAAGGAAAGGGTAACGCAAGGCAAGGCACGGTCAGGCGAGGCAAGGCTAAGGCAGGACAACGCAAGGCTAGGCAATGCACGGAAGGCAAGCAAAGAGTAACGGAAGGCAAGGAAGGCAAGGGAAAGCAGGGGAAGGCAAGGGTAACGGAAGGAACGGCACGGCAAGGGGAAACAAGGCTAAGGCACGGCAACGCACGGCTAGGCAATGCACGGCAAGGCAAGGAAAGGGTAACGCAAGGCAAGGCACCGTTACGCGAGGCAAGGCTAAGGCACGACAACGCAAGGCTAGGCAATGCACGGAAGGCAAGCAAAGAGTAACGGAAGGCAAGGAAGGCAAGGGAAAGTAAGGCAAGGCAAGGGTAACGGAAGGAACGGCACGGCAAGGGGAAACAAGGCTAAGGCACGGCAACGCATGGCTAGGCAATGCACGGCAAGGCAAGGAAAGGGTAACGCAAGGCAAGGCACTGTCAGGCGAGGCAAGGCTAAGGCACGACAACGCAAGGCTAGGCAATGCACGGAAGGAAAGCAAAGAGTAACAGAAGGCAATGAAAGTAAGGGAAAGCAAAGCAAGGTAAGGGTAACGCAAGGCAAGGCACGGTAAGGCAAGACAAGGCTGATGCACGACAACGCACGGCTAGGCAATTCACGGCAAGGCAAGGAAAGGGTAACGCAAGGCAAGGCACGGTCAGGCGAGGCAAGGCTAAGGCACGACAACGCAAGGCTAGGCAATGCACGGAAGGCAAGCAAAGAGGAACGGAAGGCAAGGAAGGCTAGGGAAAGCAGGGAAAGGCAAAGGTAACGGAAGGAACGGCACGGTAAGGGCAAACAAGACTAAGGCACGACAACACAGGGCTAGGCAATGCAGGGCAAGGCAAGGAAATGGTAACGCAAGGCAAGGCACGGTTTGGGGAGGCAAAGCTAATGCACGACAACGCAAGGCTAGGCAGTGCACGGCTAGGCAAGGAAAGAGTAACGGAAGGAAAGGAAGGCAAGGCAAAGCAAGGCAAGGCAAGTGTAACAAAAGGCAAGGCACGGCAAGGGGAAACAAGGCTAAGGAACGGCAACGCACGGCTACGCAATGCACGGCCAGGCAAGGAAAGGGTAACGCAAGGCAAGGCACGGTAAGGCAAGACAAGGCTAATGCACGACAACGCACGGCTAGGCAATGCACGGCCGGGCAAGGAAAGGGTAACGCAAGGCAAGGCACGGTGAGGCAAGGCAAGGCAAATGCACGACAACGCAAGGCTAGGCAATGCACGGCAAGGCAAGGAAAGGGTAACGCAAGGCAAGGCACGGTCAGGCGAGGCAAGGCTAAGGCACGACAACGCAAGGCTAGGCAATGAACGGAAGGCAAGCAAAGAGTAACGGAAGGCAAGGAAGGCAAGGGAAAGCAAGGGAAGGCAAGGGCAACGAAAGGAACGGCACGGTAAGGGGAAACAAAGCTAAGGCACGACAATGCAGGGCTAGGCAATGCACGGCAAGGCAAGGAAAGGGTAACGCAAGGCAAAGCACGGTGAGGCAACACAAGGCAAATGCACGACAACGCACGGCTAGGCAATGCACGGCAAGGCAAGGAAAGGGTAACTCAAGGCAAGGCACGGTCAGGCGAGGCAAGGCTAAGGCACGACAACGCACGGCTAGGCAATGCACGGAAGGCAAGCAAAGAGTAACGGAAGGCAAGGAAGGCAAGGGAAAGCAGGGGAAGGCAAGGGTAACGAAAGGAACGGCACGGTAAGGGGAAACAAGGCTAAGGCACGACAACACAGGGCTAGGCAATGCAGGGCAAGGCAAGGAAAGGGTAACGCAAGGCAAGGCACGGTTTGGGGAGGAAGGCGAATGCACGACAACGCAAGGCTAGGCAATGCACGGAAGGCAAGCAAAGAGTAACGGAAGGCAAGGAAGGCAAGGGAAAGCAAGGCAAGGCAAGGGTAACAGAAGGAACGGCACGGCAAGGGGAAACAAGGCTAAGGAACGGCAACGCACGGCTACGCAATGCACGGCAAGGCAAGGAAAGGGTAACGCAAGGCAAGGCACGGTGAGGCAAGGCAAGGCTGATGCACGACAACGCACGGCTAGGCAATGCACGGCAAGGCAAGGAAAGGGTAACGCAAGGCAAGGCACGGTCAGGCGAGGCAAGGCTAAGGCACGACAACGCAAGGCTAGGCAATGCACGGAAGGCAAGCAAAGAGTAACGGAAGGCAAGGAAGGCAAGGGAAAGCAGGGGAAGGCAAGGGTAACGGAAGGACCGGCACGGTAAGGGGAAACAAGGCTAAGGCACGACAACGCAGGGCTAGCCAATGCACGGCAAGGAAAGGAAAGAGTAACGCAAGGGAAGGCACCGTTACGCGAGGCAAGGCTAAGGCACGAAAACGCAAGGCTAGGCAATGCACGGAAGGCAAGCAAAGAGTAACGGAAGGCAAGGAAGGCAAGGGAAAGCAAGGCAAGGCAAAGGTAACGGAAGGAACGGCACGGCAAGGGGAAACAAGGATAAGGCACGGCAACGCACGGCTAGGCAATGCACGGCAAGGCAAGGAAAGGGTAACGCAAGGCAAGGCACTTCAGGCGAGGCAAGGCTAAGGCACGACAACGAAAGGCTAGGCAATGCACGGAAGGAAAGCAAAGAGTAACGGAAGGCAATGAAAGGAAGGGAAACCAAGGCAAGGTAAGGGTAACGCAAGGCAAGGCACGGTGAGGCAAGGCAAGACTGATGCACGGCAACGCACGGCTAGGCAATTCACGGCAAGGCAAGGAAAGGGTAACGCAAGGCAAGGCACGGTGAGGCAAGGCAAGGCAAATGCACGACAACGCACGGCTAGGCAATGCACGGCAAGGCAAGGAAAGGGTAACGCAAGGCAAGGCACGGTGAGGCAAGGCAAGGCAAATGCACGACAACGCAATTTTAGGCAATGCACGGAAGGCAAGCAAAGAGGAACGGAAGGCAAGGAAGGCTAGGGAAAGCAGGGAAAGGCAAGGGTAACGGAAGGAACGGCACGGTAAGGGCAAACAAGACTAAGGTACGACAACACAGGGCTAGGCAATGCAGGGCAAGGCAAGGAAATGGTAACGCAAGGCAAGGCACGGTTTGGGGAGGCAAAGCTAATGCACGACAACGCAAGGCTAGGCAGTGCACGGCTAGGCAAGGAAAGAGTAACGGAAGGAAAGGAAGGCAAGGCAAAGCAAGGCAAGGCAAGTGTAACAAAAGGCAAGGCACGGCAAGGGGAAACAAGGCTACGGCACGGCAACGCACGGCTAGGCAATGCACGGCAAGGCAAGGAAAGGGTAACGCAAGGCAAGGCACGGTAAGGCAAGACAAGGCTAATGCACGACAACGCACGGCTAGGCAATGCACGGCCAGGCAAGGAAAGGGTAACGCAAGGCAAGGCACGGTGCGGCAAGGCAAGGCAAATGCACGACAACGCACGGCTAGGCAATGCACGGCAAGGCAAGGAAAGGGTAACGCAAGGCAAGGCACGGTCAGGCGAGGCAAGGCTAAGGCACGACAACGCAAGGCTAGGCAATGAACGGAAGGCAAGCAAAGAGTAACGGAAGGCAAGGAAGGCAAGGGAAAGCAAGGGAAGGCAAGGGCAACGAAAGGAACGGCACGGTAAGGGGAAACAAAGCTAAGGCAGGACAATGCAGGGCTAGGCAATGCACGGCAAGGCAAGGAAAGGGTAACGCAAGGCAAAGCACGGTGAGGCAAGACAAGGCAAATGCACGACAACGCACGGCTAGGCAATGCACGGCAAGGCAAGGAAAGGGTAACTCAAGGCAAGGCACGGTCAGGCGAGGCAAGGCTAAGGCACGACAACGCAAGGCTAGGCAATGCACGGAAGGCAAGCAAAGAGTAACGGAAGGCAAGGAAGGCAAGGGAAAGCAGGGGAAGGCAAGGGTAACGGAAGGAACGGCACGGTAAGGGGAAACAAGGCTAAGGCACGACAACGCAGGGCTAGCCAATGCACGGCAAGGAAAGGAAAGGGTAACGCAAGGCAAGGCACCGTTACGCGAGGCAAGGCTAAGGCACGACAACGCAAGGCTAGGCAATGCACGGAAGGCAAGCAAAGAGTAACGGAAGGCAAGGAAGGCAAGGGAAAGCAAGGCAAGGCAAGGGTAACGGAAGGAACGGCACGGCAAGGGGAAACAAGGCTAAGGCACGGCAACGCACGGCTAGGCAATGCACGGCAAGGCAAGGAAAGGGTAACGCAAGGCAAGGCACTGTCAGGCGAGGCAAGGCTAAGACACGACAACGCAAGGCTAGGCAATGCACGGAAGGAAAGCAAAGAGTAACAGAAGGCAATGAAAGTAAGGGAAAGCAAAGCAAGGTAAGGGTAACGCAAGGCAAGGCACGGTAAGGCAAGACAAGGCTAATGCACGACAACGCACGGCTAGGCAATTCACGGCAAGGCAAGGAAAGGGTAACGCAAGGCAAGGCACGGTCAGGCGAGGCAAGGCTAAGGCACGACAACGCAAGGCTAGGCAATGCACGGAAGGCAAGCAAAGAGGAACGGAAGGCAAGGAAGGCTAGGGAAAGCAGGGAAAGGCAAGGGTAACGGAAGGAACGGCACGGTAAGGGCAAACAAGACTAAGGCACGACAACACAGGGCTAGGCAATGCAGGGCAAGGCAAGGAAATGGTAACGCAAGGCAAGGCACGGTTTGGGGAGGCAAAGCTAATGCACGACAACGCAAGGCTAGGCAGTGCACGGCTAGGCAAGGAAAGAGTAACGGAAGGCAAGAAGGCAAGGCAAAGCAAGGGAAGGCAAGGGTAACAGAAGGAAGGGCACGGCAAGGGGAAACAAGGCTAAGGAACGACAACGCACGGCTACGAAATGCACGGCAAGGCAAGGAAAGGGTAACGCAAGGCAAGGCACGGTGAGGCAAGGCAAGGTTGATGCACGACAATGCACGGCTAGGCAATGCACGGCAAGGCAAGGAAAGGGTAACGCAAGGCAAGGCACGGTCAGGCGAGGCAAGGCTAAGGCAAGACAACGCAAGGCTAGGCAATGCACGGCAAGGCAAGGAAAGGGTAACGCAAGGCAAGGCACGGTGAGGCAAGGCAAGGCTGATGCACGACAACGCACGGCTTGGCAATGCACGGCAAGGCAAGGAAAGGGTAACGCAAGGCAAGGCACGGTCAGGCGAGGCAAGGCTAAGGCACGACAACACAAGGCTAGGCAATGCACGGCAAGGCAAGGAAAGGGTAACGCAAGGCAAGGAAGGCAAGGGAAAGCAGGGGAAGGCAAGGGTAACGGAAAGAACGGCACGGCAAGGGGAAACAAGGCTACGGCACGGCAATGCACGGCTAGGCAATGCACGGAAGGAAAGCAAAGAGTAACGGAAGGCAATGAAAGGAAGGGAAAGGAAGGCAAGGTAAGGGTAACGCAAGGCAAGGCACGGTGAAGCAAGGCAAGGCTGATGCACGACAACGCACGGCTAGGCAATTCACGGCAAGGCAAGGAAAGGGTAACGCAAGGCAATGCACGGTCAGGCGAGGCAAGGCTAAGGCACGACAACGCAAGGCTAGGCAATGCACGGAAGGCAAGCAAAGAGGAACGGAAGGCAAGGAAGGCTAGGGAAAGCAGGGAAAGGCAAGGGTAACGGAAGGAACGGTACGGTAAGGGCAAACAAGACTAAGGCACGACAACACAGGGCTAGGCAATGCAGGGCAAGGCAAGGAAATGGTAACGCAAGGCAAGGCACGGTTTGGGGAGGCAAAGCTAATGCACGACAACGCAAGGCTAGGCAGTGCACGGCTAGGGAAGGAAAGAGTAACGGAAGGAAAGGAAGGCAAGGCAAAGCAAGGCAAGGCAAGTGTAACAAAAGGCAAGGCACGACAAGGGGAAACAAGGCTAAGGAACGGCAACGCACGGCTACGCAATGCACGGCCATGCAAGGAAAGGGTAACGCAAGGCAAGGCACGGTAAGGCAAGACAAGGCTAATGCACGACAACGCACGGCTAGGCAATGCACGGCCAGGCAAGGAAAGGGTAACGCAAGGCAAGGCACGGTGAGGCAAGGCAAGGCAAATGCACAACAACGCACGGCTAGGCAATGCACGGCAAGGCAAGGAAAGGGTAACGCAAGGCAAGGCACGGTCAGGCGAGGCAAGGCTAAGGCACGACAACGTACGGCTAGGCAATGCACGGCCAGGCAAGGAAAGGGAAACGCAAGGCAAGGCACGGTGAGGCGAGGCAAGGCTAAGGCACGACAACGCAAGGCTAGGCAATGAACGGAAGGCAAGCAAAGAGTAACGGAAGGCAAGGAAGGCAAGGGAAAGCAAGGGAAGGCAAGGGTAACAAAAGGAACGGCACGGTAAGGGGAAACAAGGCTAAGGCACGACAACACAGGGCTAGGCAATGCAGGGCAAGGCAAGGAAAGGGTAACGCAAGGCAAGGCACGGTTTGGGGAGGAAGGCGCATGCACGACAACGCAAGGCTAGGCAATGCACGGAAGGCAAGCAAAGAGTAACGGAAGGCAAGGAAGGCAAGGGAAAGCAAGGCAAGGCAAGGGTAACAGAAGGAACGGCACGGCAAGGGGAAACAACGCTAAGGCACGGCAACGCACGGCTAGGCAATGCACGGCAAGGCAAGGAAAGGGTAACGCAAGGCAAGGCACGATGAGGCAAGGCAAGGCTGATGCACGACAACGCACGGCTAGGCAATGCACGGCAAGGCAAGGAAAGGGTAACGCAAGGCAAGGCACGGTCAGGCGAGGCAAGGCTAAGGCACGACAATGCAAGGCTAGGCAATGCACGGCAAGGCAAGGAAAGGGTAACGCAAGGCAAGGCACGGTAAGGCGCGGCAAGGCTAATGCACGACAACGCAAGGCTAGGCAATAAACGGAAGGCAAGCAAAGAGTAACGGAAGGCAAGGAAGGCAAGGGAAAGCAAGGCAAGGCAAAGGTAACGGAAGGAACGGCACGGCAAGGGGAAACAAGGCTAAGGCACGGCAACGCACGGCTAGGCAATGCACGGCAAGGCAAGGAAAGGGTAACGCAAGGCAAGGCACTTCAGGCGAGGCAAGGCTAAGGCACGACAACGCAAGGCTAGGCAATGCACGGAAGGAAAGCAAAGAGTAACGGAAGGCAATGAAAGGAAGGGAAACCAAGGCAAGGCAAGGGCAACGAAAGGAACGGCACGGTAAGGGGAAACAAGGCTAAGGCACGGCAACGCACGGCTAGGCAATGCACGGAAGGAAAGCAAAGAGTAACGGAAGGCAAGGAAGGCAAGGGAAAGCAGGGGAAGGCAAGGGTAACGAAAGGAACGGCACGGTAAGGGGAAACAAGGCTAAGGCACGGCAACGCACGGCTAGGCAATGCACGGCAAGGCAAGGAAAGGGTAACGCAAGGCAAGGCACGGTGAGGCAAGGCAAGGCTGATGCACGACAACGCACGGCTAGGCTATGCACGGCAAGGCAAGGAAAGGGTAACGCAAGGCAAGGCACGGTCAGGCGAGGCAAGGCTAAGGCAGGACAACGCAAGGCTAGGCAATGCACGGAAGGCAAGCAAAGAGTAACGGAAGGCAAGGAAGGCAAGGGAAAGCAAGGCAAGGCAAGGGTAACGGAAGGCAAGGCACTGTCAGGCGAGGCAAGGCTAAGGCACGACAACGCAAGGCTAGGCAATGCACGGAAGGAAAGCAAAGAGTAACGGAAGGCAATGAAAGTAAGGGAAAGCAAAGCAAGGTAAGGGTAACGCAAGGCAAGGCACGGTGAGGCAAGGCAAGGCTGATGCACGACAACGCACGGCTAGGCAATTCACGGCAAGGCAAGGAATGGGTAACGCAAGGCAAGGCACGGTCAGGCGAGGCAAGGCTAAGGCACGACAACGCAAGGCTAGGCAATGCACGGAAGGCAAGGAAGGCTAGGGAAAGCAGGGAAAGGCAAGGGTAACGGAAGGAACGGCACGGTAAGGGCAAACAAGACTAAGGCACGACAACACAGGGCTAGGCAATGCAGGGCAAGGCAAGGAAATGGTAACGCAAGGCAAGGCACGGTTTGGGGAGGCAAAGCTAATGCACGACAACGCAAGGCTAGGCAGTGCACGGCTAGGCAAGGAAAGAGTAACGGAAGGAAAGGAAGGCAAGGCAAAGCAAGGCAAGGCAAGTGTAACAAAAGGCAAGGCACGGCAAGGGGAAACAAGGCTAAGGAACGGCAACGCACGGCTACGCAATGCACGGCCAGGCAAGGAAAGGGTAACGCAAGGCAAGGCACGGTAAGGCAAGACAAGGCTAATGCACGACAACACACGGCTAGGCAATGCACGGACAGGCAAGGAAAGGGTAATGCAAGACAAGGCACGGTGAGGCAAGGCAAGGCAAATGCACGACAACGCACGGCTAGGCAATGCACGGCAAGGCAAGGAAAGGGTAACGCAAGGCAAGGCACGGTCAGGCGAGGCAAGGCTAAGGCACGACAACGCAAGGCTAGGCAATGAACGGAAGGCAAGCAAAGAGTAACGGAAGGCAAGGAAGGCAAGGGAAAGCAAGGGAAGGCAAGGGCAACGAAAGGAACGGCACGGTAAGGGGAAACAAAGCTAAGGCAGGACAATGCAGGGCTAGGCAATGCACGGCAAGGCAAGGAAAGTGTAACGCAAGGCAAAGCACGGTGAGGCAAGACAAGGCAAATGCACGACAACGCACGACTAGGCAATGCACGGCAAGGCAAGGAAAGGGTAACTCAAGGCAAGGCACGGTCAGGCGAGGCAAGGCTAAGGCACGGCAACGCAAGGCTAGGCAATGCACGGAAGGCAAGCAAAGAGTAACGGAAGGCAAGGAAGGCAAGGGAAAGCAGGGGAAGGCAAGGGTAACGAAAGGAACGGCACGGTAAGGGGAAACAAGGCTAAGGCACGACAACACAGGGCTAGACAATGCAGGGCAAGGCAAGGAAAGGGTAACGCAAGGCAAGGCACGGTTTGGGGAGGAAGGCGAATGCACGACAACGCAAGGCTAGGCAATGCACGGAAGGCAAGCAAAGAGTAACGGAAGGCAAGGAAGGCAAGGGAAAGCAAGGCAAGGCAAGGGTAACAGAAGGAACGGCACGGCAAGGGGAAACAAGGCTAAGGCACGGCAACGCACGGCTAGGCAATGCACGGCAAGGCAAGGAAAGGGTAACGCAAGGCAAGGCACGGTGAGGCAAGGCAAGGCAAATGCACGACAACGCACGGCTAGGCAATGCACGGCAAGGCAAGGAAAGGGTAACGCAAGGCAAGGCACGGTCAGGCGAGGCAAGGCTAAGGCACGACAACGCAAGGCTAGGCAATGAACGGAAGGCAAGCAAAGAGTAACGGAAGGCAAGGAAGGCAAGGGAAAGCAAGGGAAGGCAAGGGCAACGAAAGGAACGGCACGGTAAGGGGAAACAAAGCTAAGGCACGACAATGCAGGGCTAGGCAATGCACGGCAAGGCAAGGAAAGGGTAACGCAAGGCAAAGCACGGTGAGGCAAGACAAGGCAAATGCACGACAACGCACGGCTAGGCAATGCACGGCAAGGCAAGGAAAGGGTAACTCAAGGCAAGGCACGGTCAGGCGAGGCAAGGCTAAGGCACGACAACGCAAGGCTAGGCAATGCACGGAAGGCAAGCAAAGAGTAACGGAAGGCAAGGAAGGCAAGGGAAAGCAGGGCAAGGCAAGGGTAACGAAAGGAACGGCACGGTAAGGGGAAACAAGGCTAAGGCACGACAACACAGGGCTAGGCAATGCAGGGCAAGGCAAGGAAAGGGTAACGCAAGGCAAGGCACGGTTTGGGGAGTCAAAGCTAATGCACGACAACGCAAGGCTAGGCAGTGCACGGCTAGGCAAGGAAAGAGTAACGGAAGGCAAGAAGGCAAGGCAAAGCAAGGCAAGGCAACGTTAACAGAAGGAAGGGCACGGCAAGGGGAAACAAGGCTAAGGAATGGCAACGCACGGCTACGAAATGCACGGCAAGGCAAGGAACGGGTAACGCAAGGCAAGGCACGGTGAGGCAAGGCAAGGCTGATGCACGACAACGCACGGCTAGGCAATGCACGGCAAGGCAAGGAAAGGGTAACGCAAGGCAAGGCACGGTCAGGCGAGGCAAGGCTAAGGCAAGACAACGCAAGGCTAGGCAATGCACGGCAAGGCAAGGAAAGGGTAACGCAAGGCAAGGCACGGTAAGGCGCGGCAAGGCTAAGGCACGACAACGCAAGGCTAGGCAATGCACGGAAGGAAAGCAAAGAGTAACGGAAGGCAATGAAAGGAAGGGAAAGCAAGGCAAGGTAAGGGTAACGCAAGGCAAGGCACGGTGAGGCAAGGCAAGGCTGATGCACTACAACGCACGGCTAGGCAATTCACGGCAAGGCAAGGAAAGGGTAACGCAAGGCAAGGCACGGTCAGGCGAGGCAAGGCTAAGGCACGACAACGCAAGGCTAGGCAATGCACGGAAGGCAAGCAAAGAGGAACGGAAGGCAAGGAAGGCTAGGGAAAGCAGGGAAAGGCAAAGGTAACGGAAGGAACGGCACGGTAAGGGCAAACAAGAGTAAGGCACGACAACACAGGGCTAGGCAATGCAGGGCAAGGCAAGGAAATGGTAACGCAAGGCAAGGCACGGTTTGGGGAGGAAGGCGCATGCACGACAACGCAAGGCTAGGCAATGCACGGAAGGCAAGCAAAGAGTAACGGAAGGCAAGGAAGGCAAGGGAAAGCAAGGCAAGGCAAGGGTAACAGAAGGAACGGCACGGCAAGGGGAAACAAGGCTAAGGCACGGCAACGCACGGCTAGGCAATTCACGGCAAGGCAAGGAACGGGTAACGCAAGGCAAGGCACGATGAGGCAAGGCAAGGCTGATGCACGACAACGCACTGCTAGGCAATGCACGACAAGGCAAGGAAAGGGTAACGCAAGGCAAGGCACGGTCAGGCGAGGCAAGGCTAAGGCGCGACAATGCAAGGCTGGGCAATGCACGGCAAGGCAAGGAAAGGGTAACGCAAGGCAAGGCACGGTAAGGCGCTTCAAGGCTAAGGCACGACAACGCCAGGCTAGGCAATAAACGGAAGGCAAGCAAAGAGTAACCGAAGGCAAGGAAGGCAAGGGAAAGCAGGGGAAGGCAAGGGTAACGGAAGGAACGGCACGGTAAGGGGAAACAAGGCTAAGGCACGAAAACGCAGGGCTAGCCAATGCACGGCAAGGAAAGGAAAGGGTAACGCAAGGCAAGGCACCGTTACGCGAGGCAAGGCTAAGGCACGACAACGCAAGGCTAGGCAATGCACGGAAGGCAAGCAAAGAGTAACGGAAGGCAAGGAAGGCAAGGGAAAGCAAGGCAAGGCAAGGGTAACGGAAGGAACGGCACGGCAAGGGGAAACAAGGCTAAGGCACGGCAACGCACGGCTAGGCAATGCACGGAAGGAAAGCAAAGAGTAACGGAAGGCAAGGAAGGCAAGGGAAAGCAGGGGAAGGCAAGGTAACGAAAGGAACGGCACGGTAAGGGGAAACAAGGCTAAGGCACGACAACACAGGGCTAGGCAATGCAGGGCAAGGCAAGGAAAGGGTAACGCAAGGCAAGGCACGGTTTGGGGAGGAAGGCGAATGCACGACAACGCAAGGCTAGGCAATGCACGAAAGGCAAGCAAAGAGTAACGGAAGGCAAGGAAGGCAAGGGAAAGCAAGGCAAGGCAAGGGTAACAGAAGGAACGGCACGGCAAGGGGAAACAAGGCTAAGGCACGGCAACGCACGGCTAGGCAATGCACGGCAAGGCAAGGAAAGGGTAACGCAAGGCAAGGCACGGTGAGGCAAGGCAAGGCTGATGCACGACAACGCACGGCTAGGCTATGCACGGCAAGGCAAGGAAAGGGTAACGCAAGGCAAGGCACGGTCAGGCGAGGCAAGGCTAAGGCAGGACAACGCAAGGCTAGGCAATGCACGGAAGGCAAGCAAAGAGTAACGGAAGGCAAGGAAGGCAAGGGAAAGCAAGGCAAGGCAAGGGTAACGGAAGGAACGGCACGGCAAGGGGAAACAAGGCTAAGGCACGGCAACGCACGGCTAGGCAATGCACGGCAAGGGAAGGAAAGGGTAAGGCAAGGCAAGGCACCGTTACGCGAGGCAAGGCTAAGGCACGACAACGCAAGGCTAGGCAATGCATGGAAGGCAAGCAAAGAGTAACGGAAGGCAAGGAAGGCAAGGGAAAGCAAGGCAAGGCAAGGGTAACGGAAGGAACGGCACGGCAAGGGGAAACAAGGCTAAGGCACGGCAACGCATGGCTAGGCAATGCACGGCAAGGCAAGGAAAGGGTAACGCAAGGCAAGGCACTGTCAGGCGAGGCAAGGCTAAGGCACGACAACGCAAGGCTAGGCAATGCACGGAAGGAAAGCAAAGAGTAACGGAAGGCAATGAAAGTAAGGGAAAGCAAAGCAAGGTAAGGGTAACGCAAGGCAAGGCACGGTGAGGCAAGGCAAGGCTGATGCACGACAACGCACGGCTAGGCAATTCACGGCAAGGCAAGGAATGGGTAACGCAAGGCAAGGCACGGTCAGGCGAGGCAAGGCTAAGGCACGACAACGCAAGGCTAGGCAATGCACGGAAGGCAAGGAAGGCTAGGGAAAGCAGGGAAAGGCAAGGGTAACGGAAGGAACGGCACGGTAAGGGCAAACAAGACTAAGGCACGACAACACAGGGCTAGGCAATGCAGGGCAAGGCAAGGAAATGGTAACGCAAGGCAAGGCACGGTTTGGGGAGGCAAAGCTAATGCACGACAACGCAAGGCTAGGCAGTGCACGGCTAGGCAAGGAAAGAGTAACGGAAGGAAAGGAAGGCAAGGCAAAGCAAGGCAAGGCAAGTGTAACAAAAGGCAAGGCACGGCAAGGGGAAACAAGGCTAAGGAACGGCAACGCACGGCTACGCAATGCACGGCCAGGCAAGGAAAGGGTAACGCAAGGCAAGGCACGGTAAGGCAAGACAAGGCTAATGCACGACAACGCACGGCTAGGCAATGCACGGCCGGGCAAGGAAAGGGTAATGCAAGGCAAGGCACGGTGAGGCAAGGCAAGGCAAATGCACGACAACGCACGGCTAGGCAATGCACGGCAAGGCAAGGAAAGGTTGACGCAACGCAAGGCACGGTCAGGCGAGGCAAGGCTAAGGCACGACAACGCAAGGCTAGGCAATGAACGGAAGGCAAGCAAAGAGTAACGGAAGGCAAGGAAGGCAAGGGAAAGCAAGGGAAGGCAAGGGCAACGAAAGGAACGGCACGGTAAGGGGACACAAAGCTAAGGCAGGACAATGCAGGGCTAGGCAATGCACGGCAAGGCAAGGAAAGGGTAACGCAAGGCAAAGCACGGTGAGGCAACACAAGGCAAATGCACGACAACGCACGGCTAGGCAATGCACGGCAAGGCAAGGAAAGGGTAACTCAAGGCAAGGCACGGTCAGGCGAGGCAAGGCTAAGGCACGACAACGCAAGGCTAGGCAATGCACGGAAGGCAAGCAAAGAGTAACGGAAGGCAAGGAAGGCAAGGGAAAGCAGGGGAAGGCAAGGGTAACGAAAGGAACGGCACGGTAAGGGGAAACAAGGCTAAGGCACGACAACACAGGGCTAGGCAATGCAGGGCAAGGCAAGGAAAGGGTAACGCAAGGCAAGGCACGGTTTGGGGAGGAAGGCGAATGCACGACAACGCAAGGCTAGGCAATGCACGGAAGGCAAGCAAAGAGTAACGGAAGGCAAGGAAGGCAAGGGAAAGCAAGGCAAGGCAAGGGTAACAGAAGGAACGGCACGGCAAGGGGAAACAAGGCTAAGGCACGGCAACGCACGGCTAGGCAATGCACGGCAAGGCAAGGAAAGGGTAACGCAAGGCAAGGCACGGTGAGGCAAGGCAAGGCTGATGCACGACAACGCACGGCTAGGCTATGCAGGGCAAGGCAAGGAAAGGGTAACGCAAGGCAAGGCACGGTCAGGCGAGGCAAGGCTAAGGCACGACAACGCAAGGATAGGCAATGCACGGAAGGCAAGCAAAGAGTAACGGAAGGCAAGGAAGGCAAGGGAAAGCAGGGGAAGGCAAGGGTAACGGAAGGACCGGCACGGTAAGGGGAAACAAGGCTAAGGCACGACAACGCAGGGCTAGCCAATGCACGGCAAGGAAAGGAAAGAGTAACGCAAGGGAAGGCACCGTTACGCGAGGCAAGGCTAAGGCACGAAAACGCAAGGCTAGGCAATGCACGGAAGGCAAGCAAAGAGTAACGGAAGGCAAGGAAGGCAAGGGAAAGCAAGGCAAGGCAAAGGTAACGGAAGGAACGGCACGGCAAGGGGAAACAAGGATAAGGCACGGCAACGCACGGCTAGGCAATGCACGGCAAGGCAAGGAAAGGGTAACGCAAGGCAAGGCACTTCAGGCGAGGCAAGGCTAAGGCACGACAACGCAAGGCTAGGCAATGCACGGAAGGAAAGCAAAGAGTAACGGAAGGCAATGAAAGGAAGGGAAACCAAGGCAAGGTAAGGGTAACGCAAGGCAAGGCACGGTGAGGCAAGGCAAGACTGATGCACGGCAACGCACGGCTAGGCAATTCACGGCAAGGCAAGGAAAGGTAACGCAAGGCAAGGCACGGTGAGGCAAGGCAAGGCAAATGCACGACACCGCACGGCTAGGCAATTCACGGCAAGGCAAGGAAAGGGTAACGCAAGGCATGGCACGGTGAGGCAAGGCAAGGCAAATGCACGACAACGCAATTTTAGGCAATGCACGGAAGGCAAGCAAAGAGGAACGGAAGGCAAGGAAGGCTAGGGAAAGCAGGGAAAGGCAAGGGTAACGGAAGGAACGGCACGGTAAGGGCAAACAAGACTAAGGTACGACAACACAGGGCTAGGCAATGCAGGGCAAGGCAAGGAAATGGTAACGCAAGGCAAGGCACGGTTTGGGGAGGCAAAGCTAATGCACGACAACGCAAGGCTAGGCAGTGCACGGCTAGGCAAGGAAAGAGTAACGGAAGGAAAGGAAGGCAAGGCAAAGCAAGGCAAGGCAAGTGTAACAAAAGGCAAGGCACGGCAAGGGGAAACAAGGCTAAGGAACGGCAACGCACGGCTACGCAATGCACGGCCAGGCAAGGAAAGGGTAACGCAAGGCAAGGCACGGTAAGGCAAGACAAGGCTAATGCACGACAACGAACGGCTAGGCAATGCACGGCCAGGCAAGGAAAGGGTAACGCAAGGCAAGGCACGGTGCTGCAAGGCAAGGCAAATGCACGACAACGCACGGCTAGGCAATGCACGGCAAGGCAAGGAAAGGGTAACGCAAGGCAAGGCACGGTCAGGCGAGGCAAGTCTAAGGCACGACAACGCAAGGCTAGGCAATGAACGGAAGGCAAGCAAAGAGTAACGGAAGGCAAGGAAGGCAAGGGAAAGCAAGGGAAGGCAAGGGCAACGAAAGGAACGGCACGGTAAGGGGAAACAAAGCTAAGGCAGGACAATGCAGGGATAGGCAATGCACGGCAAGGCAAGGAAAGGGTAACGCAAGGCAAAGCACGGTGAGGCAAGACAAGGCAAATGCACGACAACGCACGGCTAGGCAATGCACGGCAAGGCAAGGAAAGGGTAACTCAAGGCAAGGCACGGTCAGGCGAGGCAAGGCTAAGGCACGACAACGCAAGGCTAGGCAACGCACGGAAGGCAAGCAAAGAGTAACGGAAGGCAAGGAAGGCAAGGGAAAGCAGGGGAAGGCAAGGGTAACGGAAGGAACGGCACGGTAAGGGGAAACAAGGCTAAGGCACGACAACGCAGGGCTAGCCAATGCACGGCAAGGAAAGGAAAGGGTAACGCAAGGCAAGGCACCGTTACGCGAGGCAAGGCTAAGGCACGACAACGCAAGGCTAGGCAATGCACGGAAGGCAAGCAAAGAGTAACGGAAGGCAAGGAAGGCAAGGGAAAGCAAGGCAAGGCAAGGGTAACGGAAGGAACGGCACGGCAAGGGGAAACAAGGCTAAGGCACGGCAACGCACGGCTAGGCAATGCACGGCAAGGCAAGGAAAGGGTAACGCAAGGCAAGGCACTGTCAGGCGAGGCAAGGCTAAGACACGACAACGCAAGGCTAGGCAATGCACGGAAGGAAAGCAAAGAGTAACAGAAGGCAATGAAAGTAAGGGAAAGCAAAGCAAGGTAAGGGTAACGCAAGGCAAGGCACGGTAAGGCAAGACAAGGCTAATGCACGACAACGCACGACTAGGCAATTCACGGCAAGGCAAGGAAAGGGTAACGCAAGGCAAGGCACGGTCAGGCGAGGCAAGGCTAAGGCACGACAACGCAAGGCTAGGCAATGCACGGAAGGCAAGCAAAGAGGAACGGAAGGCAAGGAAGGCTAGGGAAAGCAGGGAAAGGCAAGGGTAACGGAAGGAACGGCACGGTAAGGGCAAACAAGACTAAGACACGACAACACAGGGCTAGGCAATGCAGGGCAAGGCAAGGAAATGGTAACGCAAGGCAAGGCACGGTTTGGGGAGGCAAAGCTAATGCACGACAACGCAAGGCTAGGCAGTGCACGGCTAGGCAAGGAAATAGTAACGGAAGGAAAGGAAGGCAAGGCAAAGCAAGGCAAGGCAAGTGTAACAAAAGGGAAGGCACGGCAAGGGGAAACAAGGCTAAGGAACGGCAACGCACGGCTACGCAATGCACGGCCAGGCAAGGAAAGGGTAACGCAAGGCAAGGCACGGTAAGGCAAGACAAGGCTAATGCACGACAACGCACGGCTAGGCAATGCACGGCCAGGCAAGGAAAGGGTAACGCAAGGCAAGGCACGGTGAGGCAAGGCAAGGCAAATGCACGACAACGCATGGCTAGGCAATGCACGGCAAGGCAAGGAAAGGGTAACGCAAGGCAAGGCACGGTCAGGCGAGGCAAGGCTAAGGCACGACAGCGCAAGGCTAGGCAATGAACGGAAGGCAAGCAAAGAGTAACGGAAGGCAAGGGAAAGCAAGGGAAGGCAATGGCAACGAAAGGAACGGCACGGTAAGGGGAAACAAAGCTAAGGCACGACAATGCAGGGCTGGGCAATGCACGGCAAGGCAAGGAAAGGGTAACGGAAGGCAAGAAGGCAAGGCAAAGCAAGGGAAGGCAAGGGTAACAGAAGGAAGGGCACGGCAAGGGGAAACAAGGCTAAGGAACGGCAACGCACGGCTACGAAATGCACGGCAAGGCAAGGAAAGGGTAACGCAAGGCAAGGCACGGTGAGGCAAGGCAAGGATGATGCACGACAACGCACGGCTTGGCAATGCACGGCAAGGCAAGGAAAGGGTAACGCAAGGCAAGGCACGGTCAGGCGAGGCAAGGATGATGCACGACAACGCACGGCTTGGCAATGCACGGCAAGGCAAGGAAAGGGTAACGCAAGGCAAGGCACGGTGAGGCAAGGCAAGGATGATGCACGACAACGCACGGCTTGGCAATGCACGGCAAGGCAAGGAAAGGGTAACGCAAGGCAAGGCACGGTCAGGCGAGGCAAGGCTAAGGCACGACAACACAAGGCTAGGCAATGCACGGCAAGGCAAGGAAAGGGTAACGCAAGGCAAGGCACGGTAAGGCGCGGCAAAGCTAAGGCACGACAACGCAAGGCTAGGCAATAAACGGAAGGCAAGCAAAGAGTAACGGAAGGCAAGGAAGGCAAGGGAAAGCAGGGGAAGGCAAGGGTAACGGAAGGAACGGCACGGCAAGGGGAAACAAGGCTACGGCACGGCAACGCACGGCTAGGCAATGCACGGCAAGGCAAGGAAAGGGTAACGCAAGGCAAGGCACGGTAAGGCAAGACAAGGCTAATGCACGAAAACGCACGGCTAGGCAATGCACGGCCAGGCAAGGAAAGGGTAACGCAAGGCAAGGCACGGTGCGGCAAGGCAAGGCAAATGCACGACAACGCACGGCTAGGCAATGCACGGCAAGGCAAGGAAAGGGTAACGCAAGGCAAGGCACGGTCAGGCGAGGCAAGGCTAAGGCACGACAACGCAAGGCTAGGCAATGAACGGAAGGCAAGCAAAGAGTAACGGAAGGCAAGGAAGGCAAGGGAAAGCAAGGGAAGGCAAGGGCAACGAAAGGAACGGCACGGTAAGGGGAAACAAAGCTAAGGCAGGACAATGCAGGGATAGGCAATGCACGGCAAGGCAAGGAAAGGGTAACGCAAGGCAAAGCACGGTGAGGCAAGACAAGGCAAATGCACCACAACGCACGGCCAGGCAATGCACGGCAAGGCAAGGAAAGGGTAACTCAAGGCAAGGCACGGTCAGGCGAGGCAAGGCTAAGGCACGACAACGCAAGGCTAGGCAATGCACGGAAGGCAAGCAAAGAGTAACGGAAGGCAAGGAAGGCAAGGGAAAGCAGGGGAAGGCAAGGGTAACGGAAGGAACGGCACGGTAAGGGGAAACAAGGCTAAGGCACGACAACGCAGGGCTAGCCAATGCACGGCAAGGAAAGGAAAGGGTAACGCAAGGCAAGGCACCGTTACGCGAGGCAAGGCTAAGGCACGACAACGCAAGGCTAGGCAATGCACGGAAGGCAAGCAAAGAGTAACGGAAGGCAAGGAAGGCAAGGGAAAGCAAGGCAAGGCAAGGGTAACGGAAGGAACGGCACGGCAAGGGGAAACAAGGATAAGGCACGGCAACGCACGGCTAGGCAATGCACGGCAAGGCAAGGAAAGGGTAACGCAAGGCAAGGCACTGTCAGGAGAGGCAAGGCTAAGACACGACAACGCAAGGCTAGGCAATGCACGGAAGGAAAGCAAAGAGTAACAGAAGGCAATGAAAGTAAGGGAAAGCAAAGCAAGGTAAGGGTAACGCAAGGCAAGGCACGGTAAGGCAAGACAAGTCTAATGCACGACAACGCACGGCTAGGCAATTCACGGCAAGGCAAGGAAAGGGTAACGCAAGGCAAGGCACGGTCAGGCGAGGCAAGGCTAAGGCACGACAACGCAAGGCTAGGCAATGCACGGAAGGCAAGCAAAGAGGAACGGAAGGCAAGGAAGGCTAGGGAAAGCAGGGAAAGGCAAGGGTAACGGAAGGAACGGCACGGTAAGGGCAAACAAGACTAAGGCACGACAACACAGGGCTAGGCAATGCAGGGCAAGGCAAGGAAATGGTAACGCAAGGCAAGGCACGGTTTGGGGAGGCAAAGCTAATGCACGACAACGCAAGGCTAGGCAGTGCACGGCTAGGCAAGGAAAGAGTAACGGAAGGCAAGAAGGCAAGGCAAAGCAAGGGAAGGCAAGGGTAACAGAAGGAAGGGCACGGCAAGGGGAAACAAGGCTAAGGAACGACAACGCACGGCTACGAAATGCACGGCAAGGCAAGGAAAGGGTAACGCAAGGCAAGGCACGGTGAGGCAAGGCAAGGTTGATGCACGACAATGCACGGCTAGGCAATGCACGGCAAGGCAAGGAAAGGGTAACGCAAGGCAAGGCACGGTCAGGCGAGGCAAGGCTAAGGCAAGACAACGCAAGGCTAGGCAATGCACGGCAAGGCAAGGAAAGGGTAACGCAAGGCAAGGCACGGTGAGGCAAGGCAAGGCTGATGCACGACAACGCACGGCTTGGCAATGCACGGCAAGGCAAGGAAAGGGTAACGCAAGGCAAGGCACGGTCAGGCGAGGCAAGGCTAAGGCACGACAACACAAGGCTAGGCAATGCACGGCAAGGCAAGGAAAGGGTAACGCAAGGCAAGGAAGGCAAGGGAAAGCAGGGGAAGGCAAGGGTAACGGAAAGAACGGCACGGCAAGGGGAAACAAGGCTACGGCACGGCAACGCACGGCTAGGCAATGCACGGAAGGAAAGCAAAGAGTAACGGAAGGCAATGAAAGGAAGGGAAAGGAAGGCAAGGTAAGGGTAACGCAAGGCAAGGCACGGTGAAGCAAGGCAAGGCTGATGCACGACAACGCCCGTCTAGGCAATTCACGGCAAGGCAAGGAAAGGGTAACGCAAGGCAATGCACGGTCAGGCGAGGCAAGGCTAAGGCACGACAACGCAAGGCTAGGCAATGCACGGAAGGCAAGCAAAGAGGAACGGAAGGCAAGGAAGGCTAGGGAAAGCAGGGAAAGGCAAGGGTAACGGAAGGAACGGTACGGTAAGGGCAAACAAGACTAAGGCACGACAACACAGGGCTAGGCAATGCAGGGCAAGGCAAGGAAATGGTAACGCAAGGCAAGGCACGGTTTGGGGAGGCAAAGCTAATGCACGACAACGCAAGGCTAGGCAGTGCACGGCTAGGGAAGGAAAGAGTAACGGAAGGAAAGGAAGGCAAGGCAAAGCAAGGCAAGGCAAGTGTAACAAAAGGCAAGGCACGACAAGGGGAAACAAGGCTAAGGAACGGCAACGCACGGCTACGCAATGCACGGCCATGCAAGGAAAGGGTAACGCAAGGCAAGGCACGGTAAGGCAAGACAAGGCTAATGCACGACAACGCACGGCTAGGCAATGCACGGCCAGGCAAGGAAAGGGTAACGCAAGGCAAGGCACGGTGAGGCAAGGCAAGGCAAATGCACGACAACGCACGGCTAGGCAATGCACGGCAAGGCAAGGAAAGGGTAACGCAAGGCAAGGCACGGTCAGGCGAGGCAAGGCTAAGGCACGACAACGTACGGCTAGGCAATGCACGGCCAGGCAAGGAAAGGGAAACGCAAGGCAAGGCACGGTGAGGCGAGGCAAGGCTAAGGCACGACAACGCAAGGCTAGGCAATGAACGGAAGGCAAGCAAAGAGTAACGGAAGGCAAGGAAGGCAAGGGAAAGCAAGGGAAGGCAAGGGTAACAAAAGGAACGGCACGGTAAGGGGAAACAAGGCTAAGGCACGACAACACAGGGCTAGGCAATGCAGGGCAAGGCAAGGAAAGGGTAACGCAAGGCAAGGCACGGTTTGGGGAGGAAGGCGCATGCACGACAACGCAAGGCTAGGCAATGCACGGAAGGCAAGCAAAGAGTAACGGAAGGCAAGGAAGGCAAGGGAAAGCAAGGCAAGGCAAGGGTAACAGAAGGAACGGCACGGCAAGGGGAAACAACGCTAAGGCACGGCAACGCACGGCTAGGCAATGCACGGCAAGGCAAGGAAAGGGTAACGCAAGGCAAGGCACGATGAGGCAAGGCAAGGCTGATGCACGACAACGCACGGCTAGGCAATGCACGGCAAGGCAAGGAAAGGGTAACGCAAGGCAAGGCACGGTCAGGCGAGGCAAGGCTAAGGCACGACAATGCAAGGCTAGGCAATGCACGGCAAGCAAGGAAAGGGTAACGCAAGGCAAGGCACGGTAAGGCGCGGCAAGGCTAATGCACGACAACGCAAGGCTAGGCAATAAACGGAAGGCAAGCAAAGAGTAACGGAAGGCAAGGAAGGCAAGGGAAAGCAAGGCAAGGCAAGGGTAACGGAAGGAACGGCACGGCAAGGGGAAACAAGGCTAAGGCACGGCAACGCACGGCTAGGCAATGCACGGCAAGGCAAGGAAAGGGTAACGCAAGGCAAGGCACTTCAGGCGAGGCAAGGCTAAGGCACGACAACGCAAGGCTAGGCAATGCACGGAAGGAAAGCAAAGAGTAACGGAAGGCAATGAAAGGAAGGGAAACCAAGGCAAGGCAAGGGCAACGAAAGGAACGGCACGGTAAGGGGAAACAAGGCTAAGGCACGGCAACGCACGGCTAGGCAATGCACGGCAAGGCAAGGAAAGGGTAACGCAAGGCAAGGCACTGTCAGGCGAGGCAAGGCTAAGTCACGACAACGCAAGGCTAGGCAATGCACGGAAGGAAAGCAAAGAGTAACGGAAGGCAATGAAAGTAAGGGAAAGCAAGGCAAGGTAAGGGTAACGCAAGGCAAGGCACGGTGAGGCAAGGAAGGCAAGGGAAAGCAAGGCAAGGCAAGGGTAACGAAAGGAACGGCACGGTAAGGGGAAACAAGGCTAAGGCACGGCAACGCACGGCTAGGCAATGCACGGCAAGGCAAGGAAAGGGTAACGCAAGGCAAGGCACTGTCAGGCGAGGCAAGGCTAAGTCACGACAACGCAAGGCTGATGCACGACAACGCACGGCTAGGCAATTCACGGCAAGGCAAGGAATGGGTAACGCAAGGCAAGGCACGGTCAGGCGAGGCAAGGCTAAGGCACGACAACGCAAGGCTAGGCAATGCACGGAAGGCAAGGAAGGCTAGGGAAAGCAGGGAAAGGCAAGGGTAACGGAAGGAACGGCACGGTAAGGGCAAACAAGACTAAGGCACGACAACACAGGGCTAGGCAATGCAGGGCAAGGCAAGGAAATGGTAACGCAAGGCAAGGCACGGTTTGGGGAGGCAAAGCTAATGCACGACAACGCAAGGCTAGGCAGTGCACGGCTAGGCAAGGAAAGAGTAACGGAAGGAAAGGAAGGCAAGGCAAAGCAAGGCAAGGCAAGTGTAACAAAAGGCAAGGCACGGCAAGGGGAAACAAGGCTAAGGAACGGCAACGCACGGCTACGCAATGCACGGCCAGGCAAGGAAAGGGTAACGCAAGGCAAGGCACGGTAAGGCAAGACAAGGCTAATGCACGACAACGCACGGCTAGGCAATGCACGGACAGGCAAGGAAAGGGTAATGCAAGACAAGGCACGGTGAGGCAAGGCAAGGCAAATGCACGACAACGCACGGCTAGGCAATGCACGGCAAGGCAAGGAAAGGGTAACGCAAGGCAAGGCACGGTCAGGCGAGGCAAGGCTAAGGCACGACAACGCAAGGCTAGGCAATGAACGGAAGGCAAGCAAAGAGTAACGGAAGGCAAGGAAGGCAAGGGAAAGCAAGGGAAGGCAAGGGCAACGAAAGGAACGGCACGGTAAGGGGAAACAAAGCTAAGGCAGGACAATGCAGGGCTAGGCAATGCACGGCAAGGCAAGGAAAGTGTAACGCAAGGCAAAGCACGGTGAGGCAAGACAAGGCAAATGCACGACAACGCACGACTAGGCAATGCACGGCAAGGCAAGGAAAGGGTAACTCAAGGCAAGGCACGGTCAGGCGAGGCAAGGCTAAGGCACGGCAACGCAAGGCTAGGCAATGCACGGAAGGCAAGCAAAGAGTAACGGAAGGCAAGGAAGGCAAGGGAAAGCAGGGGAAGGCAAGGGTAACGAAAGGAACGGCACGGTAAGGGGAAACAAGGCTAAGGCACGACAACACAGGGCTAGGCAATGCAGGGCAAGGCAAGGAAAGGGTAACGCAAGGCAAGGCACGGTTTGGGGAGGAAGGCGAATGCACGACAACGCAAGGCTAGGCAATGCACGGAAGGCAAGCAAAGAGTAACGGAAGGCAAGGAAGGCAAGGGAAAGCAAGGCAAGGCAAGGGTAACAGAAGGAACGGCACGGCAAGGGGAAACAAGGCTAAGGCACGGCAACGCACGGCTAGGCAATGCACGGCAAGGCAAGGAAAGGGTAACGCAAGGCAAGGCACGGTGAGGCAAGGCAAGGCAAATGCACGACAACGCACGGCTAGGCAATGCACGGCAAGGCAAGGAAAGGGTAACGCAAGGCAAGGCACGGTCAGGCGAGGCAAGGCTAAGGCACGACAACGCAAGGCAAGGCAATGAACGGAAGGCAAGCAAAGAGTAACGGAAGGAAAGGAAGGCAAGGGAAAGCAAGGGAAGGCAAGGGCAACGAAAGGAACGGCACGGTAAGGGGAAACAAAGCTAAGGCACGACAATGCAGGGCTAGGCAATGCACGGCAAGGCAAGGAAAGGGTAACGCAAGGCAAAGCACGGTGAGGCAAGACAAGGCAAATGCACGACAACGCACGGCTAGGCAATGCACGGCAAGGCAAGGAAAGGGTAACTCAAGGCAAGGCACGGTCAGGCGAGGCAAGGCTAAGGCACGACAACGCAAGGCTAGGCAATGCACGGAAGGCAAGCAAAGAGTAACGGAAGGCAAGGAAGGCAAGGGAAAGCAGGGCAAGGCAAGGGTAACGAAAGGAACGGCACGGTAAGGGGAAACAAGGCTAAGGCACGACAACACAGGGCTAGGCAATGCAGGGCAAGGCAAGGAAAGGGTAACGCAAGGCAAGGCACGGTTTGGGGAGTCAAAGCTAATGCACGACAACGCAAGGCTAGGCAGTGCACGGCTAGGCAAGGAAAGAGTAACGGAAGGCAAGAAGGCAAGGCAAAGCAAGGCAAGGCAACGTTAACAGAAGGAAGGGCACGGCAAGGGGAAACAAGGCTAAGGAATGGCAACGCACGGCTACGAAATGCACGGCAAGGCAAGGAACGGGTAACGCAAGGCAAGGCACGGTGAGGCAAGGCAAGGCTGATGCACGACAACGCACGGCTAGGCAATGCACGGCAAGGCAAGGAAAGGGTAACGCAAGGCAAGGCACGGTCAGGCGAGGCAAGGCTAAGGCAAGACAACGCAAGGCTAGGCAATGCACGGCAAGGCAAGGAAAGGGTAACGCAAGGCAAGGCACGGTAAGGCGCGGCAAGGCTAAGGCACGACAACGCAAGGCTAGGCAATAAACGGAAGGCAAGCAAAGAGTAACGGAAGGCAAGGAAGGCAAGGGAAAGCAGGGGAACGCAAGGGTAACGGAAGGAACGGCACGGCAAGGGGAAACAAGGCTAAGGCACGGCAACGCACGGCTAGGCAATGCACGGCAAGGCAAGGAAAGGGTAACGCAAGGCAAGGCACTGTCAGGCGAGGCAAGGCTAAGGCACTACAACGCAAGGCTAGGCAATGCACGGAAGGAAAGCAAAGAGTAACGGAAGGCAATGAAAGGAAGGGAAAGCAAGGCAAGGTAAGGGTAACGGAAGGCAAGGCACGGTGAGGCAAGGCAAGGCTGATGCACTACAACGCACGGCTAGGCAATTCACGGCAAGGCAAGGAAAGGGTAACGCAAGGCAAGGCACGGTCAGGCGAGGCAAGGCTAAGGCACGACAACGCAAGGCTAGGCAATGCACGGAAGGCAAGCAAAGAGGAACGGAAGGCAAGGAAGGCTAGGGAAAGCAGGGAAAGGCAAAGGTAACGGAAGGAACGGCACGGTAAGGGCAAACAAGAGTAAGGCACGACAACACAGGGCTAGGCAATGCAGGGCAAGGCAAGGAAATGGTAACGCAAGGCAAGGCACGGTTTGGGGAGGCAAAGCTAATGCACGACAACGCAAGGCTAGGCAGTGCACGGCTAGGCAAGGAAAGAGTAACGGAAGGAAAGGAAGGCAAGGCAAAGCAAGGCAAGGCAAGTGTAACAAAAGGCAAGGCACGGCAAGGGGAAACAAGGCTAAGGAACGGCAACGCACGGCTACGCAATGCACGGCCAGGCAAGGAAAGGGTAACGCAAGGCAAGGCACGGTAAGGCAAGACAAGGCTAATGCACGACAACGCACGGCTAGGCAATGCACGGCCAGGCAAGGAAAGGGTAACGCAAGGCAAGGCACGGTGAGGCAAGGCAAGGCAAATGCACGACAACGCACGGCTAGGCAATGCACGGCAAGGCAAGGAAAGGGTAACGCAAGGCAAGGCACGGTCAGGTGAGGCAAGGCTAAGGCACGACAACGCACGGCTAGGCAATGCACGGCCAGGCAAGGAAAGGGTAACGCAAGGCAAGGCACGGTGAGGCGAGGCAAGGCTAAGGCACGACAACGCAAGGCTAGGCAATGAACGGAAGGCAAGCAAAGAGTAACGGAAGGCAAGGAAGGCAAGGGAAAGCAAGGGAAGGCAAGGGTAACGAAAGGAACGGCACGGTAAGGGGAAACAAGGCTAAGGCACGACAACACAGGGCTAGGCAATGCAGGGCAAGGCAAGGAAAGGGTAACACAAGACAAGGCACGGTTTGGGGAGGAAGGCGCATGCACGACAACGCAAGGCTAGGCAATGCACGGAAGGCAAGCAAAGAGTAACGGAAGGCAAGGAAGGCAAGGGAAAGCAAGGCAAGGCAAGGGTAACAGAAGGAACGGCACGGCAAGGGGAAACAAGGCTAAGGCACGGCAACGCACGGCTAGGCAATTCACGGCAAGGCAAGGAACGGGTAACGCAAGGCAAGGCACGATGAGGCAAGGCAAGGCTGATGCACGACAACGCACTGCTAGGCAATGCACGACAAGGCAAGGAAAGGGTAACGCAAGGCAAGGCACGGTCAGGCGAGGCAAGGCTAAGGCGCGACAATGCAAGGCTGGGCAATGCACGGCAAGGCAAGGAAAGGGTAACGCAAGGCAAGGCACGGTAAGGCGCTTCAAGGCTAAGGCACGACAACGCAAGGCTAGGCAATAAACGGAAGGCAAGCAAAGAGTAACGGAAGGCAAGGAAGGCAAGGGAAAGCAGGGGAAGGCAAGGGTAACGGAAGGAACGGCACGGTAAGGGGAAACAAGGCTAAGGCACGAAAACGCAGGGCTAGCCAATGCACGGCAAGGAAAGGAAAGGGTAACGCAAGGCAAGGCACCGTTACGCGAGGCAAGGCTAAGGCACGACAACGCAAGGCTAGGCAATGCACGGAAGGCAAGCAAAGAGTAACGGAAGGCAAGGAAGGCAAGGGAAAGCAAGGCAAGGCAAGGGTAACGGAAGGAACGGCACGGCAAGGGGAAACAAGGCTAAGGCACGGCAACGCACGGCTAGGCAATGCACGGAAGGAAAGCAAAGAGTAACGGAAGGCAAGGAAGGCAAGGGAAAGCAGGGGAAGGCAAGGTAACGAAAGGAACGGCACGGTAAGGGGAAACAAGGCTAAGGCACGACAACACAGGGCTAGGCAATGCAGGGCAAGGCAAGGAAAGGGTAACGCAAGGCAAGGCACGGTTTGGGGAGGAAGGCGAATGCACGACAACGCAAGGCTAGGCAATGCACGAAAGGCAAGCAAAGAGTAACGGAAGGCAAGGAAGGCAAGGGAAAGCAAGGCAAGGCAAGGGTAACAGAAGGAACGGCACGGCAAGGGGAAACAAGGCTAAGGCACGGCAACGCACGGCTAGGCAATGCACGGCAAGGCAAGGAAAGGGTAACGCAAGGCAAGGCACGGTGAGGCAAGGCAAGGCTGATGCACGACAACGCACGGCTAGGCTATGCACGGCAAGGCAAGGAAAGGGTAACGCAAGGCAAGGCACGGTCAGGCGAGGCAAGGCTAAGGCAGGACAACGCAAGGCTAGGCAATGCACGGAAGGCAAGCAAAGAGTAACGGAAGGCAAGGAAGGCAAGGGAAAGCAAGGCAAGGCAAGGGTAACGGAAGGAACGGCACGGCAAGGGGAAACAAGGCTAAGGCACGGCAACGCACGGCTAGGCAATGCACGGCAAGGGAAGGAAAGGGTAAGGCAAGGCAAGGCACCGTTACGCGAGGCAAGGCTAAGGCACGACAACGCAAGGCTAGGCAATGCACGGAAGGCAAGCAAAGAGTAACGGAAGGCAAGGAAGGCAAGGGAAAGCAAGGCAAGGCAAGGGTAACGGAAGGAACGGCACGGCAAGGGGAAACAAGGCTAAGGCACGGCAACGCATGGCTAGGCAATGCACGGCAAGGCAAGGAAAGGGTAACGCAAGGCAAGGCACTGTCAGGCGAGGCAAGGCTAAGGCACGACAACGCAAGGCTAGGCAATGCACGGAAGGAAAGCAAAGAGTAACGGAAGGCAATGAAAGTAAGGGAAAGCAAAGCAAGGTAAGGGTAACGCAAGGCAAGGCACGGTGAGGCAAGGCAAGGCTGATGCACGACAACGCACGGCTAGGCAATTCACGGCAAGGCAAGGAATGGGTAACGCAAGGCAAGGCACGGTCAGGCGAGGCAAGGCTAAGGCACGACAACGCAAGGCTAGGCAATGCACGGAAGGCAAGCAAAGAGGAACGGAAGGCAAGGAAGGCTAGGGAAAGCAAGGGAAGGCAAGGGCAACGAAAGGAACGGCACGGTAAGGGGACACAAAGCTAAGGCAGGACAATGCAGGGCTAGGCAATGCACGGCAAGGCAAGGAAAGGGTAACGCAAGGCAAAGCACGGTGAGGCAACACAAGGCAAATGCACGACAACGCACGGCTAGGCAATGCACGGCAAGGCAAGGAAAGGGTAACTCAAGGCAAGGCACGGTCAGGCGAGGCAAGTCTAAGGCACGACAACGCAAGGCTAGGCAATGCACGGAAGGCAAGCAAAGAGTAACGGAAGGCAAGGAAGGCAAGGGAAAGCAGGGGAAGGCAAGGGTAACGAAAGGAACGGCACGGTAAGGGGAAACAAGGCTAAGGCACGACAACACAGGGCTAGGCAATGCAGGGCAAGGCAAGGAAAGGGTAACGCAAGGCAAGGCACGGTTTGGGGAGGAAGGCGAATGCACGACAACGCAAGGCTAGGCAATGCACCGAAGGCAAGCAAAGAGTAACGGAAGGCAAGGAAGGCAAGGGAAAGCAAGGCAAGGCAAGGGTAACAGAAGGAACGGCACGGCAAGGGGAAACAAGGCTAAGGCACGGCAACGCACGCTAGGCAATGCACGGCAAGGCAAGGAAAGGGTAACGCAAGGCAAGGCACGGTGAGGCAAGGCAAGGCTGATGCACGACAACGCACGGCTAGGCTATGCACGGCAAGGCAAGGAAAGGGTAACGCAAGGCAAGGCACGGTCAGGCGAGGCAAGGCTAAGGCACGACAACGCAAGGATAGGCAATGCACGGAAGGCAAGCAAAGAGTAACGGAAGGCAAGGAAGGCAAGGGAAAGCAGGGGAAGGCAAGGGTAACGGAAGGAACGGCACGGTAAGGGGAAACAAGGCTAAGGCACGACAACGCAGGGCTAGGCAATGCACGGCAAGGAAAGGAAAGAGTAACGCAAGGGAAGGCACCGTTACGCGAGGCAAGGCTAAGGCACGAAAACGCAAGGCTAGGCAATGCACGGAAGGCAAGCAAAGAGTAACGGAAGGCAAGGAAGGCAAGGGAAAGCAAGGCAAGGCAAAGGTAACGGAAGGAACGGCACGGCAAGGGGAAGCAAGGATAAGGCACGGCAACGCACGGCTAGGCAATGCACGGCAAGGCAAGGAAAGGGTAACGCAAGGCAAGGCACTTCAGGCGAGGCAAGGCTAAGGCACGACAACGCAAGGCTAGGCAATGCACGGAAGGAAAGCAAAGAGTAACGGAAGGCAATGAAAGGAAGGGAAACCAAGGCAAGGTAAGGGTAACGCAAGGCAAGGCACGGTGAGGCAAGGCAAGACTGATGCACGGCAACGCACGGCTAGGCAATTCACGGCAAGGCAAGGAAAGGTAACGCAAGGCAAGGCACGGTGAGGCAAGGCAAGGCAAATGCACGACACCGCACGGCTAGGCAATTCACGGCAAGGCAAGGAAAGGGTAACGCAAGGCATGGCACGGTGAGGCAAGGCAAGGCAAATGCACGACAACGCAATTTTAGGCAATGCACGGAAGGCAAGCAAAGAGGAACGGAAGGCAAGGAAGGCTAGGGAAAGCAGGGAAAGGCAAGGGTAACGGAAGGAACGGCACGGTAAGGGCAAACAAGACTAAGGTACGACAACACTGGGCTAGGCAATGCAGGGCAAGGCAAGGAAATGGTAACGCAAGGCAAGGCACGGTTTGGGGAGGCAAAGCTAATGCACGACAACGCAAGGCTAGGCAGTGCACGGCTAGGCAAGGAAAGAGTAACGGAAGGAAAGGAAGGCAAGGCAAAGCAAGGCAAGGCAAGTGTAACAAAAGGCAAGTCACGGCAAGGGGAAACAAGGCTAAGGAACGGCAACGCACGGCTACGCAATGCACGGCCAGGCAAGGAAAGGGTAACGCAAGGCAAGGCACGGTAAGGCAAGACAAGGCTAATGCACGACAACGCACGGCTAGGCAATGCACGGACAGGCAAGGAAAGGGTAACGCAAGGCAAGGCACGGTGAGGCAAGGCAAGGCAAATGCACGACAACGCACGGCTAGGCAATGCACAGCAATGCAAGGAAAGGGTAACGCAAGGCAAGGCACGGTCAGGCGAGGCAAGGCTAAGGCACGACAACGCAAGGCTAGGCAATGCACGGAAGGCAAGCAAAGAGGAACGGAAGGCAAGGAAGGCTAGGGAAAGCAGGGATAGGCAAGGGCAACGAAAGGAACGGCACGGTAAGGGGAAACAAAGCTAAGGCACGACAATGCAGGGCTAGGCAATGCACGGCAAGGCAAGGAAAGGGTAACGCAAGGCAAAGCACGGTGAGGCAAGACAAGGCAAATGCACGACAACGCACGGCTAGGCAATGCACGGCAAGGCAAGGAAAGGGTAACGCAAGGCAAGGCACGGTCAGGCGAGGAAAGGCTAAGGCACGACAACGCAAGGCTAGGCAATGCACGGAAGGCAAGCAAAGAGTAACGGAAGGCAAGGAAGGCAAGGGAAAGCAGGGGAAGGCAAGGGTAACGAAAGGAACGGCACGGTAAGGGGAAACAAGGCTAAGGCACGACAACACAGGGCTAGGCAATGCAGGGCAAGGCAAGGAAAGGGTAACGCAAGGCAAGGCACGGTCAGGCGAGGCAAGGCTAAGGCACGACAACGCAAGGCTAGGCAATGCACGGAAGGCAAGCAAAGAGGAACGGAAGGCAAGGAAGGCTAGGGAAAGCAGGGAAAGGCAAGGGTAACGGAAGGAACGGCACGGTAAGGGGCAAACAAGACAAAGGTACGACAACACAGGGCTAGGCAATGCAGGGCAAGGCAAGGAAATGGTAACGCAAGGCAAGGCACGGTTTGGGGAGGCAAAGCTAATGCACGACAACGCAAGGCTAGGCAGTGCACGGCTAGGCAAGGAAAGAGTAACGGAAGGAAAGGAAGGCAAGGCAAAGCAAGGCAAGGCAAGTGTAACAAAAGGCAAGTCACGGGAAGGGGAAACAAGGCTAAGGAACGGCAACGCACGGCTACGCAATGCACGGCCAGGCAAGGAAAGGGTAACGCAAGGCAAGGCACGGTAAGGCAAGACAAGGCTAATGCACGACAACGCACCGCTAGGCAATGCACGGACAGGCAAGGAAAGGGTAACGCAAGGCAAGGCACGGTGAGGCAAGGCAAGGCAAATGCACGACAACGCACGGCTAGGCAATGCACGGCAAGGCAAGGAAAGGGTAACGCAAGGCAAGGCACGGTCAGGCGAGGCAAGGCTAAGGCACGACAGCGCAAGGCTAGGCAATGAACGGAAGGCAAGCAAAGAGTAACGGAAGGCAAGGAAGGCAAGGGAAAGCAAGGGAAGGCAAGGGCAACGAAAGGAACGGCACGGTAAGGGGAAACAAAGCTAAGGCACGACAATGCAGGGCTAGGCAATGCACGGCAAGGCAAGGAAAGGGTAACGCAAGGCAAAGCACGGTGAGGCAAGACAAGGCAAATGCACGACAACGCACGGCTAGGCAATGCACGGCAAGGCAAGGAAAGGGTAACGCAAGGCAAGGCACGGTCAGGCGAGGAAAGGCTAAGGCACGACAACGCAAGGCTAGGCAATGCACGGAAGGCAAGCAAAGAGTAACGGAAGGCAAGGAAGGCAAGGGAAAGCAAGGCAAGGCAAAGGTAACGGAAGGAACGGCACGGCAAGGGGAAACAAGGCTAAGGCACGGCAACGCACGGCTAGGCAATGCACAGCAAGGCAAGGAAAGGGTAACGCAAGGCAAGGCACTTCAGGCGAGGCAAGGCTAAGGCACGACAACGCAAGGCTAGGCAATGCACGGAAGGCAAGCAAAGAGAAACGGAAGGCAAGGAAGGCTAGGGAAAGCAGGGAAAGGCAAGGGTAACGGAAGGAACGGCACGGTAAGGGCAAACAAGACTAAGGTACGACAACACAGGGCTAGGCAATGCAGGGCAAGGCAAGGAAATGGTAACGCAAGACAAGGCACGGTTTGGGGAGGCAAAGCTAATGCACGACAACGCAAGGCTAGGCAGTGAACGGCTAGGTAAGGAAAGAGTAACGGAAGGAAAGGAAGGCAAGGCAAAGCAAGGCAAGGCAAGTGTAACAAAAGGCAAGGCACGGCAGGGGGAAACAAGGCTAAGGAACGGCAACGCACGGCTACGCAATGCACGGCCAGGCAAGGAAAGGGTAACGCAAGGCAAGGCACGGTAAGGCAAGACAAGGCTAATGCACGACAACGCACGGCTAGGCAATGCACGGACAGGCAAGGAAAGGGTAACGCAAGGCAAGGCACGGTGAGGCAAGGCAAGTCAAATGCACGACAACGCACGGCTAGGCTATGCACGGCAAGGCAAGGAAAGGGTAACGCAAGGCAAGGCACGGTCAGGCGAGGCAAGGCTAAGGCACGACAACGCAAGGCTAGGCAATGAACGGGAGGCAAGCAAAGAGTAACGGAAGTCAAGGAAGGCAAGGGAAAGCAAGGGAAGGCAAGGGCAACGAAAGGAACGGCACGGTAAGGGGAAACAAAGCTAAGGCACGACAATGCAGGGCCAGGCAATGCACGGCAAGGCAAGGAAAGGGTAACGCAAGGCAAAGCACGGTGAGGCAAGACAAGGCAAATGCACGACAACGCACGGCTAGGCAATGCACGGCAAGGCAAGGCAAGGAAAGGGTAACGCAAGGCAAGGCACGGTCAGGCGAGGAAAGGCTAAGGCACGACAACGCAAGACTAGGCAATGCACGGAAGGCAAGCAAAGAGTAACGGAAGGCAAGGAAGGCAAGGGAAAGCAGGGGAAGGCAAGGGTAACGAAAGGAACTGCACGGTAAGGGGAAACAAGGCTAAGGCACGACAACACAGGGCTAGGCAATGCAGGGCAAGGCAAGGAAAGGGTAACGCAAGGCAAGGCACGGTTTGGGGAGGAAGGCGAATGCACGACAACGCAAGGCTATGCAATGCACGGAAGGCAAGCAAAGAGTAACGGAAGGCAAGGAAGGCAAGGGAAAGCAAGGCAAGGCAAGGGTAACAGAAGGAACGGCACGGCAAGGGGAAACAAGGCTAAGGCACGGCAACGCACGGTTAGGCAATGCACGGCAAGGCAAGGAAAGGGTAACGCAAGGCAAGGCACGGTGAGGCAAGGCAAGGCTGATGCACGACAACGCACGGCTAGGCAATGCACGGCAAGGCAAGGAAAGGGTAACAGAAGGCAAGGCACGGTAAGGCGCGGCAAGGCTAAGGCACGACAACGCAAGGCTAGGCAATAAACGGAAGGCAAGCAAAGAGTAACGGAAGGCAAGGAAGGCAAGGGAAAGCAGGGGAAGGCAAGGGTAACGGAAGGAACGGCACGGCAAGGGAAAACAAGGCTAAGGCACGGCAACGCACGGCTAGGCAATGCACGGCAAGGCAAGGAAAGGGTAACGCAAGGCAAGGCACTGTCAGGCGAGGCAAGGCTAAGGCACGACAACGCAAGGCTAGGCAATGCACGGAAGGAAAGCAAACAGTAACGGAAGGCAATGAAAGGAAGGGAAAGCAAGGCAAGGTAAGGGGAACGCAAGGCAAGGCACGGTGAGGCAAGGCAAGGCTGATGCACGACAACGCACGGCTAGGCAATGCACGGAAGGCAAGCAAAGAGTAACGGAAGGCAAGGAAGGCAAGGGAAATCAAGGCAAGGCAAGGGTAACAGAAGGAACTGCACGGCAAGGGGAAACAAGGCTAAGGCACGGCAACGCACGGCTAGGCAATGCACGGCAAGGCAAGGAAAGGGTAACGGAAGGCAAGGCACGATGAGGCAAGGCAAGGCTGATGCATGACAACGCACGGCTAGGCAATGCACGGCAAGGCAAGGAAAGGGTAACGCAAGGCAAGGCACGGTCAGGCGAGGCAAGGCTAAGGCACGACAACGCAAGGCTAGGCAATGCACGGCAAGGCAAGGAAAGGGTAACGCAAGGCAAGGCACGGTAAGGCGCGGCAAGGCTAAGGCACGACAACGAAAGGCTAGGCAATAAACGGAAGGCAAGCAAAGAGTAAAGGAAGGCAAGGAAGGCAAGGGAAAGCAGGGGAAGGCAAGGGTAACGGAAAGAACGGCACGGTAAGGGGAAACAAGGCTAAGGCACGACAACGCAGGGCTAGCCAATGCACGGCAAGGAAAGGAAAGGGTAACGCAAGGCAAGGCACCGTTACGCGAGGCAAGGCTAAGGCACGACAACGCAAGGCTAGGCAATGCACGGAAGGCAAGCAAAGAGTAACGGAAGGCAAGGAAGGCAAGGGAAAGCAAGGCAAGGCAAGGGTAACGGAAGGAACGGCACGGCAAGGGGAAACAAGGCTAAGGCACGGCAACGCACGGCTAGGCAATGCACGGCAAGGCAAGGAAAGGGTAACGCAAGGCAAGGCACTGTCAGGCGAGGCAAGGCTAAGGCACTTCAACGCAAGGCTAGGCAATGCACGGACGGAAAGCAAAGAGTAACGGAAGGCAATGAAAGGAAGGGAAAGCAAGGCAAGGTAAGGGTAACGCCAGGCAAGGCACGGTGAGGCAAGGCAAGGCTGATGCACGACAACGCACGGCTAGGCAATTCACGGCAAGGCAAGGAAAGGGTAACGCAAAGCAAGGCACGGTCAGGCGAGGCAAGGCTAAGGCACGACAACGCAAGGCTAGGCAATGCCCGGAAGGCAAGCAAAGAGTAACGGAAGGCAAGGAAGGCTAGGGAAAGCAGGGAAAGGCAAGGGTAACGGAAGGAACGGCACGGTAAGGGCAAACAAGACTAAGGCACGACAACACAGGGCTAGGCAATGCAGGGCAAGGCAAGGAAATGGTAACGCAAGGCAAGGCACGGTTTGGGGAGGCAAAGCTAATGCACGACAACGCAAGGCTAGGCAGTGCACGGCTAGGCAAGGAAAGAGTAACGGAAGGAAAGGAAGGCAAGGCAAAGCAAGGCAAGGCAAGTGTAACAAAAGGCAAGGCACGGCAAGGGGAAACAAGGCTATGGAACGGCAACGCACGGCTACGCAATGCACGGCCAGGCAAGGAAAGGGTAACGCAAGGCAAGGCACGGTAAGGCAAGACAAGGCTAATGCACGACAACGCACGGCTAGGCAATGCACGGACAGGCAAGGAAAGGGTAACGCAATGCAAGGCACGGTGAGGCAAGGCAAGGCAAATGCACGACAACGCACGGCTAGGCAATGCACGGCAAGGCAAGGAAAGGGTAACGCAAGGCAAGGCACGGTCAGGCGAGGCAAGGCTAAGGCACGACAACGCAAGGCTAGGCAATGAACGGAAGGCAAGCAAAGAGTAACGGAAGTCAAGGAAGGCAAGGGAAAGCAAGGGAAGGCAAGGGCAACGAAAGGAACGGCACGGTAAGGGGAAACAAAGCTAAGGCACGACAATGCAGGGCTAGGCAATGCACGGCAAGGCAAGGAAAGGGTAACGCAAGGCAAAGCACGGTGAGGCAAGACAAGGCAAATGCACGACAACGCACGGCTAGGCAATGCACGGCAAGGCAAGGAAAGGGTAACTCAAGGCAAGGCACGGTCAGGCGAGGCAAGGCTAAGGCACGACAACGCAAGGCTAGGCAATGCACGGAAGGCAAGCAAAGAGTAACGGAAGGCAAGGAAGGCAAGGGAAAGCAGGGGAAGGCAAGGGTAACGAAAGGAACGGCACGGTAAGGGGAAACAAGGCTAAGGCACGACAACACAGGGCTAGGCAATGCAGGGCAAGGCAAGGAAAGGGTAACGCAAGGCAAGGCACGGTTTGGGGAGGAAGGCGAATGCACGACAACGCAAGGCTAGGCAATGCACGGAAGGCAAGCAAAGAGTAACGGAAGGCAAGGAAGGCTAGGGAAAGCAAGGCAAGGCAAGGGTAACAGAAGGAACGGCACGGCAAGGGGAAACAAGGCTAAGGCACTGCAACGCACGGCTAGGCAATGCACGGCAAGGCAAGGAAAGGGTAACGCAAGGCAAGGCACGGTGAGGCAAGGCAAGGCTGATGCACGACAACGCACGGCTAGGCAATGCACGGCAAGGCAAGGAAAGGGTAACGCAAAGCAAGGCACGGTCAGGCGAGGCAAGGCTAAAGCACGACAACGCAAGGCTAGGCAATGCACGGCAAGGCAAGGAAAGGGTAACGCAAGGCAAGGCACGGTAAGGAGCGGCAAGGCTAATGCACGACAACGCAAGGCTAGGCAATAAACGGAAGGCAAGCAAAGAGTAACGGAAGGCAAGGAAGGCAAGGGAAAGCAGGGGAAGGCAAGGGTAACGGAAGGAACGGCACGGTAAGGGGAAACAAGGCTAAGGCACCACAACGCAGGGCTAGCCAATGCACGGCAAGGAAAGGAAAGGGTAACGCAAGGCAAGGCACCGTTAGGCGAGGCAAGGCTAAGGCACGACAACGCAAGGCTAGGCAATGCACGGAAGGCAAGCAAAGAGTAACGGAAGGCAAGGAAGGCAAGGGAAAGCAAGGCAAGGCAAGGGTAACGGAAGGAACGGCACGGCAAGGGGAAACAAGGCTAAGGCACGGCAACGCACGGCTAGGCAATGCACGGCAAGGCAAGGAAAGGGTAATGCAAGGCAAGGCACTGTCAGGTGAGTCAAGGCTAAGGCAGGACGACGCAAGGCTAGGCAATGCACGGAAGGAAAGCAAAGAGTAACGGAAGGCAAGGAAAGGAAGGGAAAGCAAGGCAAGGTAAGGGTAACGCAAGGCAAGGCACGGTGAGGGAAGGCAAGGCTGATGCACGACAACGCACGGCTAGGCAATTCACGGCAAGGCAAGGAAAGGGTAACGCAAGGCAAGGCACGGTCAGGCGAGGCAAGGCTAAGGCACGACAACGCAAGGCTAGGCAATGCACGGAAGGCAAGCAAAGAGGAACGGAAGGCAAGGAAGGCTAGGGAAAGCAGGGGAAGGCAAGGGTAACGGAAGGAACGGCACGGTAAGGGCAAACAAGACTAAGGCACGACAACACAGGGCTAGGCAATGCACGGCA